>NC_087459.1:18767889-19102383 GCF_036321535.1 Camelus dromedarius | reverse complement strand
TTACCCAGCACTTGAAGCTTTCATCCTGCTCTGAGTGCACATTATCCCTCCCCTCCCATCACCACCTGGTAGTACCCCAGTCAAATCATTATCTTCCTTCTTTGCTGGTCCTGTTTTCCAAGTTTTTGGCGTGCAGTTTCCTCACAAGCTTTCCATTGCTATAACCTGTTGAAAAGGCTGTCTTTCCTCCTTTGAATTGCTTCTGCACCTTTGGCAAAAATCAACTGATCATATTTGTGTGGGACTGTTTCTGGGTCTCTCTGTTCATTGATCTATGCGTTTAGCCCTCGGCCAAGACTATACAGTCTTTGTGGCTGCAGCTGTATGATAAGTTTTGAAGCTGGTAGATGGGTTGCTCCCACTTGGTACTTCCTTCAAAACTGTTTTAGCTATTCTCGTTCCTTTAGCTTTTTTCCATACAAGTTTTAGAACAATCTTGTCTGTACCTACAAAAAAAAAAACTCTTACTGGGTTTTGATAGGAACTGCATTAAATCAATCTATTTAATTGCATTAAATCTATTGATTTGGGGAAATTTGACGTCTTTACTATACTCAGTCTTCCAATTCATGACCATGGTCTTTTTCTCCACTTATTTAGATCATTGATTTCTTTTATCAGTGTTGTATAGTTGTCAGTATACTAGTCCTGGGCATGTTTTGTTAGATTTACACACGTGTTTTATTTTTATTTGCAATTATACACATAGTTTAAATTTTGGTGTCCACATGGTCACTGCTAATATCTAGAAATACACTTGATTTTTGTGTTTATTTTGTGTCCTGTGACTTTATTGAACTCAATGATTAGTTCTAGAAGGATTACTTTTTAATAGTTTCTTGTGGTATGAGGCTTGAAGTTAAGATTCAATACTGAGAGCTGTCTTGGCATCTGGAAAAACTGAGAGGACCTCAAATGGCCTAAGTACAGTTCCCCACTCCCTCTTCTCCCATACACAAGGTCCCTGAGTAAAATGATCCTTCTCACAGGGACCAGACACAGTCCCTGCTTATTCACGAGCAGCAGGCTTCAGTTCCCTATCAGCCCATGGAATTATTCAGACAAGCCCATCACACCCTCTTGCCAGAACCAGGGCTCACCCCCACCCTCTTGTCGCTACAAAATCTGCCTCCTAAGCCCTTGCCTGTTCACTCTGTTCTGAAGTGCCACCCTCCGTGTGGCCCAGCGTGCTGTGTGGTGTCCTCCCCCGGTCTGTGAGACTAGTAAACTGCTGTTCATCCCATCTGTGTGGTGTCGAGTGTTGTGTGTTCACTCAGCCCTGTTAGTCTAGGGTAGGAATCTCTACTCACCAGTGGATTAAAGAAGAAGTGAGTGAAAAACTGGCATCATGAACAGGATGATCTAACCTCACCTGAAGATACCGGGCCAGCTTTAACTACCCACTCCTTTGCTAGTTAACTGGTTCGTAAGGCAGCGGTTACCGCCTGACTATATCCCAGAGTTAAGGTACCATCAGCTGTGGCTTGTGTCTGGCAGGTGGTCTCCGAGGCTCCTACCTGAGACCAGGGACAACACAACGCCCTAACTGGTGGGTGCTTGACTTCCACTTGCTGGGTGTGGGACTAGCACTTTGGTCACTGTGTCTGGCCTGATGGCCGCCACTGGGGCAGCCACAGAGACTGTGTTTGGGAAAGTGCGCCTGGCCCAGCACTGTCCTGGGGATGACCCCTTGTGCTGTGTGTCCTGTGCTGCTGCTTCCCTTGCTGCTGTCATGAGCTCTCCTGATCCCTAAGGGTACTGAGGTGCACATCCATGGGAGTCCATGGCCAAGGAACTGATGAAACAAAAAGCTGGGGGAAGGGGCCTTGATATTCAACTGCTCTCTCAGTGCAAAACCCCTAATCAATACATGTGAGCTTTGCTTCCTGTAGGTGCTTACCAGCACACCAGAGGACTGATCTGCTCATCAGGGGCTTGGGGGCCTGACCCAGGCCATGGACAAAGTCACCTTGCCAGCAACGTCTACTTCAACCTCCTCTCGGCCAGTTGGCCTTCTCTCCAAAGGGGCACAATACTCTTCTACCTAGTTACCCACAGGGCACCTAGCACCTCTGCTGTCATAGACGATCTTTGCAGACAGGATCGTCGCTGCATCCACCCTTCTCCAGGACGCCAGGTATGACATCACCTTGATGACATCCTCCTTTGAGGTCATTTATTTGAAACATTTGTAAAGGACATACAATCATATCCGACATCTTTGAGTCCTTTTGGGGCTCTGCAGGCAACGTGCTCCTTGTTTACAGATTGTGTTTAAGCCCATTTATGCCGTCACTTTGAAATTAGCCCACCTTGAGTGGGAGCCCCACCAACAAAGGACTCTAGAGTCTGTTTAAATTAAAATCAACTGGCACTCCTCTCAGTGAAGAGGATTTAGCAACATCCTCCTGTGCTTCCTGGCGTCTCTGGACCACTTATGATGTCCGTAAGTTGTCCGGGGGCTTCTGATGCAAGAAACTGCCCTCCTTGGGCCTGAATCACATACTATTAGAGCAGGAATTGCTGGCCATGCACTGGGCTTCTCTGGAAATAGAGTCTCTCACAGCCCCTGATCGTCCATACTCAGCGCCCTGTTAGTCCTTGAGCCATGGAAGCGACATCCCACAAGGTCAGTGTGGTCCTAAAGGCCTCCCTGCTACAGGGTGAAACCAAACAGGAGCCCTCTGGCCCATCCCACCTGTTGGTGGGGTTGGCCTCCCACCCTCAGTTCATTGCCAGATGCTGTGGTGCTGGAGGACGTCACCCCCTCCCCCAGACCCCTTGGGGTCAACTGAGTGAACATCAATAGGAAAGAGTCCATAAGCTTTATGTTGTGGATGATCACCTCTCCCTCTTGGTCAAATGGCAACATCACTTCCTAGGGAAGGACTCCTCCTGTTCCCTAAAAGTCTCAGTCATCACCAAGGTTTAAATTGATATGAAGGTATCAAAGAACCCATTGTGGTATTAACCCTGAAATCAAGATTCAAGCTTAAGTATTGCCTTGACATCTGTTAAAACAGGAGGGCTTCAAATGGTCTAACTTCAAATTCCCTTCCCCTTCTGCTCCTATAGGTCAGGTCCCCGAGCCAAACTACCCTTCTTATCCCCAGGACTAGGCACAGTTTATCCCCAGGTAGCTGCCTCCAGTTCCCTGCCAGCCTGTGAAATTATTCAAACAAGCCAGTCACACCCTACAGTGGAAAACAGAGTCACTTCCACCCTCTTGT
Organism: Camelus dromedarius; assembly: GCF_036321535.1. NCBI lineage: Eukaryota > Metazoa > Chordata > Mammalia > Artiodactyla > Camelidae > Camelus > Camelus dromedarius. The sequence continues at coordinate 19,099,153 of NC_087459.1, read as the reverse complement.
TACTCCTAAGTCTGCCCCCGAGAGCCCCTGCTGGTTCACTCTGTTCCCAAGTGCAACCTCCTTGTGGCCCTGCCTGGTGTCGCCGAGTCTTCCATCCCCTGGACTATGAGTCTATGTGACTAATAACCTGCTATGAGACTCACCTGTTCAGTGTTCAGCCCCTCCCCACAGCTTTAGGGTGGGAATTCCCTCCCCACCAACAAGTGAAGAGGAGATCAATCAAACTCTTCTGATCTGCACTTTGTGGAAGGCATTACCCTGCTATGATTAGCCTCCTGGGCTCAAAGCTATTTGGGTAAGAGTCCATTCGTGTTTGCAAGAAGTCTCACGTGGCTGGAAGGTGGTCCACATGTGGGGGACGAGCAGGAAGTAAGGCTACACAGGCAAGGCCTTGGTTATTCTGTTCAAGTGTGGACTCCGGGCAATGGGGAACCTGAAGTAATTTACAGCAGGAAAGTAACATCAGATCTTCACCTTAGAAAGTTCACCCTCACAGCAGCACCCAAAATGGACCCAAGGGAGCTCGAGAGTGGAACCACCAAGATTAGGGAGGAGTCCACTGTACTAGCCCATGGAAGAGGCAGGAAAGGCTGCATCAGAGCCATGGGAGCAGAAAGGAAGGGAAGGAAGTAAGGTCTATCTGGTAGTTGATTGGCTATGGAGTGGGTGAGTCAGAGAGATCAACCATGGCTCTGACGCCTCCTGCCTGGGTGACAAGATGCACAGAGGTTTTATTAGAAGATAAAAGGGACAGAGGAGGAGGAGGAGGGTTCTAAGGGCAGATGCTGAGCTCCCTTTCAGACATGTTGCTTTTGAGAAGCCCACAGACATCCAGCAGACAAGCAGATAAATCAGGGTGGAGTTAGGAGAAGGGTGAGGTTAGACAGAGGCATTCAGAAGTCCCTGGCATCCAGGTGAACGTCCAGTCATGGGAGTGGATGAACTGCCCTGTGCCTACAGTGAGAGGGAGAAGATCCATTTAGCTGAAGATGGCCCCTCAGAGAACATGCCCACTTACGAAGTGGTCCAAAGACGCTACAAAGGAAGCAGGGAGAAAAGCGCCTAATGTCAGGAAGGGAACCTAAGGAGAGTGGCAGCCCAAAAGAAAGAAGGTGGAGAGAATGTTAAAGAATAAAGATGGGGATAACATTTATCTGATGCTACAGAGAGCTTAAGTAACTAAAAAGATGAATTTCTAATGCATCAGGAAATTAGGGGGCATTGAGACAAGATTTTGTGGAGCTTTCAAAAAGAAATCAGTGAGAAATGAGGTGGTGACAAGGAGTGAAGAAATTTTTTCAGAAGCTCAGCTGTGAGAGGTAGAGAGAGAAGTTGGTACCTGAAGGAGCAGGAAGGGGGATGGTTTGCTGGCAGAGGCTTTGGCAGGCTCTTATGTTCAGGGAAAGAGACAACTAAAGATAAAGCAGAATGGAAAATTAGTGGAATGAGGTCTTTGACGAAGTCTGAATGGATAGTTTCCAGGGTACAAAGGAGCCATGAGACGTCAGCTGCAAAGCTGGACCCCTTGTCCTCTGAAACAAAAGGGAAAGAGCAGAGGTGAATGGAGAACAACGGATGGTTGAACGTAGGAAGCAGGTGTGGGAAATTGAGGGTTCTTGACTTCTGGCCTCCAGTATCGAGGGCACGATCGTAATTCAAGAAAGCAATGAAGCTCTGGAGTGGCTCTTGAGATGGGCAAGGGAGTTGGCCATGGCCATTTGATGGTTTTATGGGTTTTTGATGGTTTTATTAAATGCGGATCAATAGGAACTAGTTAAATAAGTTAGGGTACAGTAGGGTACCTCCCCACTACAAACTGCTGTTTTAAAAAAGAATAAGATGAAGTTCATTCACCTTTGGAAGGATTGCTAAAGTGTAGTGATTTTCTTTTTTTAAAAGCAAGTCAGAATAATATACTTCCATATATACAAATATACATATATTTCTAAAAGGCCTGAGAGGGTACAGGCTACCAATGGAATGGTTTTCCAGGCAATGGAAAGAGGACCGGGATTTAGCCAGGAGGATTGAACTTCCATTTTTGAAAATTTTAGGCATCTTGTACTTTTGTGCTGTTTGCCTTTTTTCTTATCCAAGGAGTGTACCCGTGTGTCTACCATAATTTTGAACATTAACACAAGTTAATGTTTTAATTACCCAAGGTATACATAGACACCTGGTCTTTGCAAAAAAAAATTAAAGCTTTACAAACAATATTTGAAGTATCCTTTGACTACAGCCACCCATCCCACCAAAGCCCATTCTCACAAGGAGTAACCACTGTTTTAAGTTTGGGGAATATCTTCTAAGTCCTTACAACACACTTTTTTTTAAGTATTAATATTTTTATTAAACAAAGTAAAACTGAAAACAAATACATGGCCTCATTTTCTTTAAGGCCATGTTGTGGTGAGGTACACAAATGTAGTGCCCGGTTTCTTTAGGACTGTCTCATCTCTGGCTGAAGAAGCATCTACTGCTTTGAAAGGTCTTTTGGCACAACTCCAGCGCTCTTGCCAGGTGACAGCAGCAAAGGTGTGTATGTGGGCAGAACATCAGTGACAGCATTTAAAAGAAGATGCTCCGATCCATCAGTTGTAGGTCCAGGTGGGTTAATAAGTGAAACAGCAGTGGAGCAGTGATTCACACTGGGTGTTTTGGGTGCGGCTCCTAGGGTCGTTGTAAGACTTGGTGGGGCATTTTTAGCCAGTTGTTTCCTTCCCGGTGAACTGGGAGTCTTTGTGTCTTCAGTAGACGCTTTTGATGGTGGACCAGTAGAGTGAGATTCTGTTTCTAGAAATTGAGCAAAAAGTTCTGAAAAAGAATTCTTAGGCATAAATTGTTGATTTGGTCTCGGAGGTGTGTTGGGGACACTCTTCGACCCAAGCCACCTAGTCATCCATCTGGTACCACTGCCTTGCTCTTCCTTAAAAACCAGCTCCATTTCTTTCCTTTTTATGCCCAGAGTGTTTCCCAGTAGTTCTAACACTTCATGGCGTTGAGGTCTGGGTGTTTGAAAATACTCCATCAAGAGCTTCCTCACTAAGCTTTTGTCGACTTTTTCTTCTGCTTTACTTACTAAGTCCAGCAGTTTCCTTTGCACATCATCTAGCACTTCCCGTTGGACCTCATTTTGTTTTGTCAAAACTTTAATTTCTTCTTCCTTCAGATTCAAGACAGCTTTTGCCTTCTGCAGTTTCCCTTCTAGATCGTCTGCCTTTTCCATCCATTCAGCAAATTCCATCTTCAGATTAGCTAGTGCTTGTGCATACTGTTTTTCTTGTTCTTGGGACGCACAGAGCTGTTGTGAAATGTCATCTTTTTGCCTGGTGACAACATTCAGTTGTTCCTTCAATGACTCCATCCGCAAGCGGGCTCGTTGGCGTGCATCTTCCATTGCATTAGAAGACAGAAGGAACTTTTCCTCCAGTGCCTTCGCTTTCATTCTGAGTTGAGCTGCTCTGTCTTCTGCAGCTAAAGCTTCGCGGTTATGAGACTCTTTGGATTCCAAAGCCAGGCGATGGGCTCGCTCTAGATCCTGCTTCAAATGTAGTTCTTTGTTGTGTAAATGTTGAACCTCACTCTGGAGGGCACAGTTTTCCATCTGTTTCTGTTTCAGTGCCAACATGACTTCATCTCTCTCCTGTTGAAAAATAAGTGTCTTTTCTTGCATTGATGTCACTGCATGCAAAAGTTGATTTAATTCCCCATTCTTGCCTTGTTCATTTTCTTTCAATAGATGCTCCAAGGCAAGAGGTTTTTCCTTCATGGCCACAAATTTCAACTGTTCCTCTCTCCGCATCATAGAAAGCCGCATGTTTGTCTGTTGTAGTGCTTGATTTTCTGTTTCCTTTTCCCTCCATGTTTGTACTATTTTTTCATTGGCCTCTTTGAGTTTACAAATATCCACTTCCAAACTGGCGACTCTCTCCTTCAGGTTGATTACCGCCTGCCTCAAAATTTCATTTTCACTCACTTCATTAGTGAAGTCTTCACTTACAGAAAGTAATTCATCACTTTTGGCTTTGAGCAAGAGCTCTCTTTCCTGGAGTAAGTTTTGTAAGTCATCCTGTTTCTCCCGGAGCTGCTGAAGTTTGGAATCCCTTTCTTCATGCTGTTTTCTGTTGAGTTCTGAGGCGGCCGCAATGGACTCACACAGTCTCTGGTTATCCTCCTGGAGGGTTCTAATTGCTGCATCTTTTTCCTCTGTTGATTTTCTTAACTCTTCTATCTCTTCTTGGAGCAGCTTTGAAGACTCACTGGATCCATCAGACTTAACTGCCTGAAGAGAGGCAGCTGACTCGGAAGGAGGCGATTCGGTGGAGGGCTGCGGTAAGGTCAGTTCAGGTTTCCCTAGTAGAAGAGCCTTGGCATTGCAAAGCTGCTCTAGGCTGAGCTGCATTTGTGCAACTTGTATCTCCAAGTTTTTGAGTTGGGTTTTGTTCTCTTCATAATTTTTGATCAGGTCAGTATAGCTCATCTGTAGTTGAGATTTATTATCACTGTCCATGAAAACCCGTGCCTGAAGTTGTTGAAGCTCGTTCTGAAGATGGGTTGACCCACGTTGCATATTTTGTACCGTGGCCACCACGTGCTGTTTCCATTCTTCCATTATTGAAACGTGTTGCTTTAATTGTTCCCGTTCCCGTAGAAGCTCCTCAAACTGATTAATCTTAACACCATTAACCTCATTACCACTGCTGGAATTCTGCAGAACTGTCAATAATGTCTGACATTTCTGATTTAGTGCATCCATTTCAATGTCTCTTTCTCGAATGATGTGGGATAAATTCCGAATAGTTTCTCTACACATATCCTGATCACTGCTTTCAGCTCTAGGGGGTAGTTTCATATTTGCATCTCGGAGCTTCTCAAGATCTGCCTCTTTGCCCATAATGATATCCACCATTCTGAAGTTTTCCCTTTTAAGAAGGCTATTTTCCTTAATCTTCTCATCTAAAACAGCTAGTATTTGTTCTCTTTCCAATGCATACGTTTGCAGTTGCTGCTGAAGACACCCATTGTCTTGGGTATAGGAAGCTGAAGATATTTTGGTATGAAGACACTGTATCTCCAAATCTTTTTGCTGGATAAGCTGGGTTAGTTTACCAACCTCACTTTTGGAGAGCTGATCAATCTGTTCAATTAAACAGATATTCTTTTCAGTTAGAAGTTGAATCTCTAATTTTTGTTCTTTTAGTCCTACTAATCTTTCGGCATCAGCTTTAGAAAAGTCATGCTTTTCAGTTCCATTTTCTATATTAAGACTCTGAATTTTTGTTACTTGAAAAACACCCAAATGTTCTTTTGGCATGTGCTGGGATTTTTCGGGTAACTGGGTTTTGATTTGTTCAATTGTATTTTGTAAATTCTCAGTCTCCTCCCCTCTGGCTGTAAAGAGCTGAGTATGTTTAATATTCATTTGCTCCTGTTGGCTTTGAAGACCATCCATTTCCTGTTTCTGCTCTTGTAAAGACTGACGCTTTTGCATCTTAGTCTGGTTTTGATCTTCAGTTATCTTTTGATCATGTTTTATTTTCTTCTTAAGGTTGCCTTTCATGACACTTGATGGAGAGCTCTCATATTGTAGATCCATAATAGTGTCTGGCATGTTAGGGTTAATCGTAGATTCGGTTTGACTGTGTTCTCTCAGTCGTTCCAATTCCTCTTTCAGATGACTATTTTCTTCTTTCACGGATGCAAGACTTGTGTCTTCTTCTTCGATGGTTTGCTGTAACAGTTCCATTTTTCTTAAGCCTTGAGTATATTTATCTAATTCCACCCAAGGATCTGAACTTCCTTGCGGTTTTCCAAGAAAAATTTCTTTCTCTTCTATAAGTTGTTTCAATTGCTCCTGCTCTTCTAAACGAGATGGCAACATTGCCTGAGTTTCTTTATGGTCAGCAATTATCTTCTCAATATTCTTGAGTTCTGCTATTTCAGAATCTTTCTCTTGACTGAGTCGAATTAAACACTCCTGCTCCAGGTGTAAGGCAGAGCTATCTGGGTGATGTGTATTTGACAATTCTTCAATCATTTGCTCGTTCTTCCTCGTTTCTTCCAACAGCCTCTTTTCAGCCTGACACAATTCTGCTTCTGACTGTCCTTTTTCCATTTTTAAAGCCTCCACTAGAGTGTTTTTCCCCAGAGACTTCTGAGTGTTACCAACAATAGATTCTTCCCACTGACGTCTTACATCTTCAAGTGCCAAAACCAACTTTTCATTTTCCATTTTGAGATCAAAAGCCACTTTGCTTAAGTTGACATTGAGCTTTTGCATTTTGGAAAGATTTTGCCTTAAGTTTCTAACTTCGGCCTCCTGTTCTTTAAGTGAGTCAACCTTCACATTAGTGTCTTGATTAAGAGACTGAGCGAATTCATTCTTGATTCTTGAAAGTTCCTTCTCGTTTTCTTTAATAACTTCCTTAAGTTGACAGTTCTCTTTCTGGATGTCGACATTACAGTCTTGTGACTGGTTTAGCTGATGTAATAAATCTTCTACTTTGTCCTCAAGCTTCTGCTTGGTTAAAAGCAAATCATTAGCAGCTAATTCACTTTGAATTAACCTTTCTTTTTGCATATCCAACTCTTTAGTAATGTTCATCTGATCATCTTCAAGTTGACGGACTCTCCTTTTTTCTTCCTCAAGCTCTTGCTTTAGTTTTTGGATGACACCATCTCCTTCATTTTGTTGTTCTGATCGCTGATCGTTCATCAAAACCACGTGCTCTGCAGTTTCTTGTTTCTTCTCATCCAACTCTCCTAATTCAGGTGTCAGTAATTCCTTCTTAGTAGTACTCTGATTGAGTTGTCCTTCCTTGCCTTCCAAGTCACATCTTAAATCATGTACTTTTGAACCAGAATTCATATCTCTTGTAGCTGTACTTTTAATTACTTCATAATCGTTGCTCAATTTGACAAGTGATCGTTGAAGTTCTTCCTTTTCTTGACTTAGCTGTGAATTTTCTTTTTCTAGAACTTGGACTCGTTCCTGAAGTTTCAGGTTGTGTTCGATGACATCGTTATCCTGGCTTAAGCTGCTCAGTCTCATTGGTTCGTTTTCAGCATCCGACAGTGCTTGCTGCTCTCTGAACACTTCCTCCATTGATGTACTTGGTGGAAGCACTCGTTCCTTTGCTGTCACGGCGTCACTCTGCTTCATAACGTAAGGTTGCAATTCATCCTCTTCAGTTCTTTCCTTATTTTCTTCATTTATCCGGTCTTGTTCCCTCCTTAAAACATCTCTTTCACTCTCTACAGATGATTTTCCATTGATGTATTTCATTCTATCCTCAAGTTCTTTGATTTTCTTGGTGGACTCTTCCTTTTCAGCTTGTAGAATTTGAATAGCTTTCTGCATGTCATGAATTTGAAATTCATGAGTTGGTCCAATTCCGGAGCCCCCCTGCAGTAACAGATTTTCCAGTTCTCCAATCCTTTCTTCATAGTCTCTACATTTCTGTCGATGGCTACGACTTACTTCTGCCAGTTTCTGTTGATGAACATTCTGCATTGTCACTATTTCAAGTTGATGGTTATCAATTTCCTTGTATCGATTTTGTTCAAGTTCCTTTATGGTATTTTGCAGTTTGCAGATTTCATTTTGGTCAAGGCTCTCTGCTCCCTGCACTGTGAACTTTTCGGCAATGTGTCTCCAGTGGTTGACATCAGCCTCAAGTCTTAAGACTTTATTTGACAATCTATTTATTTCTTGTTGTGACCAAATTAGGTCAGCAAAGTCCATATCATTATTCCGGACAGCTAAAGCATGGTCATTGGTATCATAACCCAGTGGAGGTGGTAAAGTGACTGGGGGTACAGAGCCAGCTTCAGGGTCTACTGACCGCGAGACTGACTGCAGCTTCAGCAGTTGATCCTTTAGCGCTATCTGTCTTGCTGTAAGGAGTTTGATATCTACATCCTTCTGTTGTAATTGATGTCTGTAACTAGTAGTCTGCTGTCTTATTTGAAGCTCTGAGGCTTCATACTTCTCCTCTAGATCACTATAAAGAGTTTTAAGTCTCTCATTCTCTGATTTTAAAATTGACTGAGAGTCTTCAACCTCCTTCGTCTTAGATTCAGGTACTTCTACCTTTTCACTTCCTTTCCTCAACACATTAGTGATGTGTCCAGTGAAAGATGCTACACTACCACCCACTTGCCCCAGGGAGTGGCCTAGGCCGGAGCTAAGGCCACTAAACCAGGAGGACATCGCTGCGGGTCATAGAACTGACCTGGTCCGCTCCGCGAAAAGCGTCCAGCACAGTAGGACAATCCCGCGAACTGTCCCTGAATTGCAGCCAGCGCAAAGCTAAGAATCAAATCACAATGAGGGGTTTCTAGGCAACGGCGGAGCACAGGAGCCCCTCAACACTCCACCCTGCCTCGCAGCACCCAGGCCTGGTGTGGGACCTAACGAAGGTCCTGTCTCCAATGACCTGTCTCTCCTCGGGCCTTTCTGCCCATCCACACGTCTTCCCAGCACCGGGGTTAGGCCCTTCTCCCCCAGCTTCCTTGACTGTCCCAGTGTCACACGCCATCCCGACCCCCTGGATGCCGCCGGCCACCATGACAGCGGCTGTGAAGGCGCCGTCTCCAAAGTACCTCCACCTGCACTTAAGCACGGCCCTAGTTAAAGACACTGAACACTTCCATTGCCCCAAAGCTCCCATGTGTCCTTTCTGGTTCCACCTCGGCCCTCCTTCCCCAGCAAGCCCGGCTTCGGTGTCTAGCCCTGAGGATGGATTTTGGCGGTTATCAGACGCCATAGACGGGGGTGTTGCACCATCTACTTTCTTTGTGTCTGCTTTTTTCACCGTGTGTTTGAGACCTAGTCTGGGAAGGGAGTTAAATATCACTCGAGCGGGTGATCGCTGAGCGAAAGCACGCCGAGGTCCTAGGGGACCGCGAGGCCCTGAGCGGCCGCTCCTCGCGAGGCACGGGGAGCGACCCGGGGGGAAGGGCCGGGCGGCGCGCAGCCAGGCCTCTGCCCTGGGCCTGGCCCTCCTCGTCGGACCCGACCCGGCCGGCCCGGCGGGCGGCGCCGCTGGAAGTGACGCGGCGAGGGCGGGGCCGCCGGCCTGGGGAGCTGCCGCCGCCGCTGCCGCCTCGGCTGGGAAGCGATGTAGGAGCCGCCAGGCCGTCCCCTGTCCTGCCCGGCCCGAGCCCCGCGGGCCGCCGCCGCCGCCGCCGCCATGAAGAAGCAGTTCAACCGCATGAAGCAGCTGGCCAACCAGACCGTGGGCAGGCGAGTGCACCGCGCCGGGCCCGCGGAGGGGACGCGCGGGCCGGGGGCCGGGGGCCGGGCGCCGCGGGCGGGGGGCGGGCCGGCTCCTTCTTGGGCCCGGTCGCCCCGGGGCCGGCCGCCGCCTCGCCCGAGGCCCGCGGGGCTGGGGGCCGGGGGCTGCGCCACGCCGCGGCCTGGCGCCCGGCTCCAGACCGCCGCTTGGCCCCCCGGAGACCGGCTGGGCGGGCCGCGCCTCCCCGCTCCCACCCCTCGGGGTCCCCACTGCCCCGCGTCCCCGCCCGGCGGAGCATCGCCCTCAGGGCGCTGGACCGGCCCTCTGTCCCTTCCTCCCCACCCCCCCGCCCCGAGATCCAGCCGGCCCAGGCCCGCCGCCTGGGGCTGCACCTCCCAGGAGTGTTGTGTCCGAGGCTGCCGGGTTTGGGGGGCGGCATGCTCAGCCTTTCCGGGTTGCCCCGCTGCGGCAAAGCTTTCGCTTACAAGTGCATGATGGCATAAAAGTAAAGGGTTAGTAAAGCCCAGCGGATCTGCCCAGAGAGTTTCTGAACGCTCTTTGAGGCGGCAGCTGAGAGGTGGTGCCGTCTCCTAACCAGGGGCGAATGTGAGCTGGAGTGCTTGACATTTAGAAATTTGAAAGTGGGAGAAAAGGATTCTGCAAATGCCTAGCGCCAGTTAAAAAAGAAATGATCTTTAAAAAAAACAAACAGGTCTTCTCACTTTGGGTTTGGAGGCCCATCCTTTCTAAGTTTATTTGGGAAACTTGGCATTGATCATGAAATGACAGGAGAGACCAGAGGTTGTGGATGTTCAGGCTTTTGAAAGAGAGGAATGGTTTGTGGTTTGGAGAGCTTCTGGAGGTGACTGTCCTGTGCTGTATTGTCTGGAGCAAATATTTCAAGGTCTTCCAGGGCTAGTTAGCTCTGTGGTACCGATTTTGCTGTTAATTCTCTGATGAGATCTGAAAGTGGGAATTTTTTTACAGCTTTCGCTTCTTTTCTCAGCACTTGAGTCAAAGGGGGACTTTGGTTTGGCCAGAGCACGTGGGACACTTCTTTTTTGTGTGTGTGTATGAAAATACTTTTACTTCCTCCTGCGTTTTCCAAATTTGCTTTTTACTGTTTCGTTTCCCTCAACTTTTTGCTTAGTTCTGTTGTTTAATTTTTTTGGTACCCCCACCCTATTAGCTTGGTGTGCATTTATCCTATTTTCAGAGTTAATCCCTATCTGCTAAACCCTAGAAGTGCCTGCTTTTCAGGTATTTGTGGGAAAAGGATAGAAATAGTTTTGAGAGGAAGGTATACAGAGTAGTAGTGACAGCTGATGTTTCAACCAAGAATCTGTAAATGAATGACAAGATAATTCCTTGGCAGTTTCCTACCCCCTTAGTGTTCTCAGTAACATGCATGGTGGAATCAATATTTAGTGAATGTCAAGATGCATTTGTCAGAGTCATTTTGGCCTGTTTGTACCTTGTATCAGGCAACTGGTTTTTTTTTTTTTTTTTTGAACAGTTCAGAGGCTTTAAAAGCTCCAAAGCCGTCCAGTGTCTCTTGGCCCTTCTTCCTCTGTAGCCGTTTCTCTCTTTACACTTTTAAATTCCAGCCATACTTGCCTCCTTTCAGTTTCCAGAGGAGGCTGTGCTTTCTTACATATTAATTAGTCTCTACCTGGAACTGTTGGAAGCCTCTTTCACTGCACCTGCCCTAGGCCACCTCCTGTTCATTCTCCAGTTCTCCCTGTAAAGGTCTCTGTCTCTCAAAGACCTCTCTGATGCTCCAACATAGATTGGATGTGCCCTGCTGGGTGCTTTCATAATTCCTGTTTTTCCATAATGGAATTGTGTCTTTACTTGCCAGTGTCCCCCTTTAGACTGAATGCTTTGAGAGTTTTTACACTTTCTCTCTTGATTCCCAGAGTCCGCTGTGGTTCTTATCACATGGTAGATGCTCAGTAAATACTGTTAAATTCGTGTAAATCCAGTTGTTCCTCGACTGCCCTGGTGGTGTGGGCCCAAGTACGGGAAAACGAGAATTGGATAGAGTAAATGCTGTGATTCATCCTAGGAGTATAATTCTGGCCCTGACCTTTGACTGTTTGAAAATCTTTATTGCTTGATGCAGTGGAAGCGACAGCTATTACAGAGCTTTTAAGGGTGTGGCAATTATGCACCTAAAGTCAAAACTGTTTTTAGTGGGGAAGCTGTTGTTTTACGGCTGTTGATTTCTTAGACATATTTGTATTTCCTTCTACTTAATTAATTATAAAGGATTAGGGAGGGAAAATGGAGGCAGGAGGGAGCCTGCAATTGTTATTGGGCAGAAGCAGATGGTTGCCAGGTATCAGAATCAGGATTCTGGATGTATTTGGGTCAAAATGAAGGCTAGAAAGCAAAGAAGGGGTCCTCCCCTCTCCCCCCGAAAAACTCAATTATAGTGAGTGAAGTTATATGTGTGAACGGCTTGTGCACAGTGTGTACTACCAATTCATAGAGTTGTAGGTGGCATCTTGCAAGGAAGTATTTTCTTCCCAGAATGAGCACCTTGTGGGTAACCCCGCGGCGAGGTTCCATGGGATGGACTCGTGGGAGAATTAGTAATGGCTGGAAGGAGTGAGTTCTCATGATGCAGTTTATTTACAGTGGGTCGGTGAGTCTGTTTCAGAAGACACTTTGCGTACCACAGGGGCAAGGCTTATGAGGTGGTCTCCGGGTACGGGTGTCGCAAAGAAGAGAATTAGGATGGGTCCTTTTGTCCCCCTGCCTTCCGTGGATTCATGCATTCAACAGACACTTGTTCGGCCCAAAGTGTGCGCCATCGTGCAAGAGCCAGACGTGAATAGGACACACTTTCTGTCCCGAGGGAGCTCAGCAGATTTGTGGAAGAGACAGGCTAGCAAAGAAATAATTATATATCATGAGATAAATGCTTGTAGAGGGGTGGCTCATGCTAGTTCTTATTGAATAGAGGGAGGTAACAAAAAGACAGGTGAAAATTTGAGCAAAGCCTTTTGGCTTTGTTTCCATGTTCAAGCATATCTTTTAAATTTCTCTGGTATTGATGAGGTCTCTTTGGATTGTAAGAAAACCCAATTCTAACTGCCTTAAATGAAGATGGGAATTAAATGTGACCAAAAGAATCCAAAAGGAGCTTGGCCACAGACTGGGCTGTTTCCAGAGGCTCCACTCTTTAGACAGGCTTGACCCACTCCCCACTCCCCCGCCCCCATTGTCCATCCTCCTCAGCTCCTGTCCCAGAGGGACAGAGAACGCTTTTCTCCCAGGCACTGTTGCCAAAGCCCCAAGACTGACTCTGAGTGCTTCTGCCTGGGTCACATGCTTTTGCCTGCAAATGGGTACAGCATCAACCCCACCTAAATCACGGGACTAAGAGTTGGGGAGTGCAGGCACCCCAGGGGAAACCAGAGTACGGTCAGGAGACAGAAACATCATGTTGAGTATTTGGTAGTCTGGGTAAAAAGAAAGCTATTTTGTTTTCTGAAAATCCTTGATGCAGATAATCCACTGGACACAGGTGTTACTTTGGGGGAGGTGATGCCCTGAACGGAGGAAGGTGTATACAGAGTGAGGAGATGGTTTAGTTATGAGGTTGAAGTGTCCAGGAGAAAAGGAATCTGAGGGCCTAACCCAGAGAGCTATTACCCAGGTGAGGCCCAGGGAGGGAGTGTCCCAGTGGGTGTTGGTTTCTGCCTTATTTGAAGTACGCCCTGGAGGTTCAAATGCTTTCCCAGATAGTTATCTTTAGATAAGCCAAAGCTACAAACTCAAATGCCTAAAGGGTCTGGGCTGGTAAAATAAATGGGTGACTTAGGCCAGGTGAGGTCTGGGGGGCCTCTCCGCCACCCCTCACCCAGCGCATGATTATTGTCTCACCAAAGGGGCATGTGTCAGGATGGACCCAGCATGACTCAACCTTTGCAGCTTTGCAGAAAAGCCTGAAATCTGGATTTTAATGAAAGTCAGATGGCATTAAATGCAAATTAAATAATCACCATGACACTACAGGGGGCTAAACAGCACATCAGTGGCCAGATTTGGCCTGTGGGTGACCAGCTGGCAACTGCTTGTCTAGAAGGACCTAGAGGTTGAGGGTCCCTGTTGTTATTACTCTTGTCACCTCTGCCTTGCCCCAGTGTCACTGCATTCTTGGGTCTCGGGGTTTGTTGAAGAGCTCGTCCTTCCCCTTACAGAAAGCTGTGAAAGGTTTGATGGTACTAATCACTGACGCTGCTCCAGCTGGCTTCGTGCGCCAAGTGCTGAACCAAAGCAGCCGGCGTGGTTCTCACCTACTGGCGATTGTCATTTCTGTTTTATAAAGGAGGGGAAATGATCTGCCAGGTTCGCACAGCTCCTAGGTGGCCCGGGCTCCCCTTGGGCCCATGGCTTCTGACTCTGGATCCTGTGGGCTCCCGACTGCAGAGTCTGGGCTGCCTTTTCTCCAGGGGAGGATTAATGGTCTTTGGTGCCTGTTAAGCTGCTGGGGCTCAGTGCTTTGCATAAATTATCTCACTGCATTCTTGCAGCAGCTCTAAGAGGTGATGTTATTTGTTCCTGACTTAAGGATGAGGAAGCCAGAACTCAGAGAGGTCATCAAGCTAGCAAATGACAGAGCTGTGCCTTCACACCCCGGTTTCTGATTCCAAAGCAGCTATAATTCCATACTTCATGTGGGCAAGTCTTACATGAGAAACCCCTTGTTTGAATCATGAGCAGTGCTTTCATAAAGTCCTGGAGGCGGAGAGCTGGATGTTGATCTAGTCCAGTGGCTCTTACCAGGTGTGGTTTTGCCCCCCAGGGGACATTTGACAACGTCTGGAGACATTTTTTGATTGTTGTGACATGGTTGGGGGAGGGCTGTTACAGGCATCGGGGAGATAGAGGCCAGGGAGGCTGCGGAACGTCCCACAGTGCCCCTGACAGCCTCACAACACGGAATCACCTGGTCCCAAATGCCAGGACTCCTGAGGCTGAGAAACTCTGTTCTAGTCCTTTCAGGGTGTGGATATGTGAATTATGACAACCAAAGATCCGCACTGCTTGCAGGCCACAGGTGTGTTCTCTTTGGCCTACTCCGTATTTATTTACTTTTAACAGCCATTGGCTCATATTTAAAAATGAGGCGTTTTCACACGAAAACCTGGATTTCCAGCTTCTTCTAAAATCTAAAATCTTGGAGGACCCGGCAGTGCCTCTGTCCTCCTGAGTCCAGGTAGGGGTGGCAGAGTAGCAGCTGTCCCATCCGGGTGCGGCATTAGCCATCCAGTTCCCCTCAGCCCCTTCCTGGCTTGTTTTATTCTGTTACATTCTTCCCTGACCCTCCCTGATGACCTTTTTCCATTCCGCCCGGGCAGTGCTAATTCTCAAGATGAGTCAAAATACCTCTGTCCCACGCACCCCCGAGATGTCCTCTGGTGCCACATGGAGTCAGTGTCTCTCTCTCCCATGACACATCCCAGACCATTTCCTTACTTCTGCCAGCATCATGTTCCACATGCCTCACCTCTGCTGCTTCATTTTACTCACACTGATTTCCTCCAAACAGTATTTCCGAGAAAGGGGAAGAAGCTGGGCTTTGCGTCTATCTGAGTGGATTCCATCTGGCCTCAGCATAGAGCAAGGGTGGAAAGGAATCTGCTTTCTTTGCAGCTTCTTCTGAATCTTATCTTCGGGGCCTGATTATGTACTTTACCTATTGTGAAATTCTAGAATATCAAACAGGGTATTTAAAGGTGAATGAAAACTCACTGTTCACTGGGGACAAAAAAGAACGCTAAAAGGATGTGGTCATATAGCTGTAGCATCATTTTCACACAGACAGCAAGTGTGGAGGCAGCATGTTACTCTAATATGGAATTACCTGTGTGCCAGTGATTCCCAGCGTGTACACAGCAGACCACCCCACCTACCCCGAAAGGGATTCAACACTCTGGTACAGGGGCCCAGAGTCAGCATGTGCACTGGGCATTTTTGTCAGACTGCAGATGGTTTTGCATAGATCATGTCTATTTATGTTTCTCAAATGTAGGCAGATACCATTGTAATGAATGAAGTAAAAATCCATTTAAAAATATTATTACACGCTTATCTGCTTTGTAAGTGTGTGTGTGTGTTTTCTTAAATGTAGTTAGTAAAAGTATAACATGACCATGGCCCTTTATCCAAAACCTCTGGGGTAAGATAAGTTTCAGAAATCAGATTTTTTCAGATTTTAAAGGAAAGTATTACTGCACACATGCTGTTATATAATCTCTCCAGTGGGGTCTAGGGCAATAGCCCATAATCAAACATGTTAATATTTCTGTAGCAAAATACACAATATTTCTATAGTGTTTTAAAGATTATACACAGCTTCATGTTAACTCAGGTCCAATTTTGTTGCCAAATGAGTTACCAAAAAAAAACCCTCTTTGTTTTGTAGGTTTCAAAGGATGGATAACGGATTATGGACCTGTAAATTCCTGTTTGAGAGAGTCCGAAATTTTACTTTGCATAATGTCTCCCATTTTCCAAAAAGTTGGAAATCACAATTACATTCTGTAAGCAGGGGTCACAAACTCAAGTGCCAGATCAAGTCAAATTAATAAGTGAAGTGGGAGATAGGTGTAAGACAATAGGGGATGGTGAGGACTGCAGTGAACTAGTGAGTACATGTTCGTTTAAGGGGGATGATTGCTCTCGGCTCCAGCCGCTGGTTGCCATAGTGAATGTGGGTACCGTGGCGTTGCATCTTCCCATGTTTAATGATATTCCAGAATGCTGATTTCTTGATATTTAAATGTTGGCAACTAAAAGGAAAAGGAAAAAACACTGTGTAGACCAAAGAAATACATCTTCAAGCTTACCTGGTCTTGGGCTACCTGCTTTGACCTCTAGTTTAGAGACTAATTCTTTGGGTGTGAAAGTTGGACAGTGGTGTTTTGCTAATGAATTTCTTCTTAGGACCGGGATGAGACATTTGTTTTTACCACTATTCATCGTACTTAATTAGTCCTAAGATGTTTCTCTCTTCCTCTCCTTTCCCTCAGTTGTGTTTAGGTGTCTTCCTTATCAGAGATGCCTTTCGGTCTAGTAGTCAATTTGATCTCTCCTTGAATGTTTCATTAGCATTTCTTCTGTAGTTTCTCAGTGTTCTTCCACATGGGTTAGCCAAATTTATGCCTCCTGAAGAGTTTAAATCGTAAATCATAGACTATGTAAACACGTATGATATCAAGTATGATGTTGTATATGTTTTGAGTGTAAAATATTTCAAATTAAGACATCAAGTTGATGGACACTTTATTTTAGAATTGCCTTATTTTCCAGCCAGTGGGAAGTTTTCTTTTTCATCTATGAGTTTGAAACTTGAAAGATATTAATCTTGAAAAAGGGAATAAAAGCCCCAAGTTAAAATCTTTAGGTTAAAGTAGTTAAGGGAAGTTAGGTTATAATGCTTCTGCCTTACCAGGGCCATAGTGACCTGAAGTGACATTGCCCAGCTGTCCTTGTATGCAGGCAGGGAAGTGTCCTTGTCTCCTGTCTTCTGAGACCACTCCCCTGGGTGATCTCAGCCCCATAGCTGCCACCTCGTGCTGACGACTCTCAATTTTATGCCTCTGGCGCTGGCATCTCCCCATCCCTAGACTGAACATCTCCACCTAAATGTCCTGCTGAGATTGAACTCATGAAGTTCATCCTCAAATTGGCCTCCTTTGCCTGGATTCCCTAGTCTACGGGTTGGCAAACTTTGACCTGCAGGCCAAGTCCTGCCCAGTGCCTGTTTTGTGAAAAAGGCTCCTTGGAACACGGCCATGTGCTGCAGCAGCAAACTGGAGTTGTTTTAGCGGTGAGCGCATGGGCTGCAGGGCCAGAGCTATCTACTGCCTGTTCCTTTTGCGGAAGAGTTTGCTGACTCTTGCTCTAGTGTGTTGAGTGCCACCACCCCTGCCCAGCCACCCTCTTCCGTGTTCTTTATATCCAGGCTCTCTCCAGGATCCGGCAGCTCTGCCTCCTGAGTATCTTTTAACTTGGTTTCTGCCTCTCAGTGGCCATTCTTGCAATGACCTTAGTTTAAGCTTTCATTTTTTTTTTTAATTTTTTATTTTTGGAGGGGGAGGTAATTAGGTTTATTTATTTATTTGTTAATGGAAGTACTGGGGATTGAGCCCAGGACCTCGTGCATGCTAAGCAGGCATTCTACCAGTAAGCTATAGCCTCCCCCACTCCAGCTTTCCTGTTTTTCACCTGGGCTCACAAGGGTCTTCCAACTGGCTCTGCTGCCTTGAGCTGGTTTTCATCCCTTCTGAGGGACATCTAGGTCTCCCCTTAGTTTTGACATGGCCAGTCATTATTTTAATGATTATGGCCATTCCCCTCTAAATTATTTTTTTTGATGAATTACCTGAAGTTTAGAATCACAACACTTGTAGAAAATTAATATTTATATAGTCAGTGTATTGCCAAATTGCCTTCTAATGTGTTGACGCTATCTTTCGCTTATGGTACAGCAGGCAGTGTCGCACTGCAGTGCCCGTCATTATGCACGACAGGATGAAGGCTGTGTTTCGCCTTCACCCCAGTAGCACCCGACATTGTCTTCCTAAAAATTGGCTTCTTATTTTAATTTTTTCCACTAAGGTTGAAGTGGCCGTTCTCCTTACGTTTGTATTTCCTTGTATGCTCAAGTTTTCTGTATGTGTCACTTGTTTATTTAATTGTCATAGAATTACTGTTCGGTTGTCAATTTCATTGTTCAATTACCAGTTCAGTTCAACGAATATCTATTGAGAACCTGTCAAGTGCAAGCGGCTGGGACTAAAAATATAACCATTTCCTAGGAACTTGAGTGGGAAGATAGCCATACAAAAAGATAATTTGAATATAGCCAAATGTACCTGTTCTAGCTGATCTTAGGTATTAATAATGAAATATTTTAATGCTGTATCTTGATTTATTCATATGTTTTCATATAAACAAGTCAATATTCTTCTTCTAAGACACGTTACTTAAAGCAGTGATGGAATCTTGAGAGAGCATGTCTATGACTAAGTGCAGATTTGATATAAGTTTCAGAAGATAAAGCAGATTCTGTCAACAGTCAGACCCTGTGATGTATATAAGACACTGTTTTTGAATAGGTAGAGCCTATTTGTAGCAAATGATACGAAAACAGTATTCAGTTCATCTTAGTCCCCCAGGTTGTGAGACTGGTTTCCTCTGTCTTGCTATTTCACATTAATTACAGCTTATTGATTATTTGCAAAGACCACTTCGTTTTAATTAGTCCTAAGATGTTTCTCCCTTCCTCTCCTTTCCCTCAGTTGTTTTTAGGTGTCTTCCTTATCAGAGATGCCTTTTGGTCTAGTAGTCAATTTGATCTCTCCTTGAATGTTTCATTAGCATTTCTTCTGTAGTTTCTCAGTGTTCTTCCACATGGGTTAGCCAAATTTATGCCTCCTGAAGAGTTTAAATCATAAATCGTAGACTACATAAACAGGTGCTCGAATGAATAACAAATATTTAAATTTATAAATGTTCAGAATTGCACAGAAATTCCTCTGTGCAACTACCAGCTACCTGTCACCTGTCAGTGTGAACATTTACATATCTACTAACTTGAATTTCATGTGGTCATTGGATACTTTCAGATGCATGGGCTGGAGTGGTCGCCTGAACCCACGCCCAGCTGTACCTTGGGGAAATACACCCAAGTGTTTCTCCTTCACTAGCTCTGGTGAGTGCTAGGGTAGAGGAGGAACAGACTCAGGTGTGGGGTCTCTGAAATGTGCATGGGGCTCCCTGAAGGCTTCTCCGACATGTGACACTTTAGCAATCTTGATAATAGGAAGGTAGGGCTGATTGGTGATGAAGAATTCCAAAAGGGAACAAAAATTTAGTAGGGGAAAACGAAAACCCTGAAAATGTATTCTTTAATTTGATTTTTTTTTGGTCTATAAATTGAAAAAAGACAACTAAATTTGATTCTTAATGGTGGAAAAACTCTATCCAGCTCTTATTTTCAAATTAGGTAGTGAAAGGTTGTGTGTAGATGCATGTGTTCTCAAGTCCAGGATGACTGTATTTAAATTCACAAGTCCCTGGATGCATTTCCATCCAGTAGAGGGAGGAAGTTGGTTCTTCCAAGCCTTAAAAAGCCTTAAAACCCAATATACTCAATTTTCTTTGCCTAGTGTAAACAGATGGCCGTCTTCCCCCCACACAGGCAATTTTGCTATGCACTGAAAATCTAGTGAGGCATCATTTCTCACAGTGTAACTTTTAGTATCTTTACTTTTCATTATATTTGTTCATCCCCTCTCATAAACTTTTTAGTACTTTCACTGCTTTTGCATTTTTTTGGACATGCCAGGATTAATAACATTCTCCAAAGAACCCCAGCACGGCGGGACTCAAATACATGGCCACCCACGACTTGTGAACACCAGCTTTTGGAAAACGGCAGTATTGACTGGCTTTTGTTCTCAACGGTGGAAGCCAGCATTAGAAACGCTTCTGTTCCAATTTGGGGAGGTGGGGAGGGAATCATGGTTTGAAGCCCACTGCAGTGGAACTGGGGAGCCCCTTCATGCAGAAGGTTGAGATAAGTGGGTGCTTTGGGAGGACAACTCTGGCAGCAGGTGGAGTTAGGGTTGTGGAGGAAGGGGAAGAGGAGAAGGTGAAAGGAGGCTAGTTAGGAAGCATGGCAGCCAGAGCTAAGACGAGGGCATTGGAGACTGACCTGAAACCGTATTTAACTGAGGGGAGGGGATGGCTCAACTGGTAGAGTGTGTGCTTAGCATGCAGGAGGTCCTGGGTTCAATCCCCAGAACCTCCTCTAAAAATAAACAAATTAAGTAAATTACCTCCCTCCCCCCACCAAAAGAAAACATATTTAACACCATGATGTTTGGGATGAAAAAAACAGGTGCGTGGTTAGATGTTCTTTACTGAAACAGGAGACACAATGATTTTTCACTTTTCTGTTGTTTTATAATGCTTCTCTTTTTAAAAACATGTAATTCTTTTTCTTTCCTCTTCCGTTAATTTCTGGCTCTGGGTATGTGTGTATGCCCTCGGCAATACCGCACTGTTTTCCTAACTGTATCTGTAATGTGTTTTAAACCTGGTAGACCTCGTTTGCTTCAGCTCCTCTTTTCCAGCTATTCTTTCCTGTTTCTGTCTAAAAATGAATTTTGGTATCACTTCTTTGCTAGTTCCTAGAAAAATTCACTTAGGATTTTGACTGATTTCAAGCTTACTTAGCTTACTTATCCAAGTAATATTTATTGGGTGCCTGCTGTGGATTAGGCCCTGAGGATACAAAACTAACTAAAACCCAGGAATTACGGTCCAGTAAACCTATGAACTAAACCTTGGGGAGAATTGACAGCTTCACAGCATGAGCATGGCACATGTTTTTGTATGCACAAAGCTTTTACGTGCTTCCTAAATATTTTGTTGTGTTGAGAATACTGTCTAATTAGTGTAATTGGTAAACCTGGGTGATATTAATGTTTGCATATAATCTGTGCACATACACACACTTGCATATAATTTCGTGGACTTCAAAGACATCCTCAAGCCCTTGGACAAGAACCTCAGGATGAAAGAAGAACATCTCCATGGTCAGTAGCTCAGGAAGCTGACCGGTTATCAGAGAGATGCTGGGCTGCAGCTCCCATGCTGTGAACTGGTGTCTTGAGAAGCGTTGTTTACAGATGGGCCCCTCACACGTCTTTTTGGTGCGCTGTTCTGCTCGTCTCTAAAATATACCCTCGAGGTCTCTCTGAGAGATTTCCCCCCAAAAAGCAGAAATCTGGTTCTCTTGATGAGATTTGATGAGTACATCAAATTACTTTCCTTTAATAATCAGCTCTTTGGGCAGTTAGTTAATTTAGTTATGTTTTCAACTTTTTTAGATGGGGACTTTAAAAAACAAACACCACTTTAGGGCAGTTGGGGTGCAGTAAAAAGTGTGCTGGACTCATGTCTGAGGAGCTGAGAGCCTGTCTGCACCGTTCCCCAGCGCAGACCTCTGTGACCTTGGCCGAATTAGCCTCCCTGTTGTGTTCCCACACTTGTCCGCCCAGGGACAAGCCCTGGTATGTTTAAGAAGTTGGCATGTGATAAGGAGGCATCATAAGACAGTCAGGAAACAGTACGAGACAACAGTTTAGTATCGGGAAAAAGAGTCAGGTGAGATTTCATCTCACTGCTATATGCCAACATAAATTCCAAACGGATCAAGAGTTTCTTTTGAAAAATAAAACTGTAAAATAAATAGAAGGAAATATGGAAAGAACTTCATGCTCCGGCATAAAAGTGCAGAGCATGAACAATAAAAGTTAAACGCTGTCTGTCCTATATCATAATCAAAACCATGACAGATGAATAACTGGCAGAAGTTGAGAGCAGCCACAACAGAGGGTTAATATCCTTAATATAGAGAGCTTTCTGGTCAGTTTCAAGACCACCACTCTAATGAGCAAATACCATGATCAGAAAGACACACACGGCTATTAATATATGAGACTCTTTTCAAAATTACAAGTAATCGAAGAAGCACAAAGCGACTCCATTTTTCATGCAGCAAATCGGCAAAGTTGAAACCAATGCTGTACTGCTGTCTGGGGAGGGGTGAGAGGAAGACTGTGTTGTATGCTGTAGGTGGAGATGCAAACTGGCTTTCTTTTCCAGAAAGAAATTTGCTGGGGTGTGTGTGTGTGTGTGTGTGTGTGTGTGTGTGTGTGTGTGTGTGTTTTGATTGAATTATAGTCAGTTAACAATGTTGTGTCCGTTTCTGGTGTACAGGATAATGTTTCAGTCATCCATATACATGCATATATTCGTTTTTGTATTCTTTTTCATTATAAGTTACTACAAAATACTGGGTATAGTTCCCTGTGCTATACAGTAGAAACTTGTTGTTTATCTATTTTGTATATAGTAATTAGTATCTGCAAATCTCAAACTCCCAATTTATTCCTTCCCACCCCCTTCCCACCCCCACCTCCCGCCCCCGGTAACCACAAATTTGCTTTCTATGTCTGTGAGTCTGTTTCTATTTTGTAAACTTCATTTGTGTCTTTTTTTTTTTTTTAGATTCCACATATAAGTTATATCATATGATATTTTTCTTTCTCTTTCTGACTTACTTCACTTAGTATGATAATCTCTAGGTCCATCCATGTTGCTGCAAGTGGCATTATTTTATTTGTTGTGGCTGAGTAGTATGCCATCGTGTTTTACGAACCACTTCTAAAGTCTGAACCCGAATTCTCTGTCCGCCATCTGACCACAGCCTCTTCCCCTTTCAGACTCCTCTCCCAAACCCTTCTTCCTGTCCTTGCTGACACCCCCTGCCTCTCTGGCCTCGGTCCATCCCAGCAGTCTCTCTTTGACATCACGTTCAGAACCTTGTCCAGCTAGCCTTCTCTTTTCACCTGTTCTGCAGAATAATAGCCTGACTCCTCCTTCTTGGCATCTTCACTCCCATACCTGGGATACAGGATGTGGTCCAGAAAGATCATCTGATTGTGCAGGCTGGGGCTGCCAGAAGTTTACGGCCTCCAAGCTCAGCTGGACTTTTAATACTGCCTTCCAGTCCTTGACTAAGTTTCCCATCCCATTTTCCTAAGTGCCTTCGCCAGACTTACTTTTCTCAAACCTACTCCACCCGCTCCAGACACACCCACTCTCCTTGGATGACCTGCCTCCTAATTTCCAGAGAAAACTGGATTCTGCCACCATTTCTGTCCCTGCTGCTGTCGCCGCTTCCCCTCTTTCCCTTTCCCGGGGGCTCCGCTGCCCTGTCTCCCCTCTGCCTGCTCTGCGTTTTCAGTCCCTCTCTGGCCACTGGCTCTTTCTCCTCGGCGGCTGCGGGTTCCGGTTTTTCTCTGCCTTCTTTTTTCCCCACGTGACTTTGCTTCTCCCTTTCCCCCTCTGCCCTGCACCCTGGCCTCCAGGCACCATTCTCCTCATCCCTCCCGTCCTCTCTGCCACCGTCTGCATTTTTAACCAGTCCCTCAGCTTCCCTTCGCTCCCGGCCTCCCCGGGGACTCCTCTTCTGTCCCCCACTCTGGCTCTTCTGTGTGTTCACAAGTCTTCTGTCCTTACCTGCCGTCTTCTCTGCAGGATCTGCATTCTGAGTGAACGCCCCCAATCCCTGCTTGCTGCTCCTCCTCACAGCAGGCTCTGAATTTCCCACCCAGGTGCCTCTTCTGTGGCATCGTACATACATCAGAGCCAACATCAAAAAACACACTGAAAAAAACTCCACCCGAACGTTCAGCAGATCCCTTCAGTTCAGCATTTCTGAAGCAGACCTCACTGACCTGACCCTCAGGTCCGCCCAAATTTCCTCTCCAGGGAAAGAACCTTATTATCCAGCCAGTCACTCAGCATAGAAACTTGGTGATCATTCTAGGCTCTTCCTTCTCACCCTACACCCACGCCACGTCACTCAGCCCTGTTCATCGTCCCTTTGTAAGAGCTCCCCGTCCCCTCTCCTTCCCCGCTGCCTCCTCACTTGGGGGCAGGCCCCTCGTCTTTACCTGGGTCTCATGTACGCGGGTCTCCTCGTGTTCTCCTCCAGGGTGTCCTGCTCTCACACACCTTCCGCACCGCTGCCAGAAAGGTCCGGCCAAAGAACAATAATGGGAATCAGGACAGCTTGCATTTATTTGGATGCTTACCGATGCCGGGCACCATTCCAAGTGCTAGTCACCGACTGATTCATTTAGTAGCCAGCACAATCAATACTGTGTTATTCCCTTTTACGGAGGGGAAAACAGAGGCCCAGAGACATTCAGGAACATGTCTGAGGTCACAGAGCTCGTGAGTCTGTCTCCAGAGTCCACACACTTAACTACTTACGTTATAACAACAAGAAAAACCATGTTTTGGGATTTCGAGCAATTAGCACTTTGCATGTATTATCTCTTTCAATCCTTTCAAGTCTGTAAGTTAGAAACTCAATATCTCCATTTTTACAGATGAGGAAATGGAGGCCCAGAGATAAGTAACCTGCTCATAGCTACACAGCTTTTGGATGGTGGGCTGGGCTTTGAACCCCAGCAGGCTTGGTCCACACTTTCACTCGTAGCCTCATTCCCCCGACAAGGAGCCGGGGGCGGGGCGGGATTCCTTCTGAACTCACGCTTTTATCAGTTTCCTCCTGTTCTGTGTTCAGACTTGTAGGTGACAAAGGAGATATGCACATATAAGTCGTTTTCACAAATAAGAGCATTTACAGTGATAAGAAAAGACCAGCGTCCTGTTTGAACGATCTCCAGATTTGTTGAAATGCTAGATTTTCCCAGAAATTCCTTTGCCTGTTTAAAATGCTCTATTCCGACTGCTCCCTCTCTGCCTTTTTATCAGGTGATTTTGCAACTTGGATTTTTAATACAGTCTTAAGAACACAACTATCATAATAACATGTTATGGCACAACAGATTGAACTGTCACCAGTAGGTTCCTGAAGGTATCCATGATGGGAAAATTCTCTGAGAAGGAGAACTTAAGACATTATGGGAGACAGTTTAATTTAAGATAATTGACCAAACATGTGTTTATTTCTTCTCTGCCATTAAAATCCATTGAAATGTTAGAAGAGATCTTCCTTTAAAATTTTTGGAGATTAAAAAATATGGTACTGAAAGCTATTCAGAAAAAAAAAAAAAAATCCCAGGTGACTTATTGAGAAGTAGCTCTGTGGATGACTAAAGCAAGTGGTGTTTTATCTGCTCATGTGTTGTCTAAGGCAGGACAATGGGATGGAAGAAAAATCCTCAGAAAAGATATTGCACCCACCGTGGGGGAAAAGGGCTACTAACAAAAAGATGCAGAGTTCTTGGAAGTTAAAAACTATTAATACTGTCCCTAACATAAAAAATCTCAAGGAGCTAAAGAACCAGTCTGTAGAAAAGAAGTAAAGCAGGTTTCTATGTCCTTTCATTTTCCAGGTTACAAGACACCCCCAAGTTTCCATCATCAGCAATAGCGCTAATTAAACAAAAAAGAGTTATTTACTAGGTCATTACTCGGAATAGCATCCTTCCACCTCCTCCAGCCTCCCGCCCCATTAATGTAAATGAATTATATTAATCTTCCTACAGAAAGACTGCCACCTCTTTGTCTCTCTGACAACCGTGAAGATTCTTTCTGTTAACCAAATGGTTCTTAACTGAGGGCAGTTTTGGCCCTCCCCCCGACATTTGGCAGTATATCTGGACATTTTTGGTGGTCACCACTGGGGAAGGAGGACGCCCTGCCACTGGCTTTGAAGCGGGTGGGAGCCAGGGCTGCTGTTAACGTTCTGTGATGCTCAGGACAGCACCCTGAGTAAGAAGGAATTATCTAGACCAAAATGTCGGTAGTGCCAAGGTGGAGGAATCTTTAGCTCTAAAATGCCGAGCACGCTTGTAGCCAAAACTTTTTCTTTCTCTCCCAAGACCTCAGAGACATAAGTTAAAGTCCAAAAGCTGGAAATTGGCAATCTTCTTGATGTTAAACTACCCCGATACTTTACTAGAAAATAGAGAAAATCTCCAACATTTCCTTGTGCCTAATCTGCCTGCACGGTGAAACTAGGGTGTGACATTAAGTTTGACATTTACCCAGGAGCAAAAACATCCACTGTTAGAATGATTGACACATCTTTCTGCCATTCTGTCCTTGTCAGTCTTTCTGGTTCCCAGGGAGTTTGGTTGCAGCCTCACAGTCCCTTTTTGACTGGGGCAGCAGACAGCTGTGACTAACCAGAGTTGGCATGGGAAGTAAGAGCTAAGACCTTCCCCACCCCAGACTGCATCAGTATAGATGTCTTAATGCCCAAGCTCTCTCCGTCTCCCTCCTCCTCCCCAGCACAATGTTGTAGTGATCTTTAGAAGATGAAATCTTTTTAACCTTTGTCTCTCTGAAAAAAAAAAAGGCTTTATTTTGCCTTCATCTTTGAGGAATATTTTCATTTGATGTAGAATTGTTGGTTGATTGCTTTTCTCTCTCACCACTTTAAAGATGTTCTTCCATTGTCATCTGGTCATAGTAGTTCTGATGATAAGTCAGCCATCATTCTTATTGTTGCCCTCCTGTATGTGAAGGGCTGAGCCTTTTTAGTTTCCAGTCGGCTTTCAAGATTTTCTCTTTATCTTTGGTTTCCAGCAGTTTGACCTTGATCTTTTTAGATGTGTTTTTCTTTGTGTTTGTCTTGTTTAGAGTTCTCTGGGCTTGGATCAGTGGTTTGCTAGTGTTCATTAAATTTGGAAACTTCTTAGCCATTTTTTGGTTCAGTGTTTCTTCTGCCCTGTGTCTTTTTTTTTTTCCCTCTAGCACTCTAATTACATTTATGAAAAACTGATATTGTCCCGTAGATCTTGGATATTTTGTCCCAGTTTTTTCCTCTTTGTATTTTAGCTTGGATAATTTGTTTCAGTTTCCAGACCTCTGCAGAAGTCCCTCATCTATTCATGCATTCTGTCCACCTTTCCCACTAGCTCCTGTAATGTACTTATCATAGTTGTTTTAAAGTCCCTGCAAGATAATTCCAGCATCGTGGCTGTCTTTGGATCTAGTTCCATTGACTATTCCATCTTGATAATGCATATTTTCTGTTTTTTCCCCCCATGGTAAGTTTTTTTTTTTTTTACTGTGATCAGTTTTGGTTGAATGCCAGATGTATGGAGAAACCAGGAGTGCATGCCTCTTCTGTCAGGCCATTTGTGTGAGGGCTCAAGTCAGTCTAGAGTGTTGTTGTGTGACTCTTGGCTTGGTTGTTGCTTTTGGTACATTCAGTTCATCACAGGCTTCAACTTTCATCCCAAAGGCGGGATGAAAATTTTCCCTCTGGCAGGTCTTGTTTAGCTCAGTTTTCTTGTTTACCCCCACATTTAGTAGGACTTGTGTGCCTGCATCAAAATAGCTTTTCTCAGCTCTCCTGTCCCTCCCTGTGGCACTGCCTGGTACTCATTTTTTTCTTTTTTCGTGTCTATTTTGTTTTGTTTTGTGGGGGGGGGTAATTAGATTTATTTATTTATTTACTAATGGAGGTACTGGCGATTGAACCCAGGAAAGCACGTACTCTACCACTGGGCTATACCCTTCCCTGCTCTGATACTCAGTTTAAGGCCCAAAGGCCTGCAGGGTTTCTCTCATTTTTCCCAGTTGTTCTTCAGCAGGCCCTGCATGCCTGTGCCTTGGGTGGCCTCCGAGGGGGATGTGTCAGCCCTCCCGCCCCTCCCTCGGTGGTAGACTGCCACCACCTCCCAGTCTGTGTGAGGCCCCAAGTACCCGAAGCCTTCTCAGTTCCCCAGCTTTGCCCTCAGACTTCAGCGGGCCCCTCACACCTGAGCTTCAGGTAGGGCCTTCCCCGAGCCGGGTCACCTTGTCTCCGTGCTCTCTCTCTCACTTCTGTCCTCATTACCTTACTGTCCTCTATCCAACATTCGTGCTTCGAACTCCAATTCATCCACGAGGCCTCAAAAGGCATCACTAGTTTCAGAAAACCTTTCTGGTATCCTCGATCTGCATTAGATGCCCTCCCATTGCTCTGTAACATTTGGCAAGTAAATTAAATTCTCTGTGCCTAGGTTTCTCGTCTGTAAAATGTGTACAATAGTAGTACTGATTTCATAGCTATCCTGAGGATTAAATGAGTGAAAGCACGTAAAGCGCCTGGAACACAGACGTTAAGAGCAGGATCTCTGGAGCTCAGAACTGCCCAGGTTCAGAGCCTAGCTGTGAAACCTTGGGCAAGTCTCTGTGCCTCAGTTTCCTCATCTGTAACATGGAGGTAATGCTACTCCCCCCACAGAGTTATTTTTGACCTTTAAGGAATTCATTCTTAAAAGCACCTGGAGCAGCGCTAAACACATGGCCCCAGCTCAGTGAGTGTTCTCAGTGGTAAGGATGACTGATGACCGCCACTCTCCGGGGGGCGCTGTGCTCCACCCATCGGCGTGCTCAGCGCACTGGAGCGACATGGTTTATTTTCCTCGAGAGTCCCCAGCTTGTCAGGGCAGGGGCCGTATCTCTTACTCATGATGGCTCATGGAAGGGAACCCAACAAATATTTGTTCAGTGACTAACCACATGGAAGGGTTAGAGGCAGAGTACGCATGGCAGCAGTCTGTGGCTGAACTCAGTGGTGGGCTGCCAGCTCCCCTGAGTTAACATTTCATTTGAGTAAAAGCCTTTTGGGTAAAAGCCTCGTTTGAAAAAAATCAGTGTTCTATCTTGAGTCACCCACAACATCGTTTCAGCCCTTGTGGTGTCGGAACACTCTTCTTTGACCTTTAGAAAAGGGCGCGTGGAGATGATGGTGTTCTCCACCCAGAATCTATCTGTCATCCGTCCAAAGCAGCCTCACCCCAATCTTCCAGGTGACTGTATTTTCCCTTCATTTTGTGCACCACACTAAGCGTGGAAATTTCTGGGCTACATCTGTGATGTGTATTCCTTGTAGAATCTTAGAGGGTCTGCACTTACCCAAATTCTCAGCATTCTTTGCCTTTAAAAAAATATGTTTATTGTTATTTATAGAGATACAGCTCTACGTTTGCAAAGCGTGGTTTTGAAATATCCTATTGTGCTATTGTGTTGTGGTCTTTGAAAAGTTGTGTGAGGTTGTCGATGGAAATATAAATAGAGATACAGAAAGGTCAAGGATGGGTTTTTAGATCATATGGTTAGTTTGTGTTAAAGCCAGCCCCAGCATCTAGCATGAAAATTAATTAAGAGAGACTCCACTTTGGTTAATGAGCTTGAAATTGTTCTCTTTCTGGGGGTCCACAGACTTTGTTTCATTATGTGATTTGTTTAATGGGTGCCTGCCTCAGTTTCCACATCCCCGAAATAGGGATAATAAAAATTGCCCTCTGAGGGTACATGTAACATAGTAAAAATGGAATAATACATGTGAAAATGCTTTCACTAAAAAAGAGAAGGTAAAAATTCAAAGTATTACTTTTTTTTTTTTTTTTAGTGTTGGAAATCTGGTGATTTATGCAGGGTATAATCCATGAATTTTTGTTTCTGTGTTTGATTTATTTCTCGACCAGGGAGCGCTCCAGATTTTTATCAATTCTTCTTGAACTTTTAAAAGTGTTTTTCAAGTTGTGAGTTTACAGTCAGTGATTCTGCCATCCTATTTCTGATAAAATAGCAACTTGTCATTGGCCGGGATGAGACTGTTAGGGCTGGGCGTCCGGGTCCTTTTTTGTCTCCTGGGTAACTGCAGAGGCCCTCCAGGTGTTCTTTCTACCCCCATACTGTACCCTGCTATCAGAATTGTCATTCTAAGATTCAGATCTGGGTTTCAGACGTGCCACTGCATGGCTGAGAAACCATCAGTGGCTCCCCATCGCCTCCTGCTTCCTTAGCACCAAAGCCTTCGCTTCAGCCAGGTCCCCTCCTCCCCTGCTCCTTGCCCTCGTGCAGGACCCTCTCCAGATCCCTTCCCCCGCGCTCTCTGGATGTTGTGTCTTATCTGAGATCTGTCTGGACTGCTTCCCTGCGAAGCCTCTCCTGGCTGCGCAATCCATTCCTCCCCTCTCTGTGCTCCCACAGCTCCCAGCGGACTTGTTTACATTTCTGTCTTTCCCATCAGCTCCGCAAGGGTGGGGACTGTGGTTCATTTCTCTCCTTTTTTCCCCCTCCCCAGTTCTTCACATGGAGAGGGAGCTCCATGAAGACTGGCTGAATGAATGAAGATCTAAACTATCTGGTGGCAAGTCCGCC
Source organism: Camelus dromedarius (assembly GCF_036321535.1). NCBI lineage: Eukaryota > Metazoa > Chordata > Mammalia > Artiodactyla > Camelidae > Camelus > Camelus dromedarius. The sequence continues at coordinate 19,069,178 of NC_087459.1, read as the reverse complement.
CTCGGGCGGTTTCTATCTGGAGAGTTCTCTGGCCCCTCACTCTGCACGTACACCTGAGAGCCACCAGAGCTGGCACCTTCACAGCCTCGTCACCACCCGTGGGAGGCTCAACAGCTTAAGACGCTGATCCTTTGATGAAGGGTTTTGCTAACTCACCACATATTTGGTCTCTGGGTTTCTGTGTATTGTGTGCCTGTGCCTCTCTTTGGTGGCCTCCAGCCCACACAGCGTTATCACAACCAGCCCTTTGTCTTCACCCAGCAGCCTGCCCTGCTCCTGCTGTAAGCGTGACATCGCTTTTTGTCTTTGTGTGGTCTCGGCTCCACCGCGACTTCTTCCCGGAGAAGCTGCAACAGCTCAATGGCTGCGGAAGGGTCTTTCTTAGAGAAAGACTTACTGCTTGGGATTTATCTGAAGGTGGTTGTTATTTGCTCTCAGAACGGCCAACACTCCATGCACCCTCCCTGGGTGCCAGGGACCGTGTTTATGAGAGCAATAAGATAGATAAATGAGATAAGTGGCGTTTCCAAACAGCCACTACGGTGGTATTGTTGTTGTTGTTGTTGTTGTTGTTGTTGTTGTTATTCCCATTTTACGGTGGAGGAGGTGGAGACTCCCATTTGCAGCTTACCAAGTGACGGCACTGGGATTCAAAGTCAGGTCTGTCTGACTTCCTGAGCCCTGGCTCTTGGCTCCTACCGTGTTCTGTTTCCTTATCCTTTGCCTGAAATGAAACTTAGAACCTGCTCTCCATTAGTTTCTTATCACTCCACGTACACTGCCTGCGAAGGCAAGAGAGTAAACTCAGTCGTGAGTCATGCACTTCAGACCACATGCGGGCGGTCCTGACCTAGGAGGAGTGCGCGTGGGGCCGGCTATAGGGCAGCACCGCGGCCACCTGCCTGCCCTTCGCTGCCGGAACCCCCGCTCCACCGTGTCCTGGTACACACTCTGCCGCCCGCAGCTCCTGGTACTCTGCCCCTTCTGCTGCAGGGCTCCTCAGCCCTGGTTCTCAGCCCTGGCTGCGCTTTGGGATGGCCTGGGGAGCTTTAAAGCGCACACAAAAAAACCCCACCCCCCAGAGGTTCTGATTCAGTCATTCTGGGTTGGGGTCCAGCTGTTGTTTGTTTTTTTAATAACTTCATTGAGGTGCACTTTGTATATCATAAAATTCGTCCATCTTAAATGCACGATTCAATGACTTTTAGTAAATATACAGAGTTGGGTAACCATCACTGCGATCTGATTTTAGAACAGTGTCACCATCCTGATAAGATCCCTTGGACCCCTTTACAGCTAATCCTTGCTCCCACCCTAAATTGCCCTCGGCTAACCACTAGTCTTCTCCCTGCCTCTATAAATTTGCTTTTTCTGGCCATTTTTTTTTTATCGATGGACTCACCTGCATTATTTTTCAAAGCCCCCTGGATTGTAATGTGTAACCATGGTTGTGAAACACTGTTATCTCCTAGTTTTTTGTTTTATTTTTTAACCACCGTTTCCTGGGTTCGGCAGATGCTTTCAAGGGCTTTCATTTAGATAAGCTGTAAGCGAAGTGGGCCTCTGTAAGCTGCACTGAGAACATAAAGATCATTTATAACTTGCTTTCTATCGGAACATGCTTTTCAAAGTCCAACCGTGCTGGCTTAGGAAGACGCACCTGGAGGAGAGCCTGTGCGACCTTGTCTTAGGATGCGGAGTGCCCCTCCTCCAGTGGCCACGGCCCAGTCGCAGCCGAGCCCCGGAGTTGGTGTGGCTTTGCCCTTGGCACTTTTGATTTCAATTTTCTGCATGGCTTTTCGGCTCCTCCTGGCCTCTTGCCTTGCCTGGCAGTGAACAGCACCCACTCCTTCCCTGATCCTCCCCCCAAGAGGTCTCAGCTCCACATGCACTTCCACTGTGATGTGTTGCAAAATATTTCTCATGTATTTTTGCCTATTTGAGGAAGTTCTGAGATCTCAAACTCAGCTGCCCCCAGGCCCAAGCAGGTGCTGTGAATGGTTAGAGCAGGCGGGGAGGGAGGCACTTGGACTTCCCCCGGAAGACTGTTGAGGGGTGTCGCAGAGTGTGCCGGTGGCCCTGCCGCTTCTAACTTTGCCATAAGCAGGAGTCCTTGGTGGAACTTTCAGACTTAGCACATGGTTACAGCAGGGACAGCAAATAGATTCCATTCCATGTGCCAGAGGGGAGAAGCCAACTGACCAAACACAAAGCTGCAGGTGAAGCTGACGTGTGTAGGAAAATGATAAAACCCGATTCAACTCCTTTTAAAATGTAACAATTCATCTTAGTCATTGACTGGGAGTCAAATAATATTATGGAGATTCAGTGAAGTTTGATAGGGTTTGTTATTGTTATTTAAAGTAAAAAATAAAGGTTGCTTATCTTAGAGAAGCTGTAAGTATATGGGTAAAATTCCATCACTTGGGGAAATAAATCACAGCATAGAACTATGAGATGTATTTCACCCATACTATTATCAAAATACTTTCTGCTTGTTCGTTTTCTCCCTGATAAATATCCTAGTTCTTTCCAGTATCATGCGTGGAGATCTTTTCTTTCTTTTTTTTTTTTCCCTTTTCTTTTCCCAGATTACCTCTTTAGAGTTCTGTAAACTCCCTTTTAAGACTTTTTAAATTACTTTGTGGAATGTGTAATGAATTGATTCATTCCTAAAGTGTCAGAGGGTCCTTTATTTTTAAAATCCAATTAAGTAGATTTTAGATTCCTTCCCAGAAATTTAAGAAGACGGCTAATTTAATGAGATAAAACAGGAAAAATTCACTCAGTAGCTCCCTGTCTCACTGTGAAATCGGATGAGTGAGTCCAAACTCTGTGCAATTCTCAAGTGGATTTTATAAACACTTTAACAGGAGATGACAGTGTTGCACACAATCTGGTTCCCAGCAGAATTAAATGGACTACTTCGCCGTGGGTCTGGCCACTGTAACTTCCCTGAGAATACCAATGCCTGGGCATGCACTGACTGTGCGGTATTGTCGCCTGCTGTGCAATATTGAGAATCCTCAGGAGACTGGTCAGAGTTCTTCTTACTCATCAGAGGTGCATTTGGATATTGGCAGATGACCAGGATTTGAAATCAGCTTATTAAAAATTCTCTCCATGTCCCATTTCTTTCTTTTTTTAAAATTTTAATTGGTATATCAAAGTGAATGCATAAGTTAAAAACCGACAGAACCATGATCCCTTACGTGAATTTGTAAACCAAAAAACAGCAGCACTGTGATCTTGGGATGACAGTATTGGCTCCCAGGCCACCTGTTGCCATCCCTGAGTAGAGAGTGTGCTGGGGTGGGGGTGGGGTGGGGTTGCAGAAAGATGAGCCCCCAGAGCGAGTGAAGGGATGGTAGGGGAGTCATCTGGTGGAGTCTCGAGAAGCCAGTGTCTCTCAGCTCCTGAAATGCAAGTTGGGAAGGTGCAGAAATCCCCCTTCAGAGTCAGAGGAGTTTGGAAGTGATGGAAAAGGACTGGCGTTTCACAGGAAGGGAAATTTCATGGCATTTCACTTGAACAGGGATTAGGGGTCAGGAAACTGTGGCCTTTGGGCCAAATCCGGCTGCTGTAGGCTCAGAATGCTTTTTGCATTTTTAAGTGGTTGTAAAAGCAAAATCAAAAGGAGAGTGATATTTCCTGACATATGACAATGATGTGAATTCACATGTCACTGTCCATAAATAAGTTAATTGGAGCACAGGCGGGTTCATTCATTTCCATGTCATCTGTGGCCGCTTTTGTGCTGCCACAGCAGAGCTGAGTCGTCGCACCGGGGACCATCTGGCCTGCAAACCTGAAATATTTATCATCTAGTCTTTCCAGGAAAAGTGTGCGACGCTTGACGTAGGCAATGGTATTTATTTACATCTTGTCCTGGAATATGTTTATAAGTAGGAATCAGGAAGAAAAACTCATTATAATATGTGTTTTGGGGGGACGTGGGTGGGTGTAGGTGGGTAGGGAAAGCGGAAACGCGTATCACATACTAATTTTAGCCATCCTGGGTTTTACAGTGGAAGGCAATTCTCTGTTTTCCTATGGCCACTTTTCTGCCTTAGAGTTCCCGAATTTTTTTCTTGCTATATCTCTTCTGAAATCTGGAAAGTTCTTTTCTTCAAACCTCCCTCTGTCACTGTGACAGCCATTTCCTTTTCTCATTCACCCGTTCAGTGCATATTTACTAAGCGCCCCCTGTGTGACAGGCAGGGGCTAAGCTGGGTGCTGAGGAGGGCTGATGGCTAAGGTAGACCTGGCCTCTGCCCCCACGGAGCTCTCTGGCCGGCAGACATGAGGTCAGTAATGCTCCACGCTTGGATGATCACAGCGGGCATTGAAGGTGTGGACTTGAGCATTTATTGCCATGGTTCCCATAATACGTGCTTGCAGCAGATGTCTGTGCCCTGAATGCGGTCCTCAGTTTCCTGGGAAACAAAATGGTGCCTCAGGATAGTGGCCTCTGGCACTGAGTGTAGCAATGGGGGAAACTCTTCCAGAAATCAGTCCACGCTTAGAGATGGAGATTGTCAAGGCCAATTGGAAAATTTCCTTTGACCCCGTCTCCTCATTTGAGCATGTCTAGGACAGGTGAACCTCTCTAGGCCTGCACAGCCCTGCTGCTTTTAGGCTTTGGGAATGAGGAGGAAAGAAATCTTCTGCTTTACCAGAAAGTGACAAATAAATGAAAAATCCTACCTGATGTAAGCCTGGTTTGAGTGACTAGTGAAATCACACAGCAGCTAGCGTAGGAAAAAACAACTCCCAGAGTAAGATGGTGAGTGGGAAGTGCCTTCCTGCGGTGTATTGTTTTTCCAGTTACAGACAGGAAACATCAAGTGTGTTTTCAAGCACAGAACGCTGGACACAGAGACGGCTCTGACAAAGCAGAAAAACACCCATGTGCAAAAAGTTTAGGTCTGTGTAGCAACATGTTTGATTTAAAACAATCCGATTTAGCAAGTATTATTTTTATGATTGGATCACATTGTCTTGTTACATTCAATATGCTGCTCCATCCCCCTTTGCTTTATTTATGAGTTTTAAAAAACTGATCAAAGATAACAGATCTCAGCAAAACCAAGTTTCTTTGGTTTACATAAATGGCTTTTTAAAAAAAAATTATTTAAAAAAATTTTTTTGTTTTTAGGGGGGTAATTAGGTTTCAATATTTATTTACTTTTTAAGTGGAGGTACCCAGGACCTTGTGCATGCTAAGCACGTGCTCTACCACTGAGCTATACCCTCCCCTGCACCGTAAATGGCTTTTGAATGGGCACCTTGGCCAGTATTCTGAGTGCTAATTGCTGAAGTTCCCTTAGGTAAAATTTTCACATCTGTGGTAAAGATGAATGTTCCAAAACACTTCAGCGTAGAAAGGGCTGAGCCTTGGACAAGTCACAGTGATGAGGGAGGTCAGGTCATTTGGACCACATATTGGGGGAAGTGGGGACAGTTGTGGGTCCCTAAAATTGAGATGGGGATTGCACAGGCCAGTGGGGGGATTTTTGTGTGAAGGAGCCACCCCAGTTTATCACATTCCCCAGTTGTGATTTGTCACTTAAAAGTAATCCTCCCTAGGTACCTCATATTCATGGATTGCAAGAATTAGTATTGTTAAAATGTGCAAACTACTGAAAGCAATCTACAGATTCAGTATAGTCCCATCATAATGGCAACTGGACCCTTTGCTTTAAATTTAGAAGCACTTTACCTGAAAAGGTATCTGCAGGCTGAAAAATACACAGAACATACTACATGAAAATGTTAACATACAGTTTAAAAAATAAGTTTACCCTGTGTTTTCTGCCTTTGAGAACACTCTGTTTACTACATTGATAAAGTTAATTTTAGAAAGAGATTCAATGCATCTTCTTAACCAGATTTTAGGGCTCACTGAAATTATTTAAATTGCCTGTAATAAGGAAAAATTATTTTCCCCCAGCTTTACTGAAGTATAATTGACAAAACTGTACATATTTAAAGTATACAATGCGATGATTTTATTTACATATACATTATAAAATGATTACTACGATCAGATTAATGAACATATCCATGACCTCCCATAGTTACCTTTTCTTGTGACAGTTATGAGAATGCTTAAGACCTACTCTCTTAGCAAATTCCAAGTCTGTATTATTAACTGTAGTTGCCATCCTGAACATCAGATCCCCAGAACTTATCCATCTTATAACTGAAGGTTGGTACCCTTTGACTAGCATCTCCCTATTTCCCCCACTCCCCAGTCCTGGTGACCACCATTCCACTCTGTTTCTATGAGACTGTCAGTTTGAAACAAAGACAGTAAATATCCTGATTTTTGCCTTGTCATTTGGGTACGCTGAGGTCTGTGCTCTGTTGTACTTGTGTACAGACTGACAGCTGGACCAATGACTTTACAGTTGATGTTACACTTCACTTAAAGTTATGCGTCACTTGAAACCATATCAAGTATGATACTTAAAAAGGTAACTAACATACTGTTTTTAAAAATCTGATGCAGTTTAAAAAGTCAGATAACAGGAAAAGGCTTATCACAACGTACAGTGGAATCTCTCCTTATTCATCCCACTTTCCCAGTTGAGATTCTCCAGCTGAAGAGACAAGTACTTTCAAATTTGAGCTGTTTATTTTGACATTTACTCATATCCATATTTATAGATAATATGTGTAAACTGCTATCCTTCACGTTATCAAGTTTAGGCATTATTTATTGGCTTCCTGTTATGATAAATGAGGGTTTGGGGCTCTTGTATAACCTTCCTCTCTCCTTCTGCTCCCCCATCCTTCCAATGCAGTCATATTATAATTTGGGGATATACTATTTGATATTTACATTACTATATCCAATCAATTTTTTGTAGCTGAGCATAGTAGTGGACCATGACTATCTTGCCAAAGGACTTTTTGTTTTTTTTCTGAAGTTAATTCTTGCTTTCTTTTTACATTGACTTTCTTTTTCCTTGTGATGCTCACAGTGCTGTGGCTCATATAACTGACTCTCAAAAAAAAAAAAAAAAAGCCCTGGTTTATGTTGTTTGCATTTGTTTGCATTCTATCTGATTTTTCATTTCAAGTTACCAGCGTGAGGTCGGTGAACAAGGAGCTGAGACAAGATGCACACAATTGGTTCTCCTGGACCATGGAGCTATTACTAACTCTCTCACACCTGCTAAGCACCCACATTTTAAAACTAAGTTTTCCTCTTATATTTTTAAAATAATTTTGTTTCATAAGAAGACACACTTGCTCTGAACCTCCTCTTTTGAACTTGTGAATATTTTAATAGGTCTTGGGACTTCCCTCCGTGTATACTTATTCTTTCAAAGGGACATTTCAGAGTTCTGCCAGAGGTGTCCAGGGCCTTGTCCAGATCGTTGGGTCCTGGCCAGAGGAGACAAGGTGAAAGTTACATAATCCAGTGGTGGTATTTTGCTAGAGGAGGGGCAAGGCTCTTGGTGAGAGGGAATCATGGAGAAGCTATGGTGGTCTCATGCCAGGTATGTCCCTGCTAGGCTGTCAGGGTTCTTTCTGAGGCTGGCTCCTTGAGCTCATAGTCAGCTGTGGTCCTACTCCATTTCCCCAACTGGCGTGACTACCTGTGTTTGGCGCTTCAGCAATGCCTGGCACCACATGTGCCAAGCAAGGGCCGAGATGGCACATTTTGGCTGGCTGCTTGCAGAACGTGCTCAGAGAGTTGAGAGTTCGCCTCTTCTGGAAGCTGGGGCCTTGGCCTCATCTCCAGGCTCTGCTCCTCTGGTCCTGGGGAGTATTTGAGTCAGGTCAGTGTTTCGGTCTCCTGCAGAAACCAAGCCACTCCTATAGGCATCTCCCAGTTAACTGGGGCACTGCTGTGACAACTGGTATTGGAATTCTCTGTGGCAACGCCTGGGTTTTACCGGACATGTCATCACCCACGTGTGGGCTGGAAGTGTGTGCCACCACACTTCTCGCGTCTAGCACTGCTCTGAGCTTAGCACTGTTTTGTGGTCATTCTAGGGGGTCCCACAACCTTCTGGCCAAAGGGCTTTCCCTTCTCTAGTGTTGGTTCATAGGCAAGATCATGTAGCCTTCCATTCTGCAGTTTATCTCATAAAAAGGCTTCAGATTTTCTGGTTCACTAATGGTCTTCACACAACCCTCCCGCAATGTTCAGAGCTGAAACAGATTTTTTTTCTTTTTCCTTTAAAAATTTCTTTGTTTATTTCAGTGGGAATATGGTAGGATTGTTAAATGACTTGGCCTAAATCACTTTTTGGACTGCGGAGAAAAGTCTTCTTAAAAAATTACTGTGATCTGGCAACTGAGAATGCTCTGCTGATTGTTGGCTGCCCTGTGAGTTTTCTGGAAAGGGCACTGAAGTCAACAGTGGTTCTAAAGCACAGATGAGGGAAAGTTGTAAAAACACTTCGTTTCTAAAGTAAAGATGAGATAGCTGAAGGAAGGAAGATGCAATTGTCATTATTGTGTGTGCTTGATTGCATGATGTTTCTAGACTTGTGACAAACTTGTTTGTTGTGAAACTCAGAAGTGATCATTTTAAGAATTGAAGTTCAATGTGCTCTAGAAAATTGGCTTATTTTCTTTATTTCTCTGGAGCAATCGAAGTGCGGTCTATAGGTCTCAGGCTAGGGAATTCTGGGCTGGGAGGGGAGGGGCTTGTTAACAAAACACAGGATCTCACTTCAGACCTACTGAATTAGAAACTCTTGAGGTGAGACCCGGAAAATGGCATTTTTTTTTTAATTTTACTTTTTAAAATCTGCAAGGTTTTTGTTTTGTTTTGCAGAGAGAGGTAATTAGCTTTACCTATTTGTTTATTATTTTGATGAAGGTACTGGGGATTGAACCCAGGACCTTGTGCACGCTGGGCACACACTCTACCACTGAGCTATACCCTCCCCCAGAAAGTGGCATTTTTAAATCAGTGAAGCTCCCCATCCCCCTTGTTGAATCTGTGCATGCTCAAGTTTGAGAACCACTGGTCTCAGTCATTTGTTCTTATCTGGGGTTGCTATTCTCTGCAAACTTTCATTTTGTGTTTCTTTGATTTTGCTTCAGTTGCCCTCAGGTATAAAAACTGGTAAAAATTTCTCCCCTTGTTATCATTCATTTCTGCCTGCTTTGTTTTAAGCTCCAGGATAATAATTACTCAGTTTCATGAGTTGCTTTCTATTTCTGGATTTCTCACTCTGAACTTTTAATTTTTCCCACAGAGCCGAGAAAACAGAAGTCCTCAGTGAAGATCTGTTACAGGTAACAAAATAAAGACTTTCTGAAATGTTCTGTTTAAACAAACCAAAAAAAAAAAAAAAATCCCATAGGTGAGAACTGAAGCTTCTGGTGCTTTGTTTTTTGTTTGTTTGTCTGTTTTTTGCCTGAAACAGAATTAGCACAATTAGCATGGTTTTGAGCAGGAAAGAAAAGCAGTTGAATCTCACATGATAAAAAGGGGATCTGAGACCTTGGTGGCATGTTATGAAGTTCAGACAGGACTAGTCCCGCATTCGAGTGCCAGGTGTTGGGGTGGGGCCGGGGGCGGGGCTTGGCTGACCCCATCAGCCCACTGGCACTCCAGCCTGGTCACGGTCCCGGGTTGGCTGCTGTGATGGTGCCCTTGAGGGGACAGGCTCCGCCAGCTGCAGCAGAGCTGGCTCCAACCTAGAGTTGGGATTTTTCGCTCCCTCTCGTGAACTCCAGCCTGTGGGGTCCTGGAGGACTCAGAGTCTCAGTGACAGCGACCAGATCTCTCAGAACCACCCAGGGGCCCTCGGGTGGCCTCACCTCATCAGGCCGGACTTCCCTCTCTGTAGGGGGGCGCCTTTCCCACTAGGAACCTTGGCCAGGGCCCCCCCATGCCTCCTCTCCAGAGGTCTCTCTAACTTTGGGGGTGAGAGTTCCTCCCCAAAGGGCCCAGACTCTTTATACTCTTCACTTCACCCAGCCCTGCTCCATCCCCACCCGCACAGGACGCTTCTCAAAGGACAGGACCCCTTCCTTCACCCACACGTAGCCTGGGGTTTCTGTTCAGCCTGCTCACCTGTCTCCTTGCCTCTCAGCTGTGTAACCTGCCTCAGGTGTACCCCAGTGAGTCCTTGGAGACCAAAGACCTGCTCCCAGGTGACTTTTTGTCTCTTCCCATGGAGAGAAAGAGCTAGATAATTTAGAGAAACACTGCGCCCACCACCCCAGGCCGAAATAAACCTCTGAATTAGAACCACCGTCTGCAAGTAGAATATTTTAAGGCTTTTTTTTTTTTTCCTATTTTTGAAGACTTCAAGTTTTTAATCAAGGACTAGAAGGGTTTTGGAGGGGAAGGTATAGCTCAGTGGTAGAGCGTGTACTTAGTATGCACGAGGTCCTGGGTTCAATCCCAGTACAAATCAATCAGTCCATCAAATTTCCTCCCCCTCCAAAAAAAAAACTACAAAGGATTAGAAGGGTTTTTTTTTAAAGATTTATTAAAGAATCATAATCTTAAAAATTTTTTATTGAGGTATGGTTTATGTAGAATATTATATAAGTTTAAGAAGCAGATTCTTTAAAATAAATAAATAAATAAAAGAAGAAACAGGTTCTTAACATTATTTCCCTACTGGTCTTTATCAGATAGTTCAAGTCCATGGTCAGACCTTTAAAAATATCGTCTGGTCCAGTTGCACTAGGTTTTCCCATCAGCATTCTCCCTGCCACATCCCAGGTTAGTAACACGCGTTATCCCACTTAATCCTGGAAGCCCTAAGAGGAGGCCAGAAGGCCTTGCAGACGGGTGGAGGGTGGCAGAGATGGCGTGGGACTCGGGCAGCAAGTTCTTGTCCTTCTGCCCGGACATCCGCTGGGGCCCGAGGGCTTTGCTAGCTTCTAGGAGCTCCTACTTTTATGGCACAGATACTCCCTGTCCGCGGTCATTGTGACAGATGTCTCGCCGCTCTGACTTCTGTTGTTTTCAACCACAAACAAGGCACGTGATGGTTCAGGGTGCTGAGTCTGTGACCAGCCACCTGGATGCCCCTCCCACGTCTGCCCCGGACCAGCTTGGTGGCCTCAGGAGCTGATTTATACCCTCTCTGTGCCTCAGTTTCCACTTCTCGAAAAGGAGGGTAATTGCTGTATCCGCCCCACGGGGTGGGTAAGGGGGGCTCACAAGTGAAACGTGGTGAGCGCTGGGAACAGAGCCTGGCACGTAGTAAGTGCTAACGATTAGATATTTGTTGTCCTGGTTACCACTATCGCAAGCCACAGAGATGATTTTGTTTCTGGTGTGAAACTTCCCTTAATTTGCTCTGTGTTCTCCGGCCTCGTTTCTTGGGTCTCTGTTAGAGCAGCTCAGGAGGCTGCCTTATTATTTTGTTTGTACGGAGTTTCCCCAGGAGGCTGCGAATCCCAGGAGGGTGAGAACCGCAGATGATTTCCTGTTGTTCTTCTAATACCGTGTACAGGGATTCAGCATATACCCCTTGTTTTGACAAATATTAAGTGAACACCTTCCGTTTGTGGGCCAGGCAGTGATCTAGGCACTTGGAATAAATCAGTGAACAAAACAGGCCAAGGCCCTGTCCCTATGGACTTCCTCTTCCAGTGGAAATTGGAATCAAAATGAAATGAACTTTTGTGGGTTTTCTCCCCCCCCCCCCCTGCTTTTGTGGCAAATGAAGAAGGAATATTAGTTTTCCAGTTTTTAGAACTGGGTTGTTATAAGATTTGGAGCAAGTGATGTGGCTTCTGGTCCTAAACACATGTGCCTGCAGATAAGGGTCCCGGGAAGGGGCCTTGGATCTGGAGAAGGGCTGCTTGAGAAAAAGGCACAAAACCCTCTCATTGGGTAAAGGGTTTGGGGGTAAAAATGTGTTCTGCTTTGAATTTGTTGATTTTTCTTTAAAATAGAAAGCATCCCTAAGGGCCTGCTCTCATTCTTGATGAGTCATCAGAATACACATTTTTGGCATTCCTTCCTGTAAAAAGCGGCTCTCTTTGCCATAAACAGCCACATCCCAGTGCTAATATTTTGGGAAGTTGATCATGATGTGTGGGTCCCCTCAGTCGGGTTTCTCACTGCTGGCTGTCAGTTATTCTGCCTTAGAGGTTTATTATTAAAAAAGAAAAACAAAACAAAACAAAAGCAAAGACAAAAAAAACCACCCCAAGCCCAATAACGAATAATTTTGAGCACACTGATCTTGAGTTTCAGTCGTGGGTCATTTCTTTTGACTTTCTGTCTGATGCACCGTGTGTGGAAGGCCCTACAGCCAGGTGCAGGAGAGCCTGACTGTCCCTGTGGCTTTTCCACTTGGCAGTCGCTCTGGGTCCGGGCGTAGGCTGTTCATTTGCGGTTCTGCTGGTTGGAGCTGGGGCTTTGCCGGTGCTGTAGTGTGTTAACTTTGCCACCACTCACCCCTCCCCTTTGCACACAGATTCAGCCATTAAGGGATCTAAAACCTCTAAAACCTCAGTGTAAGGGAAGTCAGGGGTTCTCAGCCAGGGGCGAGTTTGCCTTCTGAGGGGATATTTGACAACATCTGGGGGCATTTTCGGTTGTTGCACTGGAGGAGCTGGATGCCACTGGCATCTAGTGGGTAGAGACCAGAGATGATGCTGAAGATGCCAGTAATGCACAGGACAGCTGCCCACCACCCAGAATTATCCAGCCCAGTTGTCAGTAGTGAGAAGCCCTGGGGTAGGTGCATGGAAACCATCACCATTTACACCCAAGACCTGGAAAACTCGACCACAGGTTGCCCTTCCTGCCTCCATGCAGACACCACACGAGGAAGAGGCTGAGTCTGTTCGTGAACCCTGCCAACGGCTCGTTTGTCTTTGTTCTGTCAGATCGAGCGGCGCCTGGACACGGTGCGCTCCGTGTGTCACCACTCCCACAAGCGCCTGATGGCTTGCTTCCAGGGCCAGCACGGCACCGACGCCGAGAGGAGACACGTGAGTACTGGGTGGGTCCGTGTCTCTGGGAGGCTTCTCGCCCTGTATCGGTCCACTTTCCCTGAGCAGCATCAGCAGATCTGCCTGCAGATTTGTTTCTTAGATCCCCACTCACGCTCCTGATACCTGCCTGACCATAACACGCTTTTGTGCTTACATCATGGAGCCGAAAGCCCTGCTCACACTGAATTGTCTCCAGGTGCTTTTAAAGATTTGTCTTCCATCAAAGAATGGATATGTCAGTTAGGACTCCTTTGATGGCAAAAAGCTGAAAGCCTGTCTTAAATTGACTTAGAAAGTAGAATTTATTGGCTTACTGAGAAGTCCAGAAGTTGGGATGGACTTGAGGTAAGGCTCGGTCAGTCGAGCCTTTCCGTGATGTAACCAAAACCCCAGTTTTTTCCTTCTCTCCTTTTGGCTGTCTTCAGTGTCTGCTTTATCTTTCATGGTTACAAGTTGGCTACCAGCAGCTTCCGTGGGCTGCTCCACACAGGTGCACGTCCAGCAGGAGTAGAGAGCGCCTCTTCCGGTAGCTTTCTTAGTGGGGTGAGAAAACTTCTTTTTCCACACCCGTGGCAGGTAGAAATTTCTTCCCGTTGCCTTGATCTGCATGGAGTCACGTTCTCCGTTTCTGAACGTTTCCACCTCCTCAACACCCCGACCCGCACTAGCTACCAGGGGTAGGGGGTGAGGTTGGGTGAGAAGGTGGGATGTGTTGATCGACTTACACTGATCACTGCTCACCCCAGAGCATGGGCTGTGGTCCTACCTCCAGCTCATAGGCTTCACTGAGGCCAGGCTAGATCCTTAGGAGAACTTAGGGTGCTGCAGTAGACAGGAGGAAGAATGGGCCCTGGGAGAACAATCGAACGCCCACCCCGGGATACGTCTGCTCAGAGCATCCAGCCCCCCGTGTCCCACCGGCAGAGCATAGCAGTTTTGTTCATTCAGCAGTTTTGTCCTTAGTTTTACAAGTTCCTGGCTTATGAGCACACACTGCCCCTTAGAAGCCCATAAAACATTAAGGTGGGAGTTGCAGCAGCGTACAGGGAAGCTGTGACTTCCCACATTGCTTTGTTTGTCACCAGATGTCTCACGAGGAAGACCTGGTATGCAGATGACCTGTGTCACCCTTCTTTTGTATTTCCTACACGCGTTTCTGGCCATCTTGACAACAGGGTTACTCCTCCCTTGCACGATACGTAGTTTTCCCACCGCGATGTCTGTTTAAGCAGCGGAAGTTTGTAAACACCTGCGATTCCAGGAGCGTCTGCTGCAGGTCCTGTCCGTCAGAACCAGACTCGGTCTGCTGGTTCCGCCCCTGCTGCTCCCTCCCTTTCTCTTGCCACGGCTTCTGCTCTGCCTGCCCTTGTCGTGCTGTTTCCTGAGGTTCTGTCCTTCACCTCTTTATTCTCACAGTCACATTCCTTGGGCCACCCCTTCGGTTCTCATGGCTTCTAACTGATGTGTTTATTCAGGGACTTGTAAACCATTTTCAACCAAACAGAATACTTCCTCCCCTCGTTGTCTGTTTAAGTGTGAGTAACTAGTTCTTCCCTCTGTGTTGACTCTTAAATTCCTTCCACCCTATTATGCAAGCCAGAAACTGTAGGGTTATCTTATACTCCCTTTTATTTTATCCCCACCCTCCCATAGCTGCTGGATGAGCGAGTCCTGTGATTCCCTCTGTGAATATTTCTTGGATTCCTCACTTCCGCTCCATCTTTACCACCTTCGCCTTAATGAAGACTCGATTCCCTCTCACCTGGCCTGTCGCGGTCACCTCTTGAGCTCCATTTCCTGCCTCTAATTTCCTTCTTTTCCAGCCTTTCTTCAACCTGATCACCAGAGTTGGTTTCTTGAAATACAAATTGATCCTGTCTTCCTTCTGCCTGGAAAAAAAAAAAAAAGTCTTAAGCTTAGCTGTGCTCAACCAGGATCAGAATTACACTCCTGGGGATATTTGGAAAAGTGTAGAGACTTTTCTGGTTGCCATCAGGTCTGGGGGACACTACTAGGTTTTGGAGGGTGGGGACCAGGATGCTGAACACTCTTCACTGCCTGGAGGGATAGCTGCACCCAAGGAAGTGTCCCATGGTGCGGGCAGTGCTCTGGTGGGGACACCGGCTGGTTCCCATCGCCTGGTTTAATGTCCAAGCTCTTTTTTTTTTTTTTAATTCAAGTATAGTTGATTTACAATATTATATTCATTTCAGGTGTACAACATCATGATCCAGTATTTTTTTTATAGATTATACTCCATTTAAAGTTATTAGAAAATATTGGCTGTCTTCTCTTTGCCGTACAAAATACCCCGAAGTCGGAGCTCTTTAGATGACGTAAACCCTTCACAATCTGCTTGCATTTCCCTCGTCAGTCTCAGTGTTGCCCACTTCCTGTTACTCATGCTATATGCCATCATCGTCACACAGTTATGTCTTGTTGGTCCTTTTGTCTGCTTTGAGACACAGCCCAGGTATTGCATGTATTCATTAAAACACAAATGCAGTATTTATCAAACACTCACTGTGTACAAGTGCCGGAGCTGTAAAAGAGTAAGATGTGGTGTCTGCCTTAAAAGGTGCTCACAGCCTGGTGGAGGAGGCTCCCCGCCCTGAAATGGTAATTATTAAACAACATGCTAAACAGAATGTGCACAGGGTATTGTGGGAGGACCAAGAATGGGCACCAAAGGAGGAGGGGGGAGGCAGGGAGGCTTCCTGGAGGCGGTGGTGGCCGAGCTGTAAAGGAGGAAAATGAGTGGCCGGTGATGGGTATATTCCAGGCAGCAGGGGCAAAGGTGCCTCATTTCTAAGACCCAGTGCCTTAGCCTGCCTTTTCCAACCTCAAACCAAAGCCCTCAAGACAGGGCTCTGGGGATGTTTACACTCTGCACGTGGGAAGAGGAGTCACCGTGAAAACAACAGACAACAGGTGACCACGAGAGGTCGGTTGTATGCAGAAAACCACAGCAGATCTCTAGGGCTCTAAAAAACAGAGGAGGAGCTTCCCAGAGGCCCCGCCTGCAGCTCCCATGCGAGCGAAGAGGCAAGAACTGGAAGGGACCCATAGAGCTCCAGAGCTGCAAAAAGTGTATTTCTCTTAATTACTGCCCTTATCCTACATTAACTTCCCTTAGAAAGGCTGCGTAACTAAAAGGTATCACTTACCCTCTATTTTGATCCAAGCTCACTGCCCGTTTTCACGTGTCTTCCTGGGCTGGAAGTGTGAGAGCCCAGGAGACGTGAAGCCTGTTATTTATTTATTGGAAAATAACTCAAGGAGGAGGAGAGATGGGTAAATATGTTTGTTGCTACTTATTGTTAAATTTCAGTGTGCTATTTTGCATGGGCTGTCCCATTTACACGGTCAAAATCCATGATAAGAGAAGATGAAGTGAGGTCTCTCCCAGCCCTGTTCCCGGGCTCCCCACGCCCCTCTCCAGGACCGCCAGTATTAGCAGCTTCTTGTACAGCTTTCAGGAGATACTCTACATGATAGAAGCAGGGACGGGCACACCTGTATCAGGTGCAGCCCTTGAAAGCAGAAAAAGCAGGAGACATGCCTGAGGTCGGGGCGGAGCAGTTCCCCCCAAGGTGGACCCTGGGTCTCTGACGTGAGTACCCTTTCTACTGGGAAGGCAAAATTACATGGAGTCCTGTAGCAGTGAAAGCATTTTTTGTTAGCAGATTATGGTGTTACAACCAACGCACTTGCTGCTTTCCAGGCCTCTGCTGCCCACATTCTGACATAAGCCATCAAGCCGGTGGTGGACAGACTCTGAACCTGGGCTTGGGCCGTCGGTGCTGAGGTCTGGCTCTGTGCCCCCTCACTGGGGTGCCTGGTCACGCATGTGAGCCCCCTGGGCTTCATGTTGCTTGACTGCACAGTTAGAACGGTAATCAGATGACCCTTACGGTCATTTCCAGCTGAAAAACAAACCTCTGATAGGAAGTGAGTGGCTTCGTGCCTAAAAAGCCTTTTTTGTTATTTAGCTAGGTTTTTCCAGATCTTTAACGAGAGCTACAACTTTATGATTACAGCCAAATGAATAGCCAGTTTCAGAAAGAGTATTCTAGCTAGAGTTTTTGGAATTGAGCACTCCATTGCATTCATTTTTCATAATAATCAGAGAGCAAGGTCTATGTCTTAGGTCCCCAGTGCCTGGGACATAGTATGCCCTTGACTTATTAGTAATTATAATAATAGCAACAACCACAGTAATAATAGCTGTGAATGTTTACTGAGTCCTTATCAAGTGGGAGGTACTGGACCTTGAATATCTCCTGTAGTTGCCAGGCAGCCCTGGGACCCTCGCACTGTTATCCCTAAATTCCAGGCATGAGGAAACTGACACAGAGGTTAAGACACACGACTCGTAACCTTTAAGACCAGAACCTGAACCCAGACAGACTGTCTCTTATGTGCAGTTTGCCTGGAGGAGAAACCAGTGACTGATAATCTGAAGCAGGTAACTGAGAACAGGGTATCATTTGTAATGGGAAGAAAAACAAAAAACAAAAAACAAAACTCATTGTCTTCTTCCTTCCAGAAAAAACTCCCTCTGACAGCTCTCGCTCAGAATATGATAGAAGCATCGACTCAGCTAGAAGACTCTCTCCTGGGGTAAGAGTTGGCCGCTTTCAGAAGGAGAGCCAAGCGCCCTGCGGGTCAGTGGAAGTGGACAGCTGGGTGGGGTGCGTGGCAGCCACCCGTGTGACCACAGGGACCTGAGCATGATGCCATGGCTCGTTTGCCGGGAGAACAGCTCAGGCTCTGTGGGAGGCCGCTGGGATGCAGGAGAAGCTTCCTTTTAGTGGAAGCAAGGATGGATGATGCAAAGGGCTGCTAATGAAAGTAATTGATAGGGCCAATATTTATTCCCTGGATATAAAGAACTCAGTCCCTTCCCTGTTCCAGGTGTTTACTCAGATTTATAAGCCCTGACCAGTCCCTTCCTGTCCTTAAGAGTCACTTATTTTATTTAAAAAAAAAAAAAATTGGGGGGGTATTTAGGTACTTTTATTTTTTTTAATGGAGGTGCTGGGGATTGAACCCAGGACCTCGTTGATGCTAAGCACGCGCTCTACTAAGAGCTCTCTGTGCTCCCTCCCTGCTAAGAGTCACTTATTTTAAAGGCAATCACCATAATGTCCATGGAGGTTGTCTCAAAGTAGTATCCTTTCTGAATTATCTGGATTGTTTTTTCACAATGGGCATGTATTATATTAATACTTTAAAAATCTAATAATAAAGCTGTTTGCATTGTTAAGAAGGAAGGTTTTCCCTTCCTTGTACCTGCTTCTCCACGAGGCCAGTGTCCTTTGATCCAGTCTGCCCTCTCCTGCTGTAAGACGGGCCCTCCCTTCCCAGCCAGGTATACGGCCTTTGGACTTTTCAGCCTATTTCCCGAGGTCTGCCATGCTGTGTATCCTACAATTCTCCGTGGTTCTTGGAGGAGACAGTGGTTTCCTCTCACTCTGCACCCTTCCTTTGTCTTCTCTGTGCTCCCGTACTTGGGGGCACTGGCCTTGAGAGGAGGGGATGCGCGCCTGCATGCTGGCACCCCTCCCTCCAGCCTGGATGTGTTTCCGTGTTCATACTTCCTCCTCCTGCTGCCGACACCATCGCCACCCTGGTTGGCAGAGTGCTTGCCGTGTACCAGCACTGTTCTCAGTGCTTTACCAGTAACAGCTCATTTAACCCTCGAGCCAACCTAGGAAGATGGGGAAGTAGTATTAACATCTCCATCTTACAGATGAGGAAATTGACAAACAGGGAGGGTGAGTAAATTGCCCAAGACCACACGGCTGGCAAACAGCCACGCCTGCATCCACACTGGGGCAGCCTGGCACTAGAGGTCACTGTTCCTGCCTGCGGCACTGTGGCCACCTCAGGCTAGCACCACACACGTTTATTTATAATTTCAAAAGGACCTCACAGAGAACTGGAGGGGGAAGGGCAGAGACAGAGCCATTAAATCCTTTGCAGGTATACTTCGTGTGCCATCAACGGTAGTACGCTCCCAGGAAGGAAGAGGAACCACGAGTTTCATGTGACGCAGCCCTTAAGTGTTAGCCCACCGGCTCACTTGCCCAGTGGCAAACCAGCACTTGCTTTAACTCTGGAGCAAACACCGCGTAGGCTGGACTCACTGGCAGACAGAAAACAATATAGTATAATGAACTTTACCTATGATTTAAAAGATTTTTCAGGGTGCTTTTGAGAATACTTGATTTCACTTGACCCAAGGACCTAATCTTTCAGTGAGTTGTCACCCCACTGTTAACCCACATCCCACACACACAAAGTATACCTCAGATAGCCTTGTTCATTTTAAAGCACAAATCTGTGGACTCGCACTCTAAATTTAGAGTAGTTTTTCATCGTGTAGCACCCTAACGTGTTCCCATCGCTTGGCGAGCCGGGCTGGCTCGTGGTGGTAATCAGGTGCCAGATTTAACGGGCGTATGTTTGTTGTCGGGCGTCTTGTTTTTTAAAGGAAGATGCTGGAGACGTGTGGGGATGCTGAGAATCAGCTGGCTCTGGAACTCTCTCAGCACGAAGTCTTTATTGAGAAGGAGATAGTGGACCCTCTGTACGGCATAGCAGAGGTGGGTGCTTGGCTGGGGAGCCAAGACTGGTGGGGGCTGGGTGGTGAGTGGTTGTTCACTTATGTCTAAAATTTTAACAATAACCAAGGGCTTTGACTTACACTTCTTTTTGGAAATAAGGAAAGTTAAGTTGAGGGTACAAAATCCTTTGCCTAAGAGAAAAAGAAAATAGTAAGTAAATATTGCACTTTCAAATGTTAAACTGAAAACCCCAAAGCTCTTCTCGTTTGGTATGTGGTTTGTTCTTCTTTCTAGGTGGACATTCCCAACATCCAGAAACAGAGGAAGCAGCTCGCCAAGTTGGTGTTAGACTGGGATTCGGTCAGAGCCAGGTAAGGTGAAGCTGCCAAAAATGACCAGTAATACAGTACCGTGTCACGTCCCCCCAGCCACCCCCACCATGGACGAGAGAAGGACCACTGGGTGGACAGAATGGAAGTCCTCACACATTCACACACTGGACCACAGCCTGAGACACAGCCTACTTACAGCTGCTTTCTGTCCTCCTCCTCCCAAGCGTGGCCATGGGATGACGGTAGAACACCCTGTTCCTAGTCTAACAACAATGAAAGGAGGCAGGAAAAAAAAAAAAGAAACCTAAGGAAGTGTCTTTGGGGGAGAAGGGATGGTGGCAGGCAGGTCTAAGAGTGTTGCTCTTGATTCCAACACTGGAGTGTAGGAATAAATAGATCTGTGATCTTAGCAGCTTCTAAGGGTCCCACTGGGTCGAAAAAGCCCATGTGGTTGTGATTATTTTTCACAATCGAGTAATGCTGTGCTGAAAAGGTAGGAACTAAGTAAAACCAAGTAACCATCCTGGAGGGCTGATGTCAGACCGACCGTCTGTAGGACTCGTGGCCAGGCTCCAGCCTCAGCTCCATCCTTGAGAACATCTGTGTCAATGACTCATGAGAGGAGGAGCCAAAAGGGAGGGAGGCGCCGTGGGCCCCACCCTTTCTCATACCTTATCACGAGGCCCGAGGTCACACAGCTAATGAAGGTAGAGCTGAGCTTCAGACTGGAGCCCATCAGACTCATGCTCTCTGCATGGCCAGTTTTGCTTCATTCGATTTACGGAAGCCCTGCTGTGGAGGAGTGCGTCGCATGAGGAACGTGACGGAGGGCAGAGCAGAGCATTTTAGGGGCAATTCAGGTGTCTGGAAAGCCTGATAAGTTGCTAACATGGGTTTTCATGCTACATCTATATAATATCCATGTTTAAGTTTAAAGTGTTAGAACTTTCTGCATGGGCAGTCATGTCCCTGTTTAAACAGAAGGTCGAAACACCTTGAAAACCAAATAGAAATTGTCTTAGATTCGTATTTCCCATGCACCACCCTACTATTGCTATGCTATTATTGGTGGGGGGGATCCTTTTGACTTCCTATAAAGGGAATGTAAACATTCCACATCATGTTTCAGATTTGCTATAAGTATTGTCTTTGGAATATTAATTCTTACAAGTGATTTTAATTCTTAAAGTACGTTCATGGCTACGTACTAGCGACATGACTGAAGTTCTGGCTTTCACTTGCTGAGAGTAATCAAAGGTCAGGACAGTAGGAGGTGTTATAAGGGGTCTTTAAGAGCAGAAGCTGCCTCCCAGTGGCACAGGGAACATTCTAGATCAAAGCAAGACAACAAGGAGGTCATCCATGGCAAGAATCCCAAGACTGGACACTAGAGGAAAGGCGTTTCACGGATTGATTGCCAGCAGTGGAGTCTGTGTGAGACAAGATGTGGTGTCAGTTCTGCTCAAAGCAGAAGCTACTCCCAGCACTATGGGAGTCCTGTCATGGTGGGAAGCCGATGTCGCCTTTGCCTGTTTCCATTCTCAGAGGATAAACTTGCAGGCATCCCAGGTACTGATACCTGTCCCAGGGAGAATTGGTTTTGGGGAAGGAGTCTGTCTCCATCAGGTCCTTGACTCCATAAGGTTGAGCATGTACCGCTGATTCTCAGATAATGGCCACGCCTGTGCTTTGCAGGTGGAACCAGGCTCACAAATCTTCAGGAACCAACTTCCAGGGGCTTCCATCAAAAATAGATACCCTAAAGGAAGAGATGGATGAAGCTGGAAATAAAGTAGAACAGTGCAAGGTAGGAGAATTCCTTAGTAAATATGTACTTACACCAATCTTTTGGCTTTTGCAAATGACAGATGAAAGGTCAAATACTGCCAATTTTTTAATGTTTTACATAATTCCTATTAGAATTCCCTGAATGGTATTAAAGGTGGTTTTTATTTCCTTCTTCCTTCTCTATTTTTCCAAGACTCTACATTACTTAATAATCAGAATAAAATATTATTTTAAAAAAATTCAAGTATTTAAAATAAAGAATAGGGGAATAAAAAGTAAAACTATAGAAAAACATCATACATTTACAGCAATCAAAACAGTGCACGATGGGCACAAAAATAGATTCATGGAATAGTATAGTTTTTCTAGAATGGATGCTGTTATATTTACAAGTTGAATATATAGTAAAGGGGTCATCATATATCTGTAGAGAAGGGAAGGGTTTTTTTTGAAATGTTGCTTGGACAATTGGTTTGTAATTTGAGAGAAATGCTACTTTGTATCTCATAAATTAAATTCCAGACTAGGTGGTTAAGTGAACTCACTCTCTATGCATCTATCTGTGAAGGTTGATGTTTATTACTAACGTTATTTGAGGTGGTAAAGAAACAGGCCTGTGGTGATTCTTAGGATCATTGCCTGAGACTTTTCTTCCTCTTAAACTATTCATCATTTTCCAAAAACGGTCTCTTTGTTCTACTAGATAGCATTAAGATGACTATATTTTAGTGTATTCAGATCATGCTATAATCCACTTTCCAAGATAGCAAACCTTGGACAGTTAACTGCAGTAAAATGACTTGTTTAAAATAATATAATGGGTAAGAATTCATACCAAACTCACAAAGTCGTGCCATACCCTTTATAAAGGTAATATTCACACAAATGCTTCTGAGGAAAGTCTCACACTGGCTTATTTTTGTTCAGAAGAGCTGTAGCTTGGCCATATCATTTACCCAGCAGTCTTCTTCATATCTGGTCTAACCTTGATCTTGGCCATTGGCTACTTATTGGATATAAATTTGGCTGGAGATTTGGGGAGTCTGAACTGGTGCTCTATGGACTAGTGTCTGTTCTCTCACCTTCCACACCATGGCTTGTCAGACATTCAAATGGTGAAAACTTATGAAAATATTTTCTGTGTCCTTTCTCTTTATGGTAACTTCTGGATACTTTCCTGAGATTTAATTTCTGTTTCACTGATTCTCTCTTCAGCTGTGTCTGATCTGCTGTTTAACTAATTAACATTGAGTTTTGAATTTCATCGGCCATATTTTTCATTTTAAAGTTCTAATTCTTCAAGTCTGCCTTTTTTAATAGTGCATGATTCTTTTTCAGTATTGATTTTTTTAAAATGTTTTTAATCATTTATATGCACTTATTTTAAGTCTCTGTTACTTCTGTTTTCTGAAGTTCTCGGTGACAGTGGTGGGAGTTTCCTTTATGGTGGACTGTTGTGCAATTTTGCACTGTGAGCTCATTTTAAGAGGGACTTTATCTGTGGGACTTCTGGGGATTGGAAGTGAGTCTCCCAGAGAGTATTCCCAGTCCAGTAACCTTTCTCGGTTTGAGGGTTCCTGGATCACACATATAATAAATTCAGACTTCAAACCCTCATGAAAGCATGTCTATATATATTTATGAACTCTCAGGGAAATGTTTTACTTTTCCAGACCCAGAGCCCAACCCCAAACAGATAAACTCCCCAGAATTTCCATGCTCTGCTGAGAGCATAGTTTCTTAGGAATGTTATCTTTATGTGTGACATGTCTCATCTTCTCTCAGTGATGGCGTCTCACCTCACCAGGCCCAAGGCTTCATTTTCTGTCCTTTGACCCCTCATGACTGCTAGACTCAAAACCTTGGCCAGAAGATTAGCACAGACCCACCCCAGGTCACCCCCAGCTTCTGCTCATGCCCGGCCTTTTCTTAATTTTTCTTTTCCTTTCTCTTTTTCTCCTTCTGTCTTTTTTTGGGGGGCAATTGGAGTGGGACTTCCTGAATTTACTTTGTTGCCTTCCCAGTTATTCTAAAAGAATGTTTGTTACTCCTAACTAGCATTTCATAAATGAGAGGGCCTTCATGTTAGTTTGTACAGCTTGATGCTAATGACAGAAGGCAGTACATTTAAAATATATATATGTGTATATATGACATTTTTATATATATGTATATGACAATGGGAAATATGCATATATCCAATTGCCCAATCTATCTCTTTCACACAGGTTATTTAATTTTTATGTAAGTAATTCATTTACATTTAATTCAGATATCAGAAGTATAAAACAATATATAATTAGGCATTAGGAAGACAGGGGACTGTCCATTGCTCCCAACAGGTAAGCACTGTTAGTGATTCTTGCTTTTTCTTCTAGGGGTCTTTTTTTATACAGATAATGGCAATAAAAGTATTTCCTTTCCTTTTTTTACCCAGATAGGAACATACCATAGCATAAGTGGTGCTCTGCGCTTCTTAACAAGGCATATTAACAGTAGACCTTGGAGCGCTCTCTGCATCCATCCACAATAAGCTTGCTTACTTTTCCATCATCCCAGTATGTGATCGCACCAGTCACTGATGGCCATTTCATCTGCGGCCGTTTCATCCCGTTTTGCTCTAGGACTAGGCGCTCACGGAGGTTAATTCTCAGATGTCCCTTTCTTTCGCCTCTTTTTCCTTCAATGACATATCTTCTCTCCCACTCACCCAGGATCAGCTTGCAGCAGACATGTACAACTTCATGGCCAAAGAAGGGGAGTACGGCCAGTTCTTCGTGACGGTAAGCACTTTGCCTTGATGGGATGGTAAAGCATTGTAAAGTTGAGCCATTTTAGCTTTTTTGCAAAAGATGTCATTTTTGGTTTTGCTCAGCCATTGTGTGTGTGTCCATCCAATGCTAACGTTACTTTTGTTTTTGAATGTGGGTCTGTTCTCAGTTATTAGAAGCCCAAGCAGATTACCATAGAAAAGCATTAGCAGTCTTAGAAAAGGCCCTTCCCGAATTGCGAGCCCATCAAGGTAATGTAACCTGTGTGCTGGCCTGATGCCTCCTTCTCGCCTCTGCCACTTCTGCCTCTGTTCTTCTTCACCCCGACTCCTTTGCATGCGTTTCCTTTGGATAAAGCCGCTCTGCCCAGGCAGGCACTGTTTCCCAGCATACTTCCATCTTCCCTTGCTGCATTCTCTAATTTCTCCCAAACCCAAATTAACACACTAATGGACCATTTGCAGTTCTTCTGACATCTTCAGTTGAAGAGAAGGCTGCACCCTTTGGGGAGTGCCTGTCTTTTTTTTTTTTTTTTTTCTCTCTCTCTCTCTTCTAAATAGGCTCGAAAAATTCTAGCCTCTGATTATCTTTTCCCAAATCAGTTATTTATTCCAGAGGGCTTTATTTCTAGCCCTGTGTCTCCAAGAGCATACATTCGTGGGAAAATATTTCAGACTGAGCACCTGCCACCCCATCATCAGGCATATAGTCAGGATGACTGGACCGTCAGACCACGGCCACCTCTCTCAAATCTCTCCTCTGTCCTTACACTTGCTTTTGTTTGTATCAGTACTCCGTCTGCCCACCATGTTCAAGCACATTGCAGATCCTACTCTCAAGTTATGAGTGGACTGAACTTTCCCCCAGTGTTTGCTTTTAAACTGAACCTTAACCCCTTTGATTCTAATTCTCTCTGATTTGTCATGAGAGCATCCATCAGCAGAGATCAGTAAATGTCGTGGAGGCAGGAAATTGCTCTGTCATCCTTGGACGTGTTGCAGTAGTTTGCTAACAGTGTAGCCCCCACATCTGGCGCTTAGGTGCACCCGGCAGAGCCACTGGTCTTGAGCCGAAAGAGGATCAGCCAGGTGCCGAGTTCAACAACTCTGTGATCAGGAAAGAGTGAGCACGTGTGAGGGCGGGAGTGGCCCCCTCCAGAATGCCACTTCTCCCCTAGATTGCAGGAGATTCCCAACAGGCTGTGGCTTTGTGCCTGAAAGTTTTTAGATTTTGGAATTGGAAAATTCTGTGTCTTGAGCGGCCCCTTAGCCAGCTCTTCAGCCATCTCGAGTGCAGGGGGTCTGAGTTACTGGGCCATTCTCCCTCACGTTCCCAAGTGACCCCATTTCCAGGTTCGTGGATAATGGGGTTGAGTCACGGTGCAAAGGAATGAAGCTGCTGGAAAACGTTCAGCCTGCAGGGGCCCGACCCTTGCTGGACACGTTCAGGGCACCGGGAGCCTGTGTTTATGGGATACCTTCTGGGAGCAGGGCCCTGCAGAGGACAAAGTAGTAAACATCGCCATCCTAGCCTTTGCATGGCTTCAAGTCTGGTTTGGAAGAGTTGACTAACAAGCACAAAAAAGAGATTTTTTTTAACAGCACCCCTACATTTTCTTTTTTTTAAACTCTTATTCTATTTTTTCCCCAAGACTGTTTTCCCTAGAGAAGTATGTCACTCATGGGGCACAGGCAGGGGCAGGGAAGAGGCTGAGGATGGGACAAGGAAAGCTGGCACGTGAGGGGACGGGCAGCGAAGGAAAGGAGATTATTCTTTCCTCCTAAAGGTGCCGCCTGCACCCAAGCCTTGGCTTTCAATGCCGTCCCCCTCCGCCTGTCCTCGGTTCTGTCTCTTACCTTCGTCCTGTCTTCCCCTTCTCCTCTGTTTTCAGAAGACTCAGAGTGTCCTCATGATAGGAAAAAAAGCCTGACCCTCTGCCCCCCGGGCCCCACACACCCCGACCGCACACTTACGGCCTTTATCCGGTACCAGCCTGTCCTCCACGGGGGCCTCATTACAGCGCTTTCTCCTTCATTTTTCTTGTAGGCTCTGTGAGTGACCGATTTCTCCCGGCCGCCTCTGTTTTCTAACCACCTTCCCACCTTGCAGTCTGGTTTCTACTCCCAATCACTCTGCTCTTAAAAAAAAAAAACAACAGAAAAAACCACTGCAAGTCCCCTATGGACAGATGATTCTGAGTTGTCGGATTCTTGGATGTGACGTGGCCGAAGCCGTCCCTTCCTTGCTAATTTTTTCCCCTCATTTCACTTGATTGTTTTCCGTCATTGCTGGGGCTCTGTTTTCTCCATTTCTGTCCCCGGGAGTCAAGCCTTTTCTGCGATCCAGACCTTGCTTCTGTGTTCTCTCCCTCGCTCCCTCCCTCCCCGACATTTTCTCTCAAAATCCCTCCGTTTTGATGGCTTCACCTCTCACCTGCATCCTAATCTTCACAGCCTCCGTGTCAGCTCCCTTTGAGAACTGTCACCTTAAACTCACTGTAGCAAGCTGACTCTCCCCCACCCCCGCTGTCCTCTCCTCCCGCCCTGTCTCCTGGGTCCCTCCTTTCTCCAGACAATCCGGGTTTCAAACTTGGAGCCATCTTTTCCTTCCTCTCTGATCCCCTCTCACTGGGTTCTGTCCATTTTTCCGTCTGCTGTACCTTCCTCTCACCCCCACTGTCCCACTCGATTCCATGACCTGTTGCCTCGTATATGAGCTGTGGGATAAAGTGTAAATTTTTAGACTCAGGGTCCCTGGTCTTTTCTCAGCCTACGTGTTCTTGGACTTTTTAATTCTTGTCCATCTTCTAAGACCTTCGCCAAGTTCCCCTCCTTTGAGAAGCCTTCTCTGACAACTGAAGCCAACAGTGAACACTTTCATCTCCTGAATTGCCGTAGCGTGGATGGTCTACACCAGAAGTCGCAAACAGCCATATCTCATTTAAAAAAAAATTTTTTTTTTCCCAACGAATTGCCATGATTTAAAAACCAGACTCTTTCACATAACAGTCCTAATTCCCGGCTTCTCTTGAAAATTCAGAAGATCTGGTGACGCTGGATGTGCTTTCCTGCCCGGCGACATGGGTCTGGCCCCGGGAGCAGCTGCTGCCTTTTCAGCAGACCACGCGCTCCCTTCCCGGATCCGGCACTAGCGGGGCCGTGTGGCCCCTGCACACGACTGAGTTTGCGACCCTCGTCTATACCATTTTCCTGCCATGATTTCGCAGACATGTCATGTCCTGTTAATTACTGTTGTGTGTTTACATGTGTGTCTTGTATTTTCTCCACAATTAGATGGCTCTCATCCTGAGGTGGGAGAGGTTTCTGTGAACTTTGGGTGCCCACTGCAGGGCCTGGTCTGTTGTTTAAGAGGCCAGCCCCTACGGTGAGGTTGGCCTCCAGAGTGGTCTTGAGGTCAGCGGCTCTCACATCCACCCTCCGCCAACATCACACTAAGGTGGGGGGGTGGGACGCACCTTTCAGTGTTTACTAGAAAGTTCCAGGAGAGGTCTGGAGGGCGCCTACCTCTCAGCATTGCAGGGCCGGGCATGTGGAGGTGATGGCAGGTGTCATTTGCAGAGCTCCCTCAAGTGATTCTGAAGTATCGCCCCACCCGGGGAAGGGTCAGCTGGCCCTTTTCTACCTGTGTGGAGAATCATTGCTTTAGTTAAAAGGGACAAAGTATTCATGGTAAGATCTGGCCTGTGAGAGGACCCAGAGTCCCAGAGCTCTGTCTTCCTGGAAGAGCCAGGCCCTGGATGCTTTTTCTGTTAGGAATTCCACTGACCAGGGCCAGGGCCGAGGCTGGAGATGAGGGGCCTCCCAATAGCTCTGAGGGCATGATCTGTCCACTGCCCCCTGCCCCCTCACCCCTTTCTTTACCCTTTACCCCACTTGCTCCTCCTGTCAATTTCTGACTTCTCACAAGCGCCCTGGTCTGCGGATCTGTAGGATTTCACGTCCCTTCCTTCCCCCTGTGCTGGTCCAGTGACGGCCCCGCCTGCTGTTACGTGCGTGTCAGTGTCAGAGGACATGCTAGGACGGCATCACCTACTTCAAATCCGGGATTCAGATAGCGAAGTGGCTGAAGGACACGTGTCCACCAACAGTGGTGCTGAAGACACGAGCCCTTCCTGTCTCTGGAAAGGACCAGGTGTCCCCAGGGGAGCACTTCCACTGACCGGTTTCCCTCTTTGGCTCCTGTGTGCTTCTCAGCAGGTGCCAGGTCCCCACACCCACCCAGGCAGGCCGAGCCCAACCATACACTTCTTACTGCGATCCCGTACATCCATTTCCTAAATTCCTGTTTCTGTTTTACTGCTTTCCTGTATGTCTTTCTGCTGAGCTGCCTCAAATCCTTTGTGGGACGAAGCAGAGCGTATGATGGGAAAGTCATGCACAGTATTGCTTTACTGCATCGGTCCAGCCTTCAGCCTAAGCTGCATTGGGGCTGCATCCTCTCCTACTCAGGCTCTTTTGGACCATTGGGGATACGGGGCTCGGAAGCACTGCATGTCCTGGAGATGTTGCTTTTAGTAAGAGCTCACTTGGCCATCTCCATGGTCCTGTGTGACAATGCTTGGCTGGTGTTTAAAATTTTTAAGAAATTATTTCTTTTTCTAATTGAAGGAGTCGATTTCTTGTCCTCTAGGTAGAAAGCCAGTGCTGCTTTGCATGGCTAGGGTGAATTTTTCAGTGGAAGCAGTGCGCTCAGGTGGACCGGGGTTTTAGCGCCAAGCAGCCCACCTGGCCGGGGATTAATGCGGAAGTGATGCGGGGGCAGGGGCACCATCGCAGCTCCTGCTGGGCTTCTGGCGGGGGGGGGGGGGGGGGGGGGGGCACGTGGGCGTGTTCAGGGATCTGCTCCAAAGGTCACCTCCCTAGCCTGGCACATATTTTGTGCTCTCGTTAATGATAAATAACAGATAGAACAGATGTTTCCCATTTTCCCAAAGCCTCGGCTACAGGCTGCTTAAAAAAAAATCCCTGTTGGTAGTCTGGAGAAGGAACTTGGTGATGCCTCAAGGCTGGAGTCTCTTACTGAATGGCTTGCTGCTCTAGATAAGTGGGCGGAAAAGCCCGCCTTCGGGACGCCTTTGGAAGAGCACCTGAAGCGGAGCGGGCGCGAGATCGCGCTGCCCATCGAGGCCTGCGTCATGCTGCTCCTGGAGACCGGGATGAAGGAGGAGGTGAGGGGCGGGGAGGAGGAGCGAGGGGGCGGGGCAAGGGGACAGGGGGCGGGGCTGAGGAGGGGGAGGGACATGAGAGAGGGGCGGGGAGGCGCCGGCCAGCGGGGTGGCCCTGGTGCCCCGTCTGTGCCCCGTCTCCGCCCCGAGCACCGACTAGACCACATCGTCACGTCGGGGCTGTGTAGACCCGTGGCTCTCAAACTGCGTTCACCGTGATCATGTTATACACTGAGACCCCGTCCGTTTTCCCTATTGTAGACGCTGTAAATGAAACCGAGAACAGTGGTTACCTCGCCTACCTGCAGTACATGCTGCCTTTTTTTCCTTTTGTCCCATTTGTTTCATGTTAAACACTGGTTATGATTTGTGAAAATGAATTCTATGATGCACTGGTGAACCAGGGCTGCCGGGAGCTTTAGTGTCTGATAGCAAGGATCTTACATTTGCGTAGTGCTGTACAGTGGGGCTGGGGACAGGTATTTATATACTTCTTAAAATGAAATCCTTGCCCAGAAAACCCGTGAACCAAGCAGGGTGGGTCTCATTACTCTCCCTGTGTAGATGAGGAATTCAGCTCGCAGGGAATTCGTGCTGGAGCAGAGCCAGGATCAAAACATGAGTCTTTTTTTTCTTCCTTTTAAAAACTTTTTATTGAAGTATAAGGTCTGTATAGAAAAGTGCGTGTATCATAAGTGACCAGCTTGATACATTTTCACCATCCGAACCCCACCCATGTACTCAGCACTCAGACCAAGAACCCCCCACCCCAGGAGCCTTCCTTGCATTTCCTTCCAGTCACTGCCCCAACCCCAACCCAAGTCAATGTGGCCCCAAACTCCTAATAGTCTACATTAGTGCGTCCCAGGGCCAGTTTCTCCACCCTCCCCTTCCCCTCCCCACCCCTCACCCCTGGACATTTGGAAACATTTTTGATTGTCACAACTTAGGGGCAGGGGGAGGACTTTCTACTGTATATCTAAGGAGTAGACACCAGGGATGCTTCTAAACATCCTTCAGTGCACAGGACAGCTTCACAGCAAAGAATTACCTGGCCCAAAATGTCAGTACTGTTGAGGGTGGGAAGCCCTGCCTAGATGAGTTTTGCTTAAAACCCAAATCTTACAGCTCCTGGTCCTCTGTCTTCCTAGGCCCACCTCTCTTGGTTGACCTTTCATCTGTTTTTCTCTAAGTAACATTTCGGGCAGTGAAAGTGACCAGTAGCCAAGTCTAACAATTTTTCTCGAGATGTCACTTTTTTAAAAAATTCCTAAATTGAGAAAAGCTATATAGCAGTGAATCCTGTGGAAATAGAAAATATTGCTTCTCAATAGATTTCTAATAGTCAGGGATATTTTAGCAATGCGACAGGGCACAAGCTAGCACTGATTAAAAATGGACTGCTCTCTGCCTGCCCCTCGGCCCAGGGAAGTAGCCAGGCCCTCCTCGATCCTGGCTCCCCTAGAAGAGCTGTGCTGGGGTTGGGGGTGGGCGGGCAGAGGGCTCTTCCAGCAGATCGTTACTGCATTCATGCGTTTGTTCATTCATTCGTTGGTTCAGGGTGAGGCTCAC
Source organism: Camelus dromedarius (assembly GCF_036321535.1). Taxonomy (NCBI): domain Eukaryota; kingdom Metazoa; phylum Chordata; class Mammalia; order Artiodactyla; family Camelidae; genus Camelus; species Camelus dromedarius. The sequence continues at coordinate 19,038,013 of NC_087459.1, read as the reverse complement.
AACTTGAACTTGATGCTCATGGCTTCTGTCCTCAGGGCCTTTTCCGAATTGGGGCTGGGGCCTCCAAATTAAAGAAACTGAAAGCTGCTTTAGACTGTTCTACTTCTCACCTGGATGAGTTCTACTCAGACCCCCACGCTGTAGCAGGTGAGCTGCGAGTTGTCGCCCTGGAGGTGGGGGGTGAACCCTGTCTCAAATCATCACTTAAAGATGCAACTTTAAGTGACAGATAAAACTGCAGTGGTCTCCTTATAGGTCTAAGTGACTAAAGCGAAATGACAAATACAACTGAAAAGCGTGTGTATGTACACTTACACTGCACATATCTTTTCCATTCCTGTTTTTTGGGTTTTGTTTTGATTTGATTTCCTGATTAAGTAAAGGTGAAAGGTAGCTTATCATCCAAATATTTGGAGGCATGCTTGTATTTTCTTCCCTTTTATGCCCCAAATCTCCATCTGCCTAGAGAAGTGATGTCTATTAAGAAGATGGCTTTGAAGCTAATTTCATTTTCTATTGATCTCTCGATACATTTTACAAGGGATGGAAATTGTTTTATGAGTATTTCATTCTCTAACCGCTCCACCAGTTCATGATTTGTTCTATACATTGTAAACCATTAGAGTTGACATCTTTTCAGTTTGCAAATAATGTCTTGAGATTCCTGGCCTCACCCCTTGTCATGCTCAAAGAGAGTCTTAATAATTTCAGGTGCTTTAAAGTCCTATTTACGGGAACTGCCTGAACCTTTGATGACTTTTAATCTGTATGAAGAATGGACACAGGTTGCCAGGTAAGTTTTAAGAACACTAAGATTTAAAAGTTGAAGGAAAAGATGTGATACTCTGTCCCATTTGTAAATTGTCTTGTTCTTAGGGATCATAAAATAACATTAAAATAGCATATTTTGAGCTGTGTGGGAACCTCAGCTGTGCAATAATTTAATACTGACATTATGAGTAACAGTAGTGCTTACTGAGCATTTCCTGTGTGCTAACTGCTGCCCTGATCTTTATGCCCATAACTAGTGATATAAAAGGCAGAAGTTGTTATCCTCATTTTACAGATGAGGAAACCAGGGCTTAGGCAGGAATGGAGTCAAGGTAACAGCAAATAATTGGCGGAGCTGCAGTTCAGACCCAGACCTGTCTGCCCCAGAGCCTGAGGCCCCGCAGTTTATCCCTTCTCTTCCGTTTCCAGCTTCGGTCTGTCTTGAAGCAGATGATTTTAAGCAAGACAACCTTGTTGCAAAAAGTTCTAAAGACATCTCTCCAGCCAACCAGCCCGCCTCCTTGTTAACTTGTCCCTCCCGATTCTGACTGGCTTCCTCTAAGAGGTGCCTAATTCCCCACCCATAAGGAAAGAGGAGCAAATCTCACCTCCTGTCCTAACCATTCCCCATCTTCAGACACCGTCACCCCTTCCCATCAAACGGGCCGTGATGAGAAATCAGCTGTGTGCTGTGATGGGTTATACCTCGGTGAGGTGTGAGTCTGTCCCCCATCACTTTAACCAGGCATTTGAGTTTTTCTCTGTAGCTGTGGAAGGAGCATAGACGGTGGGGATTTTAAAATCAGTTGTGTCCTTGGGAGCCCAGCCTGCTATAAGTACCCGTCTGTAGGAGGGCTGGATAAATGGGACCCACTGATCAGCGTCAGATTGCGGGGTTCTGGGGTCTTATTAGGAAGGCTTCTCCACTCCTCCTAAGCCTTGACTCTTCTCTCTGTTCTGAGACTCCCAAGCTCGTCCCTGAGAGGAAATAAGCTGTTAAAAAAGGTTATCTGTTATTGGTGTATTGGTTCTATGCTGGAGAAATATAGTCCCCTCCCGGTGACAAATTGGCCTCTGAAGTATAATTATGTTGAACCCCTGCCTGTAACTTTCCAGACTGGTTCAGTTGGGGAGGATATTTTAAGTCCAAAGGTTTGTTGTGTGGGCAACTTCTCATGCTCTCTCCCACGGATGGGCAGAGTTGACTCTGCTCTGCAGGCTCTGATCTGGCCCTTTCTGCGTCTATGAGAGCTTGCACATTGAAATTCTCTAGCAGAACAGCTCCTGCAATAGCTTCACAACAGAAAAGGGCTGCTTGGCCCAGAGCCTTTGAGCAGAATTGAGCACCGGGAGAGAGCTGGGGGTCTGGGTACCTGGGAGCTTGGCCCATTCATCAGTGCCTGGGCTACACTGAAGACAGGAGATCTGGGCTCCATGAAGACGTACACGAATATACATGTTTTCTCAACAGAATTTTCAGTGGTGAATGTCTCCCAAGTGCCAAGCAGTGGTCTAGCGGGTTTTGTATGGTTATATCTCTGAAATGTCATAGTCCCTTGGCAGAATTAACGTTCTTATCCCCACTTTGGCCCATCAGGAGACTGAGGTTGACTAACTGCTCAGCAGATGTTCATTTGTTCATTAGTATTTGACTCCAAATTTGCTTCTTTCCAAAATCTGTGTTTTCCAACCGTGCTTTCTCTGTCAGTGAAGCATTGCTGTTAATGATGAAGTATTAACACAGGGATTCCAAACATGAGTATTCATACATGGTTGTGAATACACTTTTTTTTTTTTGTCTCAGTGTGCAGGATCAAGACAAAAAACTTCAAGATTTGTGGAGAACCTGTCAGAAGTTGCCACCACAAAATTTTGTTAACTTTAGGTATGTAGGATTGGCATTCTGTAAATTAAGCCACCAAGGATGGTGAAGAACATTTTAGTCTGCAATAGAGGGACCATTTAATCCAAGCATGTTTGGCACAGCAAAAAATAATGCTCTGGAGAGTAACTGGGGGTTGCAGGGATGGGGTTTGATACAAATCACTGTGATGCATCTGAAGCCCCTGCATCACGCCTGGCATTAATAGGTAAGTCACTTGATCATCTTACCACTGCAGCTACTGGGGAAAAAATTCTGGTGAAAAGTTTGATTGATGGTATGTTGGATTTGGGGTCTAAATTATCCAGTATCTAAAAAGCAAAAATTAAACAACAGTTGTACTTTCTATAATATGTTTTATACGTGCTACAAGATTTATCCTAAGCAGAGCACAAATTATCCTGCTACATACACTTTCAAGAACTGGAGATTATATGTTATTTTATAGAGTGACTATGTTTCTAAGGAAATTTACCGTGGAATAAATTCTAGAACTTAACCTCTGTTTTCACTTTGACTTAAAATGTAACCGCGGAGCAGTACAGAGAGAAGGGTAAAAGGTAGCCCCAGGTAATAAAGTCATTTAAGAAAAAAGAAAATGCTGTAAGAGGATTTGGTTCCGAAATGACAAATACTTTACCAGTGAAATTTCTGGTATGCTACCTGTCCTTTCATTTCAGTCTTGGATTCTATCGCTAAGCTACACGAAATATTTTCTTTTAATGTCTTAAGTATCAGCCTTGCCTTGACGTTTACAGCATCCCTCATTGACTTAGTTAACACAGCCAGCTCAGAACTGCAGATGCTCTTACTTTGTTTGATGTCTAATGAGGAAACTGAATTACAGTTCTTGGTCCTTTGGGATTTGGCCTTTTATTTTGTTTAATTTGCTCATCATGATCTTTACTAATTGTTTTTTGAACAGGGAGTACATTCCTATGGTTCAAAATCCAAAAGGTACACAGTGGGAAAAGCCCTCTCCTCTTCTTCTCTCCCAGCCAACTGCTTGCTCTCCCGAGACACAGTTGATGTTTTCAGTTTCTTATATATCCTCTCAGCAAAAATTGATGCCTATATAATCAGATATATATACACATACATATGTACAAACAGTTCTTTCTCTTACACCTTTCACTTATTTTTTTTTAAACCAAGTGGCCATGTATTTTATATACATCATTCTCCTCCTTGCCTTCTTTGCTCAAAATACATGCTGGAGATTTGTCCGTATCAGTATGTAATAACTTTTTATGGCTGCATAGTACTCCACTGTATGGATATACTGTAATTTACTTAATCAGCACCCTACTGGTAGATGGTTGGGTTGTTCTTAATTTTTTTGCTTTTATAGTGCCATTCTTGTACAAAAAGAGAGTATATCCATATGATAAATTGGAAATTTTCATAATTACAGCCTCAAGCATTTTCAAATACAGTTTTCTTTAAGCAATATACCTATACTTCTTTTCTTTTAATTATGTTTGTATTAAAAACATTGATCCTACTGTTAATCATATTGTAGTCTGTTTCGGGGCAGGTAGATAGGGCATCAAGGAGAGATGGATTAGAAATACACAGCCTACAGAGATGGAATCATTGAGCCTTCCATTTGAGCTGTTTTCCCCTTCCAAGCCCTAAACAGTTTTCGGAAACCAAGAACTCAAGGAACCTGTAAAACACTTGGCCTGAGCCAGATGCTGACATAGTCACAATCTGCAGTTGGCCCCTGAGCGATCCGGGACTGAGCCCCCGGGCGGGAAGGTACTGTTCCTCCAGGTATTTCAGAGTAGGTGCTTTTCCCCTTCTCTCTTGTTCTGTAGGTATTTAATCAAGTTCCTTGCGAAGCTCGCCCAGACCAGCGACATTAATAAAATGACCCCCAGCAACATTGCAATCGTGTTGGGCCCTAACTTGTTATGGGCCAAAAATGAAGGGTGAGTAATCTTTCCCCATATCCTGTCGTTTTAATTTCTTCCTTTCCCACTTGATAGGAAGAACAGACATAAAACTCAGCCTTGAAGTTGATCTTCCCATTTCGCCGACTTTCTCGGGACACTGCTGTGGGCTGGGTCCTGTCCCAGAGGCTGGTCACACAAAGTGTAGAGACATTGTCCCGGTCCTCAGAGGGCCCCACTCTTGGGCAGTCAAGAGGATAAACGGCTGCACTTCTTTGTATCACAGACATCATGAAGGATGAGGACAGTGATCCTTGTTGGAGGAACATGACATAGGCTGAGAAGTTCGGGGAGAGCTCTGCGTAGGCAGTGGCACTTTAGCTGTTGATGGATGAATGGCTTCCTGTAGATGGGACCTGAATGAGTCACGGCATGGTGGCTGAGAAAGGGCCTGGTCTCTGTGTTTAGGGGGTGTCACGTGGTCTCATATAACTTGAGCACAGGGCACGTGAGGCTGTGGCCAAGGTTTATGAGGCCACAGCCAGGCTATGAAAGATCTCATATATCTTGCTGAGATGTTTGGCACTTAGTTGATGGATCATGGTTGTGGGTAGGGGAGGCATCAAGATTTCTCAGCAGAAGAATGACTTGATCAAATTGCATTTAGAGAGAGAAATTTTTGAAACTGAGAATTATAGATTGACTAAAGCCAAGGGATCGGGGAGGTCAGCTCAAAAGCTCGTGGGAAATCACACATTGATGTCCACTCTGTTTGGTGGCCTTATGATGGTCTCACAAATAACCTTTTTCAATATACATAGATTTATTTACTTTATTTTTATTTTATTTTTTGAAGGGGGTAGGGAATTAGGTTTATTTATTTATTTTTGACAAAAGTACTGAGGATGGAACCCAGGACCTCGTGCATGCTAAGCACACACTCCACCACTGAGATAGACCCAACTACCCCCCAAAAATAACCTTTTGAAGTAGGTACTTTTGTCCTCATTGTTACAGATGAGGATGTGCAGGCTGAGAAAGGACAAATCATTTGCTGAAGGTCACACAGCAGTGCAGCGGTGGAGACCACAGCCTGTCCTTAACCTCTGCCTCCCTTCCCTGCCTCCCATCACTGCCAGTCAGCTTTATAAAATCATGAGTGATTCAAGTTTCCATGATAAAAGAGCAGGGACTTTCTGAATCAAAATCTTTCTGCCTTGGGCGGAGAGTATAGCTCAAGGGGTAGAGTGCAGCCAGGTCGGGGTAACTCTTCTTCCTGGGTGATCCCTGCCACACCGAGGCCAGTGCCTTGTGGATTTAACTTCTGCATCAGTACTTCACTATTTTATCCTTTAAAAATAAATCAAAATAAATTGCTGTGACTCAACCTGCAGAAATGAGAGGCTGCCTAGGGCAGGTGTGTTAACCCTGTGAACTTCCTTTGCAGAACACTGGCCGAAATGGCGGCAGCCACGTCCGTCCATGTGGTCGCGGTCATTGAACCCATCATTCAGCACGCCAACTGGTTCTTCCCCGAAGGTAACTTCCCCTCCAAGCTCACTGACTCCCAGAGCAAGAGAAAAATAGTTTTAAAAGTCTTTTTACAAAGCAGATACACCAGTAATCCCTTCATGGTGCCAGAATTGGTTTCACTTTTTCATGATTCTTTTTAGACTATGTGCATTCATATTTTGACATAATAGGAGCCACATTATTGTGTATTTCATTTTGTTTCACTCAACAGAGCTTCCATTGTTCAGCGAGTGTATATGGAATATTCACTAGATGCTGTATGTTTGCGGGTTAGACATACTGTCTTCCCTGGAGGAACTTGGCCACTGGAGAAGGAGGCCTCCTAATCAGAGAAATTGTAATACATAGAAAATCAGAAGGACGGTGGATGGAGAATGACTTGAAAAACTCAGATGCTGGGCGCAGAGAGCCAGGGATTGCTTTAGAGAAGGGACATCAGATATGCAGGGGTCCTCAGAGGTCCTGTGGCCCTCCTTTGGAGGTCCTGATTGGACAAGTGTTGGGAGTCTGGACCTCCCACCCCTGCTTTGCCCAGAGCAGCCCTGCTGTCACATCCTCTGCGTGTGAGCTCTGTGGGGCCTGGGTGTGCACATCTCTTCTTCACCATTGACTCCCTGATCAGGAGTCACCCCACTCATGTAAGCTTGCGTGGTCAATGTTGGATAGATGAGTTAATTTTGGTGCTCTGCCCAAGATTTCCTTCGAGAAAACGAGTCTTCAAAAACTGCCCAGGCAGTATGGAGTTAATGTTACCCTTTATTTTTATTTAACATCCAGCTGTGAATTTCTTTTTACTTTTTTTTAATGATTCAGATAACCTGAGCTCACGGTCCTTTTCTGTAGTCCATGATTTTTTTTAACAAAGAAAAAAGCAGGGGAGTTATGTAACTTATATTCTGAATCATCCCGCCTCCCGTATCTCTAGTTTTCTTAGTTTCAGAAACCGTCCTTAAGAAGATGCGCGTGCCTGGGGCTTCCACTTGTGAAGCACTGAGGGCTGGTGGATGGCAGAATGAGGCTCCTATTCCACTGGGTGTTTCCAGACTCTCTCAGCCCCTGTGCTCCGTGTCTCATATACACTTGTTTCTTTTCCTTCTGGCAGAGGTGGAGTTTAACGTATCGGAAGCCTTCGTACCTATCGCCACCCCCAATTCCAATCACTCGTCTCACACTGGAAATGACTGTGACTCCGGGACCCTGGAGAGGAAGCGGCCGGCCAGCATGGCGGTGATGGAAGGGGACCTGGTGAAGAAGGAGAGGTGTGTGTAGACCCGTTCACTTCCACACCAGTGGTAGATGTCGCGTAGAGGAACTGCTGAACCCATGGTCTCGGGCGCTGCCTCTGTGGACTTGTAATCCGGGAGCTACCCACTCGACACCCAGGCCTGTTGCAGTCCAGATAGTTTCAGGAATTCCACTCTGGTTCATCCGAAACGTGAATCTGACCCCAAGCAGGCGTGCAGTTTTGTCAGTTAACTCTCGTCCCTCGTGCATTCAAGCTTTACGTGGTGGTCTGTGAGAGCCCCACACGGTGGCATCTCACACATCTAAGTGTACCTGATTGGGGGAAAAAAAAAGGGGGGAAAAAGTGAAATACTGTGGACGTATATCCCAAAGTGAGTGTGAGAACAGCCCACCTCTCACAGCAGCTTGTGTGACTTGGTGTTTAAAGAGTCGTAGTTTTAGTATGACTTGGCTCCTCCCTGGAAGCCACCCACTGAATCTGCTGTTCAGCTGGAGAAACCTCAGTTTGTGCCAATCCTGGAAGAAAAAAACGTCTGTGTTGGACTTAGTGAGAGACAGTACGTCTCTATGCTAGGCTCCATCAGTGATTTTCGCAAATTATTAAGGCTATTTGTGGTTTTTGCCTTCGATGCCAATCCAGCCAACATGTGTAGTGAAATGCCACTGTGTTCCCCAGTAATGCTAAGAGTTAGAAGTAACATGCTTTTCTCGCATACATGTAATAATAATGTTACTGGAAATAGTTTTATACTAAGACTAAACGAGCTCTTCTTTTATTTACCCAATCTTACAGTGAGGTGGATTTTTTTTAAGTTTGTTTTTGTTTTTTGTTTGTTTTTTTTTAACCCACAGCAAAGAAAAAATCTTTACTTTTCTCTTCTGTTCCTCTGGAATTCACACTTATTCTGTGCAAAAGTTTTACATCTCTGAACCCACCTTCACACATGCAGTAGTGCCCCCGATGACAAACGCCAGCCTCCACAAAGTCAGCCTTTGTATATTTTAAGTTACAACGTGCAATGTTACAGGTCTAGTTAGCACACAATAAACAATTCTCAGCTGTCTTCCTGGATAGGGTTCTCCCCGCCGACTGACCCAGTAAACACAAGCTCAGGGAGCCATGTACTTTTTACTTTTTGAACTGGGAAAAAATTTTACAGTTCATACACCAGTGGGCTTCAGTGATGAGTGAGTCTTCCTTCCACCTTATCCTCTAGCCACCACCCCAGCCACTTCTCAGAAGCAACCATTGTCCCAGTGCTATGCATCCTTCCGGATGCAGTCTTTGCATACACGTAGACCAGCGTGTCCACATCTCAGCCTGAGAGGCAGTGTGATGTGACGGCCTTACGTTGCCACACTTCTGCACTCGCCTTCCACCTTGATGCCCAGGCGCCCGGCGCCGAGCTGATGGGCTTGTATGTAGCACTGTAGAAAGACACACGCCAACTGACGTCACTCACTCAAGATGAGACCTGCCTGTTCGCTTTCAGCTGCTCACACCCACTTTGAGAGAGGACACTGATCAGTACCAGGTCCACGTTTAAAGCCAAGTTGAGTCGCTTGCCTGGGTGATAGGAATGACCGTTAATCTGGTCCTTGCCGCTTCACTGCATGCCGGGCAACTTGGGTGGCTGTCCCCGCGTGCGAGGTTGAACACGCGCGGACTGATGGGCTTCTGTGTCAGTCGTTGGCTCGCAGGTGTGTTGACTGTTTCTTCTCTCTGTGTAGCTTTGGTGTGAAGCTTATGGACTTCCAGGCCCCCCGGCGGGGTGGCACTCTAAATAGAAAGCACGTATCCCCTGCTTTCCAGCCGCCACTCCCGCCCACAGATGGCAGCACCTTGGCTCCAGCGGGCCCAGAGCCCCCTCCCCAGAGCTCTAGGGCTGAAAGCAGCACAGGGGGTGGGACTGGCCCCTCCTCTGCGGGCACCCTGGAGCAGGGCCCGAGCCCGGGCGATGGCAGGTAAGGGGCTGGCTTCTGCTGGCAGCGGGTGCTGGACGCCCCAGCCTTCTTACAGGTGCTGGCCTGCAGGCGTGGCCTCCGTGCCCAGAGGATCGCTCAGCACGGAGTGAACCCAGTTAGCCTTCACGCCTCCGGTTGGCAAAGGATGGAAATAAAGACTGCAGAATGCTTGCTTCCTTTCCTGTTTTCCAAAGAAAGCAACATTTGTTTGCATTCTTTACCATACCGCTTTGGTGCTGGAAGCCGGAAGCCCGCAGGTGTCTAGCAGTCCTGTCTGATGTGTGCTCATTGTTCATGTACCACTTGCTTGTTGTCACCCAGTACGCTAACGAGCCAGCATTTGACTGTAACAGGCTGTTAGGTTATTGTATTCCTGGCATTCATGCATTCGTTCACTTACTCATCCATCCATCCATCCACCCATCCCATCAGATTTACTGAATAACTAAGTAATATATCCTGGATGCTGTGCTGTGCACACTAGGTCACTAGGCTACCCCCACCCCCTAGCTTTCAGTCTTGTAGGGGCGCTGATCCACGAGAACAAGGTGGAAAATGTGATGATTGGCTTTCTTAAAAGGCTCTTTTGTTCCTTAGAGCCACCTGGAGTGGACTACAGATATACAGCAATTTTAAGAAAAAAAAAAAACAAAAACCTTTTGAACTTGAGACTTTAATTTCATCTGCATAAATCCAGTGCTCTACTCTGCCCAGGCAGATGACCCCCAGAGGCCACTTCAGGTGGTGTCCCGGGTCGCTCTGAACTGGCAGCTGCTGTAAAAGTTGAGCCCCTCTTGTAGGTGTGGACATCTTTATTGCCTAGGTCTAGCCTGGCTACCTGTAAAGCACTACACGATTGTATAGAAAGTGAAATAAATACTGAAAACCGGCATGGCCGGTTCATCCACGTCCTTTTTTCTGCCCCGAGATGAACCTGCCTTGGGAGAACTCCCTTACCTCATCTTTAGGTGGGGAGAGAGTGCCAACGAGATAAGAATCTTGTTAAATCCTCATAGCTGAACTCTGCGGGGCGTATGCTTTCTTGAATTCCTTTCTTCCCTCATAATTTGAGGAAGTTCACTCTTTGGTTAAAAATAACTAAACCTTCAAACTTCCTAGTGCTCCGTGTGCACATCATAAGCTCCACATTGGCCTGTCCATTAGCTGTTACTGTATGTGTATTCGTTTTGGCTTAAGTTTTTTTCTTTTGAGAAAAAAACTCTTAGCAAACGCAGACATTTTCATTTACCTGGAGCGTTCAGTTTGTTTAATCAAGGCTAAATACATTATTTAAGACAATAATCAGTCTTCACTGCAGAAGGACAAATAGAATCACTTTGCTCTTTGTTTTTTATGCTCTGCAGATATTTTTGTGTACATTTCACTAATGGCATTCACTCTTCGGTGACCGTGACAAAATGGAGCTATAAAGTTTAGTATAAAAAGTTCTGAGCCAGGAATTAGTAAACCTGAGTTCTGATCTCTACCCTAATATTAACCGACTCTGGACCTTGAGCAATCATTTAGCCTCTCAGAGTTTCTATTTCTTCAAGTCCAAATTATTGATGATAATTGAGTGCTTTGTCATTAATTTTGTCCAGTGTATATGTCAAAGTTGCATTATTATGAAGTCCAAAAGCCCTTTCATTTTTTTTTTTTAATATTGCCCAATTGAAGAACCAGCAGACCAGAACTTGAAATTTCTCGTTGGTTGCTGCAAAATGGGCCCTATTATGATATTTGACTGGCAGAGTAGTTGGAAGACAGTCTGATGCAATGACGCTCATAAAATCTGTAGTCCTGTGTGACGCCAAATAAATACTAGCTTTATAGACCCAGTGGGAGCTATTTAAAATTGTAGATGACCTCCTTGCTGGCTGCAGGGAAAACTCTGGTCAGAACCTTATATTTTACAGCAGGCTTATTAGCTTTTCTGGCTGGGAGTGCCTGACATCTAATTGGTCTTCTGTTCCCCATAGTCCCCCAAAGCCCAAGGACTCTGCACCCGCACCTGCCCCTGCACCAGGGAGAAGCAGCGGTCAGGCGGCCTCCGGCCAAAACCCGGCCCCAGCAGCTGCCGGCTCCCATCAGCTCTCGGTCGGCCTGGCGCACAATTCCGCTGGCCCAAGCCCTCACACTCTGCGCCGAGGTAAGTGGCCACCTTTACTCCGTGCCCTCGGGGAGGGATGACAGACTTCCCCGGGTCCGTGCAGGGATCAGGTTGAGAAGCCTTCCAGCTCATCGGTTCCACGTCTGTTATAAAATGGCAAGCCGAAAAGCCAGTCGTTAAGGAAAAGAATCATCAAAGGGAGATGAAAAAATGGGGAGCAGGAAAGCACACATTTACGAAGATGTTCAAGCTACAAAGCTTAGCAAACAGTCATTTCTCCAGAAACGCTCTCAGGTTCCCAGGACTCGGCGTTCCAAGCCCTCACTCTGTTTTGGGACTGCCCCAGCTAGGCTTTGTGGGTCTGCAAGCCCCTGGACCCACCAGCCTGGGGTCGGGGCCTTCTGGGTCCCCCATTCACACGGAATCTGAATTGTTCCCACCTGGGCCCTCTAGTTCCCCGCCCAGCAGCTGGGGGAATGGCTTTTTTTTTTTTCAATTGAATGAAAGATTCTTCAAATTCTGTAGTTCTTTGCTTTACGATTTTCAAAAGTTTCACATACATGATTTCATATAATTCCATAATAATGCCCTTTTTTTTCCCAGTTCCTACCTGCCTCTCCCCACCGCTCTCTCCTCACTGATAGCCACTAGTTTGTTCTCTATATCTGTGAATCTGCGTCTTTTTTTGTTTTATTCACTAGTTTGTTGTGTTTTTTTAGATCCCACATATAGTATTTGTCTTTGTCTGTCTTATTTCACTGAGCATAATGCCCTCCAAGAGGGGAATGGCTTTAAAACACAAAGCAGGTCGTGTCACCTCTGGGTGGAACTCTCCAGTGGCTTCAGTGCCGACCCCCAACCATCACCCTGCGGGGTCTGGCGGAGCTGCCTCTGAGCCCAGCTCTTACCCCTGCCCCTCTCGCTGCACCTTCAGCCTCGCTGGTCTGCTCTCTGTTCCTCGGATGCACTAAGCTTTTTCCCTCTTCAGAGCTTCTGCACGAGTTTTCTCTTCCAGAACAGTCTGTCCCACTTCTTCACGTGGTCCCTTCCTTCTATTTTACTTTCTGTTTTATTGGGGTAAGAACACAACGTGAGATCTGCCCTCTTAAATATTTGTGTACGGTGTACAGTCGCGTACTGTGAAGTGTGCAGTACAGTGTTGTACCGCAGGCAGTGTTGTACCGCAGCTCTCTAGAAGTTATCTGACATAATCGAAAGTTTATGCCTGTTGACTACCAGCTCTCCATTACGCCCCATCTTTACTCCCTCCCCCCAGCCCCTGGCAGCTTCCGTTCCACTCTCTGAGTCCGAGTTTGACTGTGTTCCATACCTCCTATAAGTGCAGTCATGCAGTGTTTGTCCTTCTGTGACTAGCTTATTTCACTCAATACAATGGCTTTAAAGTTTATCCGTGTTGTTATATATGACAGAATTTCCTTCTGTTTTAAGGCTAAATAATATTCCATTTTATGTATATACCACTTTTTTTTTTTTAAATCCAGTCATCCATCATTGGGCATATAAGTTGTTTCCACATCTTGGCTGTTGTGAATAATGCTTCTGTGAACATGAGTGTGCAAAAAGAAATTTCTTCAAGACCCTGATTTCAGTTCTTTTGGATAAATATCCAGAAGTGAGATTCTTGAATCAATATGGTAGTTCTATTTTTAAATTCTTTTAAGAGCCTCCAAACTGTTTTCCTTAATGGCTGTGCCAATTTACATTCTCAATAGTGTACAAGAGTTTCAGTTTCTCTGTATTCTCACCAACACTTTGGTCTTTTTTTTTTTTTTTTTTAAAGCCATTCTAACAAGTGTGAGGTAATGTGTCATTTTGGTTTTGATTTGCATTTCCCTGATTGTTAGTGCTGTTGAGCACTTTTTCATATGCAACTTTTGGCCATTTTTATCTCTTCTTTGGAGAAATGTCTTTTTAAGTCTTTGGTCCATTTTAAGACCAGGTTGTTAGTGTTTTTGCTATTGAGTTACAGGAGTTCCTTATATTATTTTGGAAATTAACACCTTATCGGATACACAACTTGAAAATATTTTCTCCCTTTCTGTAGGTTGTCTTTTTATTCTGTTGATTGTTCCCTTTGCTGTACTGAAGCTAATTAGTTTGATATAATTCCACACATCTATTTTTGTTTTTGTTATCATGGCCAACACCAGTGTTATGAAACTTTCCCCTTGTGTTTCCTTCAGAGATTTACAGTTTCAGGTCTTACGTTTTAAGTATTTAATCCACTTTGAGTTGACTTCTGTATATTGTGTAAGATAAGGGTCCAGTTTCATTCTTTTACATGCAGGTATCCAGTTTTCCCAGCATCATCCTTTCCCCATTGTGTATTCTTGGTGCCCTGTTGACGATCAGTTGACCAGATGGGCGTGGATTAATTCCTGCTCTCTCTGTTCCATTCTACATGGGGTTGCTTCTTATCATTCAGGTCTCAGCTCAAAACCTTCCTCCCCCGTGAGCCCTCCTGGACTGCCCAGTCTGAGCTGATGACCACTGCCAACCCTACCAATCACACAAGTCATTCTCTATCATGTCACTCTATTCCTTTCAGGGCATTTTTCTCCATCTGAAATTTTTTATTTTGTTTTTTAGTAGATTGCCAGTCTTCCTTTGTAGCTCTCACATAGCTGGGATTTTACCTACCCCATACGTTCCAATATTCCTATCCCTGGGACTCTGTCACAGAGAGGGCCCTCAGTAAATATGTGTGGTCTCGGAGCTCCAGGTGCCTCTTAGATCTAGAACGACTTGGGATATTTGGCAGATGCAGATGTTTTTGGTTGTCACAGTCAGGAGGGGGAGTGGTATCAGCATCTCGTGGGTGGCGGCTAAAGCCAATTAAATTCCTTGTGAACCAGGATGCCCCGTGTCTTAACTCCCAGTTGCATTTATCGGCGTATGGGTGGTCTTCAATATAAAATGACACATATTTTTGAATTTGATATAATTTTAGACCTTAAGGAGAATTGTAGAGATAGTATTGAAAATGCCCATATAGTCTTCACTGAGCTTCTCTTAATTTTAACATTTTACAGAACAACTATTGAAATCAGGAAACTAACATTGATACAGTGAAATTGGCTAAACTTCAGGTTTTGACCAGATTTCCCCAGTCTTTCCTGTAAAGTTTTTCTTTCTGCCCAGCATCAATCCAGAATCCCATGTTGCATTTATTTTTTTAAGGTGATGATTTAATGTATGTGAAATAATTACCCCAATCAAGTGGTTAGTATCCAAAATATATCAGAAACTCATACAATTCAATAGCAAAAAGGCAGATAGCCCAATTAAAAAATGAGCAAAGAATACATTTCTGAGTCCATATTCTTTTATTATTCTCTCTGTAACAGGACTAGGGAAATAGAATAAATAACAGTTTTGCTAATGGAAAATCTCTTTTTTTTTAAATAGACTTTATTCTTTTAGAGCAGTTTCAGGTTCACAACAGAATTGAGCAGAATTTATTTGGTACAATTGAAGAACCAACATGGACACATTATTATCAACCAAAGTCGCTAATGGAAAATCTTAAGAAGGTTCTCCTCCAAGCCACCATCATCTTCATCTGTATCCCAGCTGATGCTTGCGGGAAATTAGGTCTTTTCTCCCTGGATGCCAGCTATACCCATGTTTTCCAGTTGAGATTCCCTCATAGCCCCGTTAGGAGTCTTTCCTGCTTCCCTTTTCCTGCAATCATAGATCTCAGGCTTCCTCACGGAAGACTTTGATCCTTTGTGTGCCGTGCCCCACACCGCGGACCCCAGCTCAGTCTCCTGGCACCTTCATAGGTGGCCTTAGACAAGGCCTGCCTTTCTCCCAGCCTGGCCTCCACCTGGGACTCGGACCTTGTCACCCCACTCTCATGTGTCCTCTCCTAATTCCCTCTGCACCCTTAAAGGTCAGGAATGATCTTTTATTCAATGTGAATTTACCGTTAATATTGCTGAGAACAGAGAGCTGCAAACTTTTCTTTTTAAATTGCCTATAATAACTAGAGAACTGCTAATATTCCAGATTCTTTCCTTTGTCAGCTTGCTGTGGGAAAAGTTCTTCCAAGTTCCAGGGTCAAAAGTTCTAGGCCAGCAGAGCAGAGGAGACTTTATACCCTTTCCATTTCTGAATTCTGAGCCCTGCGAACAGGGAGCCAGGCGGTGTAGGAAAGAGGGAGAGGTAAAAAGAGTCCAGGGAGGCCACAGGCCGTGGTGGGAGCCTCTGTTCTGCCACCTAGCAGCTGTGTGACCGTTTACAAACACTTGACCTCTCTGAGCCTCCGTTTCCTGCACCGTGAAATGGATATAACAATGCCTGCCTGGCAGAGAGTTGATGAGACTCCGATGAGACAGTCTATGTAAAGAGCCCAGCCGGTGCCAGTGACGTGTTAAGTGAATGACACACGTTCATTCTTCCCTTCGTTTCCCTCTCCCTTTCTTAGGGGATTAGTAGGATCTCAGCAGAATTTGAGAAATGCTAACGTCTCTCCTTTCCACCCGCCCCTCCCAGCCCCAAATCAGTCTCCACACTTGTTTCTCCCTCCTACCCTGCCCTCCTCAGTACCAAATTCCCACCCGGCAGTGATGCTGATCTCAGCTGGTGTAGGGACGACAGCGATGTGACTCGGCTCTCCTTAGAGAAGTAATTCTAAGGCAGCCTTCAGATTTGTACTTTTATTTAGAATATATCTGTTAGCACAGATGATTCTGGAATTCATAGAATTTCTGTTACCAAAAAAAAAAAAAAAAAAAAAATCAAGCTCTCTAGAAGAAGATGGCTTAGGGCAGGGGGCCAGGGTTATGTACTGGCAGACCAGTCATGCTTAGGGGGCCCTCCTTAGCTGCTCTTGCTTCTCTGCGTTTCTCCTCTCGAGAGAAGGGTGCTGACCGGCAAGATGCCAAGTGGGTTTGGAGCAGAGACTCCACATAGGTGAGGCAGCCTCTATTCACTGAGTGCTCTAATTATTGAACTTTTAAACTGAGAGGTCTTTAAAGACCTATATGTGTATAATGTACTTTTAAAAAATAACCTTTTTATTTGGAAATAATTTTAATTTTAAAATGTATTTTATTTATTTATTTTTGCCAGGGGTGGGGAGGAAACTAGGTTTGTTTGTTTGCTTGTTTTTAAGTGGAGTTACTGGGGACTGAAGCCAGGACCTCCTGCAGGCTAAGCAGGTGCTCTGCCACTGCACTAACCAACCCCCAAATAATTTTTAGATCTACAGAGAAGTTAGAAAGATAGTCTGAGAGTTCCCCTATACCCCCCTTCCACTTTCCTCTGTTTTTAACATCGTGCATCACCTTGGTACATTTATCACAGCTAAGAAACCAACACTGCTACATTTTGGTACATTGCTACTAACTAAACTCCATGCTTGGTTCAAATCTCACCCGTTTTTTCCACTAACAGCCATTTTCTGTCCCTGGCTCACTCCCACTAGGAGAGCACATGGCATTTATTCCTCACAGCCCCTTACTCTTCTTTGGTTTGGGCCAGTTTCCAGGCTTCTTTTGTTTTTTCATGGCTCACCAGTTTTGGGGAGTACTGGTCGGGCATTTTGAAGACAGTCTCTCAATTTGCGTTTTTCAGATGTTTTTCTCATGGTGAGACAGACTGTGGATTTTGGGGAGGCGGACCACGGGGTGAAGGGTCACCAGACCGCATGGTGGTGGGTACTGATCTCGGCATGGCTCACACGGCGAGGTTAACCTCGGTGCCCTGGTTCAGAGGGCGTTGGCCATCACCGGGCTGCTCTTACTGAGAGGTGTTTTCCCTTTGTGCAGCCGTTAAAAAACCTGCTCCAGCACCCCCGAAACCAGGAAACCCACCTCCTGGCCATCTCGGGGGCCAGAGTTCTCCGGGAACGTCTCAGCATCCCCCCAGCCTGTCACCAAAGCCGTCCACCCGAAGCCCTTCCCCTCCCACCCAGCCCCCGGGCCAGGCCCCGGGCCAGCCGTGCGCCGCCTCGCAGCCCTCTGCACCCCGGAGGTACTCCAGCAGCCTGTCTCCGATACAAGCTCCCAATCACCCGCCGCCGCAGCCCCCCACGCAGGCCACGCCGGCTGCGCTCTCCAAGCCGGGCAGCCAGGGCGCGCCCGCCCCCGCCGCCCTGCCGGGGGAGCACGGACTCGAGCAGGCACCCCACACCCCTCCCCAGACGCCAACGCCCCCCAGCACCCCGCCCTTAGGGAAGCAGCACCCCGGCCTGCCGGCTGCCCAGACCCAGGCGGTGAGCAACCCCGAGGCTTCGGCGCTGCACGGAACCTTACCGAGACCGAGACCAGTACCGAAGCCGAGGAACCGACCCAGCGTGCCGCCACCCCCGCACCCTCCCGGCGCCCACCCCGCCGGCGAGGGCAGCCTCAACATCGCAGCGCCCACCGCTTCCAAAATAGTAACGGGTGAGTAGGCAATGGGTTCACACACTTCCCCCTCTCCACTCGACCTTGCTTTTGCAGGGCTCCCCTTCATTTAGCCTTTGATTTCTATCAGGGGTGGGCAAACTACAGCCAGTGCCCAAATCTGGCCCCCAGCTAATTTTTGTAAGTAAAGTTTTATTAGAACATAGCCACGCCCATTCATTTACATACTATCTCTGGCTGCTTTTGTGCTAAAACAGCAGAGTTGTGTAGCCTTCTCAGAGGTCGTACGCTCTCACAGCCTTAAAAATTACTACCTGGTTCTTGGAGTTTGCCACCCCCTGATTTATAGGTTCATTTTGTGTTTACAACCGTCTATGGTTACATTTTTCTAGGTCTAATGTCCTAATCCAGGGGGAAGGTATTGTGCAGCTTGAGCATGACATTGATTTCTTAGTGAATTCCCCATTAAAATGCTTGTTTTCCTTTTAAGAGTAAAAATATTCATAGTAAGTGAAGCATTTCAGTATAACCATGAAAAACGTGATTTGTGCCAAACTGGGTGCCCTGGGAAATGAGATTTGGGGGCATGACCCTATGAGAGTGCTAGCCTCTCCTGGCAAAGGAGAGAAGAATCAAGATTTCCCCATCATTCCATGGAAACCTGGTTTGGGTGTTGAAGATTGTACAGATTTTACCTACCTAATGGAATTTTTCAAAATAAGCAGTCTAGAGCATAACTATTTTATTTAATTACGATTTTAAAAAATATTTCCATCCCAAGTGTTCTACTTTACTATTTGATTTAAGGATGGGATGGATGGATTTTTTTTAATGCGTTTTTAAAAATGGTAATTAGGAGCTTTGAATCATTTCTTAGAACAGCCTAGTCTTAAATTTTTCGAAGTGGGGCTGTTTTTAGAGAAGAAGCTAAAATACATCATTGGGCCCTCCAACCGTACAGAGTGACTTTTCTGCTGAAAATGAGCAAAAGGTACACCCTGAACTGGTACCCGAAATGGTGAGGGTTAACCGACTAGTCTCTCTTTTGATAACTTTTTTTTTTTTTCAGGAGAATAATGTGTGATTCGCGTGTGTTGTAAATTGTTAACTTTTTTTCTGATGACACCTCAGCTTTTATTTTTTTAAAACAAAGTCGCATTGGTTTGTTTGTTTGTTTGTTCCCCACTAGATGCCCTTCCTAGTGCCCTCACAGGTGGGGAAGGTTTCCAGGACTAAGGTCTGTAACCACCCCCCAAGCAGCTTGCCCGCAGCCCCAAATGCTCCTGCTTAGCATACGTGTTTTGCATACGTGCTTTTGACTTTGTGCTCAGGAGCAGCCATCTGACCCCCTGCCATCCGTTCTGTAGCGTGTAGACATCACTTTTTGTTTTTATCAGAAGCACTTTGAGCTGCAATGCTCCGAATTCAAGAGGTAGATGTCAGTAGCTTGCAAGCCGATTTCCAGCTGCTCAGATAAGATAGTAAGACTTGTCTCCTTTCTTTCTGGTAAGCTCTTCAAAGATGTTCTGCTCTCCTCGGGGTGATTTCCCTGTCATTGACTGGCCGGTCAGCATTCATCCAACCAAAGAGGATTCGGGTGCAGTTAGCACAGAAAATTGTGTCCCCTGTGTCTTAAGCTTTTAATTTTTAATTTTACATCTTAGTGCAAGTTAACTGCATGGTGCTTCTTAATTTGGTGTTTGAAATTTGCAGGACCAAAAAAAAAAAATCTTCCTCCAAAGATCCCACACTAAATTTCTTTGCATTATGGCTTACTTACATTTTTGCTTTCTTAAACCATAGGAGCTTTTTGAAAGATACCGTGAGGGTCATCTGAATTTTGCCTTTAGGTCCATATTTGGATGGCATAAGGCTCTCATTGTGTATATAACTGCTT
Organism: Camelus dromedarius; assembly: GCF_036321535.1. Taxonomy (NCBI): domain Eukaryota; kingdom Metazoa; phylum Chordata; class Mammalia; order Artiodactyla; family Camelidae; genus Camelus; species Camelus dromedarius. Next base: position 19,018,341 of record NC_087459.1, on the reverse strand, counting down.
TAATCAGCTGATCTGAGCCTTAAGCTGTCAGTGGGCTACTTAGCCAGAATTTTCACTGCTTTGGTTTGACCAAAACTTTCCGTAGAAACCAGAAGGGGAAAACAAGAATGCAGTCTTTATAACACAGAGTGGGGCATAGGTGTGATTACACCTTCCTGACTCCTAGATGATAAACCCAAAAGTCTGGGGTTGCCCAGTTGGGTGTGGAAGTCACTTATAGAGTGAAATGACTAAACCCTAGTTAAGGCTGAGCCTTTTAACACTTCAGTACTTATGAGACATCAGAAGTTTATTCCCCAAACATTCCTTTTGTTTAGACTCAACTAGAATTAATGGCTATTCTTTAATACCATTGTTATCTGGGGTGTATTTATTCCAGAAGGTTATTTTATTGATCTGCTATGACACTGTAATGGTCTGTACTTTACAATTGTCAGATAAGTGAAATTTTATGTTATTGATGCTTCTCCTTAGGATATGAGCTAAATATTTGAAAACCAATCTATGCTTTGAATTCTCCTAACTCAGGAGATTCCACAGGTCACCACAGTTATCTTTGTATTACAGAATTAATTTTTAATTTCTTAAAATCCCGTAGATTGCCGTTAGAAGTGCACAAAAAGCTAGAATTTAATAGAATTCATGAATCTGCGGTGGGGGAGGGTATAGCTCAGTGATAGATCACTGTGCTTAGCATGCACAAGGTCCTGGGTTCAATCCCCAGTACCTCCGTTAAAAATAAATAAATAAACCTAATTACACCCCCTCCAAAAAAAAAAGAAAGGATTCATGAATCTGCTAGTGTTGATCATGCTGCTATTAACCGATCTCGGGTAAAGCCATTGGGTATTTCAGGAAGAAAAAAAATGTGACTTCCTTGGACAGGTAGTCGTTTATAATGATTTCACTTGGAAAACTCTGTACAGACAAATTCCTGAAAACAGGTTATTCGTTATCGTTTAGAGGATTTGACCTTAAAAACTGAATTATGGCGGGGGGGGGTGGAGATTAAGATAAGCTCCTTGCGGGAGATTTTTGCTGCCAAACAGGTTTGGCCGCCAGTTCCTGGCAGCCCTGCACCAGAGAAAGGAGGGACTCTGCTGTCCATCGTTTCGAATCTCTTCTTCATCGTCCCTCAAGAAAGCAGTAGGATTTGAGCTTCGCAAGGAAGAGCGTTTACATATTGCTGTTTTTAAAGTAATAGATTTTAGCCAAGAGTGTTCTAATTTAAACATTTTATTAAATAATTTAGATGTATGACCTGCCATATTCAGTAAGAACTGAAATTGGAATATGTAATGGTAAGGAAAAGGCACCTGATTGGCCGAAGCGTTTTTGCTACGTTATGATCATGTTTGCGCACTAATGCCTGTCGTTAACCGGTCACTCTAACCCTGCCTGCTTGCATCCCCACTAACAGTGCATGCACTCCAGGCGGCTGGCCGCGTCGTGCTTGCTGTCAATGACTCCGAATACTAAGCATGCTCACAGACGTGCCCCAGCTGGTCACCTTGTTACCTCTTTAACTTCCAGTCTTTTCTATACCAGGCAGGCTTGAGGGGTAGTGGAAAGAGCCCACACCAGAATCACACACGCCTGAGTTATATTTTCAGCTCTCCGTGTAACAGCAGTCATGGCACAACCTGGTTGATCTGTAAAATGGTGACATTTGTGAGAATAACTTTCAAAGGGGTTACATCAGATAACATACAAAAAACATCTTACAGTTCTTACTACACAGTGGGTCTAAATAAATGGTCACTATTTATGATCATTTTTATGAAAAAATAGATAACCAGAGTTCGATACGAGGTTCGCATGTCACCATTTTAAAAACTCATATGCCTGGACCCAGACGCAGGCGGTCTGGAGCCCAGGCATTTATGTTTTGATTCTGATACACCAGTTGGTGGTGGGTTAAAAAGACAGTGTTCTGGAGTAACAGGTATTTCTTAATTTGGTGAGCCCCAGAATTCCCTCAGGGTCGTTCTTCCGCTGCGCGGTGGTAGAAGAAAGCACATTACTGTCATTAGATACCCGACACTGTGCTGGCCCTCACGGTCTTGGCTCTCTAAAATTAAACTCTTTTTATATCATGAAAGTAATGCCTTTTAAAAATAAGTTCAGATCCTAAAGCAAATTGGGGAACTAGAAATAATACGAAATCACCCTTCCAAGATTGAAAAAGTCCACTTTTCATATTTCATTTTTTCCTTTCTAGGTTTTCTTTTTTTTTTTCCCTGAAAGGCAAAGGAGGGGTGCATGATCGTAACTATTTGGCACATACAGATTTTGATCTTGCGTTTTTATTTCACTTTACCTCATACACTCTTTCCCATGTTATAATGTAGTTTTCATAACCATCTTTTTCAGTGACTGCATAATAATTTCATTAAGCAGATGCATTAACTTCTCGTAGTTAGACATTTAAGTGACTTCTGCTTCTGCTTCCACTTTATTTTTAATAAATAGACATCAGACTCGTATGAAGATAAATATCCAGTGAGACTTGAGCAGAATCTCTCCTTTGACTGAAATAATGACAAGTTGGCTCAAAGTCTCTTATAGACTAGTCGGCCTCTCACAGCCCTAGAAAACTAATAAAGAACCGAAGGAAGTCATTCCCCCAGACTCTAGTTTAGACAAGAAGGATGAAAGATCGGGAGGGGGTGGATTCACGCTGCAATTGTTCCTGTAACGTTCAGTTTCAAGGATGTGTTTGGATCTGTGACCCGTCCAAGTGACTATCAAAATAACCTTGGCTTTTTTGAAGGGTAGGTTTACAACCTAGAGCACATAATCGTAATTGTTGAAGTGACAAGTAAACTTTCTAGAACCATAAGAGAATGACCGTTCTGACCCTCAGAGAACCTAGTTCCTGGATCCAGATGCTCAAACAACAAAGGACCCAGGTGACATCTGTCAGCGCCCCAGATCTGTGGCAAGCCACGTCATATTCTGCCTGTGCATGGCGGCTGTGACCTGGGCCTCTGGTTTTTTTTTTTTTTGCTTATCTTTTGGTTTTAAACTTAATATCTGTCAGGTGAGCTTAGCTCCCAGCAGTGTGCTCAGAGACCAGCCCTTCTTGGAATGCATGTAATGAAAAACGGAACCTTGAAAATTCATAGCCAGAAAGTTTTTTAGAGGTATTTTAAAAAAATAAATAAATAACTGAGGGTTCCTGCAGGTACGTTTCTAAAATAACCTTTATCGCTCTTGTGCTAAAACGAACCCGAGTGTTTAAGACTCAACCCATGACCTCCTCAGATACCATCTTCTCTCCCAGGTCCCTCACCGTGGGACCCACAGCTTCCTCTGGGGAGGAGGAAAGGCATTCTGCATATTAAGAACCAGACGGCAGAGCCCGACCAGCCTGGCTTTGACCCTCCGTTCGATGCCTGGACAGAGAGCTCAGCCTCTCCGAGTCTCCCTTTCTCACCTTACTGTGGCTCTGATGCTGCCTCAGGGTGGTTTCCCGGGGATTCAGCGAGATGCTGTGACGACGCGTGTGGAGCACTTCATACCGTGTCGAGTATACCAGCGGCTCAGCTGTTGCGGTTTTTCTTTCAGAAAGCTGGCTCTGCCCGCGTGCTGTGATTCTTACTGCTTTCTGTGTGTAAACAGATTTGTCGTTTTCTCTCAAGAAACGATTCATATGAAAGTGAGAGAGGGGCTGGGGAAAGAGACGCACCTGCCGGACAGGGCAGGCAGGAGGTGGAGTGAAGGCATGTTCCTTACGCTCCCACCACACTTTTTTTTTTTTTTTCTGAGTATATAAGGAACATGCATTCATCGTAATAGAAAAATTCAGAGAAGTACAAAGCCAGAGATTATTTATTTGTGACGTTAAAAAGACAGCAAGTTTGTCCTCCAGAAAAGGTCTGTGGCTGATAGATGTTAGTCTGCATGTAAACGGATATTAACAAGTAGAAATCTAACTAGTATGTACACCCCCTTTGCACTGTGCATCCCCCACCAGGCATATCAGTCCGGTACTTCCCTGCAAGCTCTTCGGGCCAAGAAGAGACACTGGCTGATTGCACTGTCTGTCTTGTTGGGTTAGGATAATGGTAAAGGGATTGAATTTGCAATGAATTTTCTGTATCAGGGCTGTCTTCAAAACATGGCTTCTTCTTTACATGAGGCTATAGGAAAGGAGAATTGGAAAGATGGTCGGGCTGGATGACTTTTTATCTGTCCCTCTGCCCATCCATCCAGACAGGCAGTCACAACATTTATTAAATGTCTGCTTTTAACAGTCCCTTGGGTCACTGCTTCAGTCAGTGCTTTAAGTCACTATTCTAGGCACTGGGGATACACCGAGAACCAGACAGACATGGTCCTACCCTCGTTGACTTTTGTTCTGCCAAGGACAAATCTGAGACAGCCTTTATTCTGTACACATAGACCACCCTCGACTGTACCATTAGATAGTGAAATTCAGCACCATTTAATTGGTTTTACAATTATTGTAAGACTTGAATTGTCTGAAAGGGTATTCAGCACCTGAATTCTTACACGCTTTTGCACCTCTATAAACCTAGCAATTTCTCTGAGTTGAGGTGCATAGGAAACCTTGAGGGATGGGTCAGCCAACCCAGGAGTCACTGGTAGAAAAGAGACGCCCTAGGAAGTAAACAGATCTTGCAGAAACAGATCTACTTGGGAAACAAATCCTTCTGTCTTAATTAGGACTTCTCTCCCTGACTTGGCTGTGGGCTTCATTAAAGCTGTGTCTGGCTTGTTCACGGTTGTGTCCTCACAGGTACAATGTGGTAGATGCTCAGTAAGTGTTTGTTCATGAGGGAGAAAATATAAGACTCACCGCCTCACTAGGTGATGGTTACGGTGTCTTTGTGAGCACAGGAGTATTTCCCATCTTGAGGAAGGAGTTCCAGCCAACATAATAAGACACGAAAAAGGAATTATAAGTATACAAGTGTTAGAAATAGATGAGAAAATTAATATTTGTGGAAGATTTGGTGATTTACCCCAATGATTGTCAGCCTGGAGGGACTGTGCCCCCAGGGGACATTAGGCATTGTCTGGAGACCTCTTTGCTTGTCACACTGAAGGAGAGAGGGCTGTGTGCTACCATCATGGAGTGGGTAGAGGGCAGGGAGGCTGCTAAGCATCCTTCAGTGCACAGGACAGCCCCACAACCCAGAATGATCCAACCCCAAATGTCACTAGTGCCAAACTTGAGGGCATAACATTAATACCAGGAGGAAACTCACCAGCCTCAGTGGAAGGAACTCTCTCCAGTGAAGCTGAGCTGTTCCCACAGCCCAGATGTTGTCAGGGCGTTTCAGTCAGTGTGTTAGAGGCACGAGTAAGAGTAAGGCTTCTTTTCCTCAATCAGAGCGAGCACATCCTTTGGGGGTTGCAACTCTGAGGATTGCCCTGGGCTCACAAAGGACCACCAGCGCCAGGAGGTGGAGCTGTGCCACGCGGCTGCCCCTGGGGTCTCAAAGGCTTGACACAACTTCTAAGGGCTGATGGTGCCTCTAGTAAGGGAGTGTGTGTGCATGGGCTGACTCTCCATCTTTCCAACTTCTCCTCTTCTCAGAGCACCTCGGGCGGCCTCTTGGGCATTACCACGCATTGATACCGTGTCTCCCCGTGTTTTTGTCCAGACTCCAATTCTAGGATTTCAGAACCGCTTCGCAGCATCTTTCCTGAAATGCATTCAGACTCAGCCAGCAAAGACTTGCCCGGCCGCATTCTGTTGGATATGGACAATGACACAGAAAGTACCGCCCTGTGAGGAAAGCTGCCCCCGCCCTTGACCCCTTCCACCCTGGCGAGTGGAACAGGGGCAGGCAGACATTGATCTTCGCAGACCAAACAGTGAGAAGCTTTCAGTGGAGGGAGGAAGAAGGCCTTACCACGCAGGACTTGGCCTTCTCACAGCCCGAGGAGAGAGCGGAGGCTGACACTTAAAGCTGAATGACCTGTGTCTTGAAGAAGTTGGCTTTCTTTACATGGGAAAGAATCATGCCAAAACAAACAAACAAAAAAAACAGAAAGAAGAAATACCTAGAGCAGAAAGAGTACCATTGCCGAGATGTGCAGGAAGCTTTTGTCACCGCTGTTAACACAGACGGTACCAGCGGCAACTTGGAATGAATGGAGAGCAACGCGTTAACTATCTATGTAATAAAATGCATCCATTACGCAAGTCGCCTCTTTCCTGCTCCTGGGACTTTCGTTCTTATGTATCCCAAGGGAGGTCCCCGTCCTTCCGACTTGCTGCAGAATCATTTTGTATGAAGTATGTTCTGTGTCTCCCCGACCCTGTCAGAACCACGAGCATCAGTGGTGACTGCTGGATCCGTCACCTCAGCAAACTGGAGTGCCTGTGCCTTGTTGGATTGTCAGAATGTAGCGAGAAATGTACTGTTCTTTGTTTTTTTTTTTTTTAAACAATGTAATTGCTACTTGATAAGGACCGAACATTATTTTAGTTTCATGTTTAATTTGAATTAAATATATTCTGTGGTTTATATGAAAACGTTATCCTTCTTGGAGGCAAAGCTGTGGATTGTGTGTGTGTGTGAGTGTGTGTGCATGTGCGTGTTGTCACTTCACTAAACAGAATTGTGATGGGACCTGTGAGGGTCCAGTTGTGACTCTAGAAGTTTGAAAGACTGGAGAGCAAGGTCGCAGCGTGAAACCAGCCCCCTGGGTGCCCCAGAGACCTCCCGGACTGGCTGTCTCTCAGCGAAAGTTCTGTGGGTAAGGCTTCTCCTCTGCTCTCACCAGTCCTGATCCTCTTTCTTGTCCAGAGACGCTTGTCTTGTCTAGAAACACTCAGATTCCCAGAGACCAACTCCCAGTAACTCAGCCCCACAACCTCATTGCAGGAGCCAGAGCATCACTTATCGGGGGAGCTCCGTCTTCCAATCTTCTTTCCCAGGATTGAAATACTTGGGAAGATTGTGTGGGGCACTGGAGCGAGGTGAGGCTGATGGTCTGGATGGCTGTTCTGATGACAGCCCCTCTCCGTGGCCCAGGTTTGGCATCTTCTCTTGGGACACCTGCTGCCATGTTGGTGGCTGAGCGGTTGAAGTGATAGACTTGCTTGCTCGGTGCATCAGTGACCTGTCCCTTGCCTAGAAGACACTGAACTTCCTTCTACTGTGAGTTGACTTAAGTTTGAACTTGAAAAGGGCAACCACTTTTTCCTCTTGAAGTTTCCTGTACCCCAAAGACCTCCCTGCTCTTAGTGATTACATTGAAAATCTGTACCTGTAAGTCCATTTCCCCCTATATCTTAAATTTGTGTTTGCTGAAGACTCACTTGTTCCTGCCTCCTGCACCATCCCTGTGCTGTTCTCTTTCTCTACCCGCCCCCTTCATCTATGGAACAAGCCAAACCCTGTAGAGAAGACAAAGGTGTCGGTGTCCGTCACCCGTAAGCATTGACCCCTTCTTCAAGGAGCCCAGCTGCCCACAGTCAGGCGTCTCCACAGCACCGTGGAGAGGCCTCCCCCATGATGCCTGGGCTCGCACCGGGAGGAAGGGGGGACATGGCGCTTGCTGAGGAGACGGTGTTGGTGCCTGGAGACAGGGACAGTCCAAGATGAACGCCCTCCCCAGAATGCAGCATGTGTTTTATCACTGATTCTGAACTAAAACAGCCAATGCCCTCATTATTTTAAGAATGGTGTTCAGTTTTCACTCCCCTGTTGTTTGTAGCAGTCTCCCTACCTCAACAGCTCCAATCTAAAGAAAAATGAAACTTAACTTGACTCCTACCGGTGTTAGTGGCTACCCTCCATCTTCCTGGACGGACGAGTCATGGTGTGGGACTTGGCGGCTCAGCTCGTGTTCAAAGCTGTAGTTGCATCACGGTGGAAGCACCTCCCCGCTGCTGCAGAGCCGTGGTGACCACTGCTGGGGAAGTCGCCACGCTGCTGTCACCTTGCCCTGGCATTACACTCGGTGGATCCTCTTTTCACCAGACCCACCCTCCGCGAGGTCAAGGAGTCTGTCCTCTAAACTCATGGCGGCCATTCCTGACCATCAGGAGGGTGATGTGATGCTGGGATCTGCCCCCTTCACGTTGTCTCCTTCCCTTCTCCACAGAAAAGTTCTCATAGAAAGTCTAGTCCCATGTGCTCAGGCCTTCCGCTCCCACTGCCCTGCCCACAGCTGCCCCAGGGCCGTGGACCTGTTCCTCTCAGCACCCACACCTTGCATGTAGCACCCATCCTGCCTGTTCTTGATCCAGCGTTTTGGAGACTGCAGGGGGTCAGAGCATCCCTGGCTGCCTTGAGTGTCCTGTGTTCGACCCTGTGAATTCCCAAGAGTTCAGTTGCAGTTGGAGTGACTGAATTCTTGGGCTTTCTCGATGGCCCTGGTTCCCTTAGGAGTTCCATGCAGGACTCCTGTCCTCCTCTTGCGGCTCCAGCTCCTAGTGCTCCCCAGAGCCCAGTGAGTCCCACAAGTGCTCATATTTGAAGGTCTTAAGACAAATCCTCCTTGTAGCTTCTCTGCCTGTGATCTGTTCCTGCCACCTGCACGGCAGACCCAATGGTCTGTAACCGTATTTCAGAGCCTACACCTTCTCACAGTTGCCGCTCTACCGTCTCTACTCCCGGGTCCCAAGTGGTCTCTGGCTCACAGTCTGGTCTTGCATCAGCTTGGGTAGCACCTCACTGATGGTTTTTTTCAGATCAGTGGCTTCCACTTTTCTAATATCAGAGTGATGGAGCCAAGGAGGAAAGATCTGCTGGTATGGCGAAGCCACTGGCTTTGAGGCAACCAAAAGGCCGAAAAAAAAAAAAAAAAAAGCTGCCAGCCAAGGGGAACAGGGCATGGGGTGGTGCAGAGTTGGGACACCTTCTCTGGAAGCCACTTTTAGATATGTCTGTAATCCACCCTCCCTCCCGTAACCCATCCACATCACTGAGGCCATTCTGCATTTCCTGCCCTGGTACCTTCACAACAAATACCCTTTTTTGCATAAACTTTCTTGGGTTTGTCTCTGTTGCTTGCAATCAAATCTCTCCTATTTGATACACTCTCCAAAAGAGGCTAAAAGAGGCTGTCCTCTTCCACCCACCCTCAGGCACAGAGCTGTCCAGACCCCTCCTTACAGCTCTGCAGGCAGACTTCCCTCTTCCCACATCTCCCCACCCAGCTTCACCCCTCACAGCCACCCAGGCATCCATAAACCACACACACCGTCTGTTATCTATTGCTATGTGACAAGTGACCACAGACTCAGCAGCTTTAAACAGCATACATGTATTGTCTCATAGGGTCAGGCAGGAGTCCAAGCACAGCTTAGCTGGGTCCTCTGCCTGGGTCCCACACGGCTGCCGTAAAGGTGTCAGCCAGGGCTGCGGTCTCATCTGGAAGTCTGACTGGGGAAGAACCCGTTCCTAAGCTCCCTCAGGTTGTCAGAATTCATGTCCCCGTTGTTGTAGGGCCACATGCTCTGAGGGCCCTGGCTTCTTGCTGGCCATCATCTGAAGGATGCCCTCAGCTCCTTGAGAGCTCCTGCAGTTCCTGGTCATGTGGGCTTCCCCAGTGGGGCTGCGACTTCAGCCAGCCAGCAAGGACAGCCTCTCGAGTGAGTCTGCTAGCAGGACAGTTTCCATGCTATGATACAATCACAGGCTGACATCTCGTCACCTTTACCATATTACATTGGCTAGAAGCCAGTCACAATTTCCGTCCACACTCAGGGGGAGGGGATTACACAAGGGCATGAACACTGGGAGGTGGGGATCATTGAGGGTTACCTTGGGGGTCTATCCTCCACACACATCAAACTATCATTACAAGGAAGTGGGTGTAGCTCAGTGGTAGAGCGCATGCTTAGCATGCATGAGGGCCTGGGTTCAAACTCCAGTACCTCCATTAAAAATATTTTTTTAATTTAAAAAGACAGCAAAAAATATTACAAATGACACATGTCAGGGTAGACTTGAGCCAAATATATATAATATATTTTTATTGAAGTATAGTCAGTTTACAATGTTGTGTCCATTTCTGGTGCACAGCACAATGCTTCAGTCATACATGAATATACATTTATTCATTTTTATGTTCTTTTTCACCATAAGTCACTACAAGATATTGAATATAGTTCCCTGTGCTATACAGTATAAACTTGTTGTTTATCTATTTTATATATATTAGTATCTTTTGAAAGAACCAAAACAAAAATTTATCAGGGTTCTGTTTTTACCCTCTATCCTTGTATTTGAATTCAGTTTTCCTACACATCAAGCAATTATTTGAATGACCAGAAATTTTTTTAATGTCATTTCATGGTAGAAATAACATTTTTGCTTTCACACAAGGATCCTCAGAATTGAAGCCATGTCTTAAAAATAATTTCTATGTTTCCTCCAGGTGAATATAGAGGGCTTACTCTTCCAAACACTGGCCTAGACCCTGGGGAACCAACCTGAATCCTACAAACGTTGCCTCGGCCCCCAGGAAGCTTGCAAACAGATACCGAGGAAACAGGGAGAGACTGCAGAGATGGCAGGAGCCAGAAGAGCCCATAGGAGGAAGGCCATCTTGATGGAGATGGAGAGGAAGGCAAGCACTCCAGATGCTAGGAACGGCTTGTGCTGCAGGTGTGGGGTGAGGGCATGGAAGTAGATGGGGGGGGGCAGGCAACGAGGCTGGGGAGGTGAGGAGGAGCTAGAGTATGAAGGACCTGACACCCCGTGTTGGGATGTCATGCAGGGGAGGAGGCTGCTGTTGACAGAGGAGGAGAGTGATGGTCGTATTTGTATTTAAGATCCTCGTGGCTGCAGTGCAGAAAATGGATGGAGTCGGGGCAAGACTAGAAGCAGGGACCCCTGAGAGAGGAGCTGGTGGGGCCCCTCCTGAGGTAGAGGCAGTGGACCAACGAAGATGTTGTCCAGGAGGCAGAGTCCACACGACTTGGTGATTGATCATGGGCCTTTCCCAAAGGTGAGAGCTGGTCCTGAGGGCAGCCTGGCAACTGTCGTTTATGGTCAAGGAAGGCTTGGAAGTTACATTGTTTCCAAAGGGCAGAGGACGGGTGATGGATCACCCATTCAGTCACCTCCATGAGCTCAGACCTCAAGGCCTGAGCTGGTGCAGGAAGAGTGGGTGTTCCTTGGTCATAGGTACCTGGGCAGGGGTGGGCAGCCAGGCCAGGTAGGGTGGCTGCTGGATCTGAGACAAGCAGCCAGACACCTGTGTTCTGAAGGACTTCCATTCGCCAGGCTGTGCCAGGCATCCTTGCAAATGACGCCTGCCCTCATGGAACTTTTTGTCTAGTTGGGAAGATGGTTAAGCCATCAATGATAAAGTGTGATCATGCTTTGAAGGTTCCTGTCAAAGTGGGTGTGGGATGACCAGGAAGGCTTCCTGGAAGAAGGGATGTTCAATCAGCGACTAGAATAGGAGTCAGCCAGGAGAGGAAGCGGGGATGGTTTAGGCAGAGGGAAGAGCAGAAGCAAAGACCTATTTGTTGCATATTTATAACCATACGTATGGGGCCCACTGGATGTCAGCCACTGTACCAGGCCCAGGGGTGGGACAGCGTGAGCATGGGCTGACCCTAGAGTGCAAAGGGAGAGCCGTCAGAGTTGAAACTGGAAAGAGGCCTGACCATCAGGGGTCTTGAAATTCCCACCCAGGAGTGTGGACTTCATCCAGGGAGTAAGTGGAGAAGTGGCTTGCTCAGCTTTGCTCTCTCTGCCTAAGGCTGGAGAGTGGGCCAGGCTAGAGGCAGAAAGACCAGGAGGCTGGTGGCAGTGAGCCAGGGGCAAGGTGGCAGCGGCCTGAGCTACTGCGGTGACAGCGCCCATCAAAACGCACTTCTTACCCCAACCAGCTGCAGCAGAGGTCTTGGTGGGGGTGGGGGGCTGAGGGCCAATTGGGGAAACCTCCCAGGCCTCCCACTCCCCACCTTTGGCCCTTGAGAGGGTCACTCCGCCTCCTCTGGAGCCCACTTGCCCCAGACGCCAGCTCAATCTCTTGCCCAGAGCCAGTTTTAGGTCTGGATAGCAGCCGCGTTAGCCAACAGCTGCCCACACAGGTCCTTTCCTAGGAGGACTGAGGGGCCCGGTCCAGCCCACAGCTGTCATTCGGGCCCGTGGGGAAAAGCCAGGCCTCTGACAAGGATAGGTGTCGAGGCTTTACCTTTGGACCAGGTTGGGCCAGGTGTTGAGCTCATCAGGTACGAGGAACTCAAAAGATACCCTGAGTGACTGGGTGAGCTGGTGGCTCCTCAGCCCCAGGGTTTCCCAGCCATGCTATTTTGAAGTCTGGGCTTCCAGTCGTCAGGCCAGCGAGTGGTTCTAACCCACCCCAGCAACCCCGCTAATCTCAGGACTAGAGTAACATCTCAGGGCGCCTGGCTACCCCAGAGATGGTTTCAGGGCTGACTCTGCTGGCCTGCGCTTGCTGCTCTCATCTGTGCATATGGTACCCACAACCCCTACAGTTCATTCCATCGGGCCCCACCCATCAGGGCCCGGAACAGAGACATTCGGATGGACAGCTCTACATGGAACAGGATAGCTGCTCTCCAGGTCATAAGCCCCATTGCCCCTCGTCCAGCAGCGACTCATTGTGGAGCTGCCCGGCCTGGCTTCTCATTTTAGGGAAGCATCATTGTGTGGCATCAAGCAGAGAAGCCCAGGCTGAGGCAGAACTTGGGATGGGCACATCGTTCCCTGATTTCCTCATGGCACAGGATTCCAGGGCACCAGCTCAGGTCTACTTTCCAGAGATTGTAATGAGGAGCAAGCTTCACAATGAGAAAATCTTTGGGGACCAACTCTTCCTTTACCCAAAGCCAGCAACAGCGCAAGGCGGGAGGCAGGATGCAGCTCCCACTCCCTGCACTTGGAAGGTGAGTTGGGGAGGGTTCAAGTCCTCACACTCAGCCCAGGAGATGTGGCTCCTGGGGGCCTGGGAGTCTCTTTGCTTGTCTATTCCTTTGAATTTGGTTGTTGATGTTACATGATGGACAGGAAGAGTGAAAAACTAGCCTTTTGAGACATGGAAGCTGTATGCTTCTCTTTCCAGCGTCTAACCTTCATTCTCTTTTCAGAAGAAAAGGGCTAAACATCATATTGAAAATGGCCCAAACATACATCCAGTGGACGTGCTAATTCAAAAAGACACCTGCACCCCAGTGTTCACAGCAGCACTATTTACAGTAGCCAAGACATGGAAACAGCCTAAATGTCCATCAACAGATGACTGGATGAAGAAGAGGTGATGTATATATACAATGGAAAAACTACTCAGCCATAAAAAAGAATAGAATAATGCCATTTGCAGCAACATGGATGGACCTGGAGATCATCATTCTAAGTGAAGTAAGTCAGAAAGAGAAATAAAAATACCATATGATATCACTTACACGTGGAGTCTAAAAAAAAAAAAGTCAAATGAACTTATTTACAAAACAGAAATAGACTCACAGACATAGAAAACAAACTTATGGTTACCAGGTGGGGATGGGGGGTAGGAAGGAATAAATTGGGAGTTCAAGATTTGCAGATACTAATATATATAAAATAAATAAACAGCAAGTTTCTACTGTACAGCACAGGGAACTCTATTCAATATCTTGTAGTAACCTATAATGAAAAAGAATATGAAAAGGAATATATGTATGTATATGTATGACTGAAATATTGTGCTGTACACCAGAAATTCACACAACATCGGAAATTGACTATCCTTAAATTAAAAGGAAGAAAGAAAGGAAGGAAGGAAGGAAGAGAGAAAGAGAGAAAGAAAGAAAATAGCCCATAAACACTTTTGAAGCCTCGTGGTAAACAAACAAAGCTTTATTATTTTTTTTCCCATCATTAAAAAAATCAGGGCACTGAAAACAAACTGAGATCGTGGACCCCCGGGCCCACCCCACGTTAAGCAAAGTAGCCCCAGAGGAAGACGGCACAGCTGACGCAGACGATGAGGTTGACGTCCAGAAGGGTTTTCACCAACGGGGTTTCTTCCAAGGACACTATGACAGGGTCCGCCCTGCCCGGGGGCCCCTCCTTGCCCTTGCTGTCCACTCCACAGAGCCACAGGATGGCTTTCACCACTTTGGACCGCTTTTCGGTCATGTCGCCTAAAAAGAACCCAGCAAATAAAAAGGTCATGAGGATGGGCTGTGTCTCCCAGACAGGAGCGAAGAGAGACCAACCAGGTGTGTTCCAGACACTGTGATAAATGCTGTATGTTTTACAATTGTGTGTTTTCTGGAAGGTATTCATTAATACCTTAATTCCGGAAGACCGTTTTGTTCTGGAAGATCGGTATTTCCTGACTTTTCACCATTTTCAGGTGCAGAATTTCAGGTGAAGGGGTAGAGGCTCAGACTCATTCGAGTGAAGCCACACCGCTGCTGAGCAGCGGCAGAGGTGGGTTTAGGACCAGTTCTATCTGACTCCCTCCTCTCGGGTGCACTGCCTGCCAGAAGGCTGAGCTGGGCAACCTTGTGGGAAACTCTCTTTCTCCATCGAGAGCTGGGGCTGCAAAGTCAACTGCTTATGGAACCAGATAGGTAGGGGATCGGAGTCCAGGCAGCTGATTTGCCGACTAAACATTTCGAAATATTCTTCACCTCTACCAAGAAAGCTCCTCTCTCTCATTTTCCTTGGAACCCACGGCCTTCTAGATCTATCCCTGGGTTCCCCACTTTGGGATGACATGGGTTCACATCCACAAGTATTTTTTTTAAAAGCCATGTGTGATGATTAATAATAACTACAACCTTGGGGTTGTGGAGACAGTAGGGACTGGTGGGGACCTTGGCTAAATGCACATCCCAGATCTAAGGAACAGCTGCTTTACAGCTCCAGACAATTTTGCCTGCATGGGCTCTGTGTTGCCAGATCTTCCAATTTTTCAAGAGAAGATGGAAATCTGGAGTGTTATATGAAATCTCTTGATTTTTAAATAACTCACATTTTATTAAAATAGTAGGTGGGCCAAACCAAACTAGGTCTACAAGCTGCCAGTTTAAAAGCAGTCATTTAGAGAACACCAGAATTATACCCTCCTGCCACGGTTCTAGTAGGCACTCAACAAGCCTTGGCTATCACTGCCCACCTGAGGCATCTGTTACTAACCTTTCCAGTGGCCACAGAGTGAAGAAGGACCAGACCCTGGGAGTCAGGAGATGCAAAAATTCCAAGTCTGCCCCTTTTCCCTTTTCTGGCTTGTGATCTGATGGGAAAACGTCCCCTTAAACATATGATGCTCCTACTGCAACTGAGGAGCATGGCAACTCACTGCTGTGGGGTTTAGACGTGCTTTCTTGAACCATCTCGAACTGGATGTTGGTGCTGCCGGCCTCTGACGTCCCGTTCTGGGAGAGGGTGGGAGGCAGCGGAGTTGTTGGTGGCACCTGTTCCTTCTGGACCAGGGGGTCATGGCGAGTAAACCAGGTCAGGCGACTGACCTAGGGGCAGAGGTGACTTGTGAGATGAGGAGTGGGCTGGAGACCGTCATCCCTTCCTCCCATCACCTTCCAACACAGAGCTCAGACTTCACGTCCAAGTCTGCCCCAAGCTCACCCTCCCACTCCACCCTCTAATGAGTTTCTAGTCCCCGCACTTTTCAGAATCAATGGACATTTCCATCTTTCTTCCACACAACTCTAATTCCCCTGTTGGGATCCCACCCGCCCTCATTCTAGTCCCCACAGCTTAACCTTAGCCCTTGGGTGTCGTGGGATCCAGCAATCAGCCATTCAGCTGACTCATTTCTCTGGCCACAGGGATTAAGCTGGTTCAGTGTGTCCTGAGCTGACTCCATCAATGGGAATCAGGAACTTTACCGGAAATGCTGGGACAAAACTGCTTATGCTTTTGCTTAATGAGGTTAAGAAAGCATGAGGGGGAGGGGTGTAGCTCAGTGGTAGAGTGCGTGCTTAGCATGCACAAGGTCCTGGGTTCAATCCCCAGTACCTCCATTAAAAAATAAACAAATATAATCTAATTACCACCCCCCCCCAAAAAAGACCAAACAAACAAAAAAGAGAGTATGTATTCCTAGAAGCTGCTGGCCCCACGTGGGGCCTGAGACTAGAAGCAGAGTTGAGAGACAGATTCTGGTGGCCTTTTCACTGTCCTGAAATCAAGTTCTTCCTAAAACCCAGCCCTGGACTTTTCAGCTTTTTGAACAATCAGCCCTTTCCACTTAAGTCACGTGGGTTGTTTTCGGTCACTAGTAGTGAGGGGTCTCAATGGATATAGAGTCAAACCCAGATGTACCATCTCCTTGGAGGGCGGCTGTGTGAACCAGCTCACGGTGGACACGGTGATCAGGGTGACCCCAGACAGAATCATGGAGAAGTAGAGGTAGTGGACATTCTTCACCACAGCTGGGCGATTATCTGGCTGGTCACACCGAGGCTGCTCGTAAATGAAGTCCAGGACCAGCCGAACCAAGCCTAGGAGAAGGCCCAAGATGAGACCTGAGAAGGCACCCTGCAAAGCAGAGGAAGGCCATCTTAGACCCGTGCAGGGCTCGCAGGCGGCCGGCACGGGTCTCCACAAACCTCAGCAAGCCCTTTCCAGACTTTGTCCTTCAAGTGACAGTCACCGCAGGGGTCAGTGATTCAAAAAGGGTTGGAGCTACTTTTTACATTTCACATATAATTAATCAATTACATATCATTCTCTGTTGATTCAGCTTCCCTATTTAATGAAAAAATGCATCAAAATAGAACCCCTCATTGCTATTTTTTTTTTAAACACCCTCTATGTATCTCCTATATAGAACTCATCCCCCTCCAATGACACCGAGTCAAGACATCCTCATGTCCTCTCTCCGGTCACCTTCTCTCCCATCTTCATGGGCTGAGGGGCTGATCCAGAGCTACCTTTTCATTGGTCCGCTTCCAGAAACATCCCATGATGAAGATCACGGCCACAGGCGGCTGCAGGTAGGAGCTGATGGCCTGGATGTAAATGAAGAGTTGGCCGCCCTGGCTGGCCTGGACCACAGGGATCCAGAGGATGGAGACCAACACCAGAAGCAACACAAACACCCTAGTACCGGATGGAGAGAAATCCCCCCATTAGCGCTGTCTTCTCTGAACAGTTCTCTTTTTTATACAGCTTTATTGAAGTAGAATATTATATACCATAAGATTCGCCAATTTTAAGTGTACAATCCAGTAACTTCCGAGGAATTTATAGAGTTGCACAACCATCACTGCAAGCAAGTATTAGAACATCCATCGCTCCAAAAAGTCCCCTCATGCCCATTTATAGTCGATTCCTGTTCCCACCCTAAATAAGCTTCGGTCTCTACAGGTTTGCTTTTTTTGGACATTTCACATAAATGGTATCATACAATATACGGTCTTTTGCAGCTGGCTTCTTTCTCTTAGCAAGTCTTTGAGTTTCATCACGGATGGAGGGTATAGCTCAGTGGTAGAGCTTATGCTTAGCATGCACGAGGTCCTGGGTTCAATTCCCAGTACCTCCATTAAAGCAAACAAAACAAAACAAAGCAAAAAAACCTGAGTTTTCTCACAGATCACGTATCGGTATGTCATTCCTTTTTATTGTTGAAAAACATCCCATTGCGTGGATATGCCGTCACGTACTGCTGTTTCTCTTTCACCTGTCAGTGGCCACTTAGATTGTTTCTACTTTTCAGCTGTTGTAAAAATACGCCACTGTGAACATTTGTGTACAAGTCTTTGTGCAGACATATGGTTTCATTTCTAGGAATGCAATTCTAGGGTAAATTTATGTTGAACTTTTTAAGAAACTGCCAAACTATTTTTGAACAGTTGAACTATTTTACCTTCCCACCTCTGATGCATAAGCTTTCCGACTTCTCTGCCTCCTTGCCTGTCGTTTTGATTATAGCCGTTCTAATGGGTGTGTAGTGCTATCTCGCAGTGATTTTTCTAGATTACTATCTTGTTTTGTAGATTATTCTAGATTACAAGTCCTTTGTCAGATATATGACTTGCAAACATTGCCCCCAGTCTGTGGCTTGTCTTCTTGTTTCCTTCATGGTGTCTTCTGAAGTGAGAAGGTTTTAGATTTTTATGAAGTCTAGTTCATCTCTTTTTTTATGGATTATGCTTTTGGGGTCATACTTCTCCCTAACCTATAGGTGAGATAGCCCTTTGGATGTACCTCCTTGAGGGGCAGAGTCCCAAGATGCCTACTAGCATGTGTTTTACATTAAATGTACGTGCCACTCATTCTGGTCATTTTCATTCCCCCCGTCAGACTTCAGGACTTTGCAGAAAGCTTGTTAGAGAAACCTTCTCCCCAAGCCCCAGAACATCCTTCTCCCTTTTACCTGGCTAACTCCTATTCACCCCTCAGAACCCAATCCAGGTTGGAGACTTTTCCTCTGAATCCCTAGGTCTCCTGACTCCCCAGTCATAAGACTCATCGGGGTTATACCTGCCTGTTTCCTTATCCTTCTCTTCTCTTATCTCCACAAAGGCAAAACTGACTCTTTTCTTTTCACTGACACATAGTAGGTGCTCCCTGCACATCTCTTGAATGAATGAGTGACTGACTCATACATGGGGTCCTAGTGTACTTCACCTTTGCCATCAGAGGAGGGGGAGAGCCAGCCTGCAGACGTCGCTGGTCGGACCTACCTCTGGGTGACTCAACTTTCTCCTCCCTGGATATCTAGACTTTTCACACCCCTGCCCGGCCCCGCCCAGTGAGACTTTACCTGCCCACAATCATGAGCTCCTTCTCAGATGCCCGAGGCCGGAGGTGGTTCCAGAGGTCCATGGTGAAGATGGTGCTGGCACTGTTAAAGATGGAGGTGAGGGAGGACATGAGCGCCGCCACCATCACAGCCATCATGAGCCCACGGAGCCCTGGGGGCAGAAGGGAGGTCTATGGGCCTCAGGCTTTTGCTGCCAACAGCTGCTGCTCTCACTCGTGACTCCATTTCCCCAGGCCCATGGCCAGCTGATCCCAACAGGTTCAACCCTGAGGAGGCAGCACTCAGGGGTGGGAGCCAAGAGGAGAGACTCAGAGGGGTGGGCTGGGCAGAGCCCCCTGGATAGCCTGAGCTTCAGTTAGGGCTTAGTCCATCAGCTCAGAGCCCATTCCCTCCCGCATCCTCCCATCTTGTCCACACCCCCACCCAGATGAGAGCCCAGCCAACGTCCTCCTTTCTGGGTGCGCCGGAGGACTCCATTTAGAGGTGAGAGATCATTACCCACAGGCAGGAGTTCCAGCACAAGTTTGGGATATGCGATGTCAGAGCAGCCGGCGGGGTTGCTACAGACCTTCTGGCAGATTTCTGGGTCTGCACAAGCCACTTGGTCTATGGAGGAAACAAGCCCAGAGCTGAGCAGACAGACCCTCAGAGCTCCAGGAACAGCCAAAACCTGGCCCGGCACAGCCCAGCACCAGGAGATAGGATTACTGTGGATAAGCGTATAGTTCAGTGACATAAAAAGGAGCCTAGACTTTACAAACCATGGCCTTCTTACTTAACCATCCTGAACCTCAGATGCCGTATCTGTTAAATCGGGACAGTAACACAACTCCTCTTCATACGATTATAGTGAGGATGGGCTGAGATGACACACTTAGCACGCAGTCTGACACGGAGGAAGCACTGAATACATTTCAGTTATTATGACTGTAACCCAAATAAAGCTGAGACACCTAGCGGCCAGTCTCAGCACAGAGTCCTGTATCAGGATCCTCCACTCCCTAAAAAAGGACCCAAGAATTCACATCTTTACTAAGTTCATCAGAATTGCAAAGGACAATGCCGTCACTTGACACATGGCAAATCTTTTTCAAATTCCTCTTTCTGCCCAACCCCTTCTCAACAGCTGTTCCTCATTTTAGACTCCTAAAAATCCAACCAGGCTCTGAATTTCTCTCTCCTCCGCTTTCTGCATTTCCGCGTCAATTCTTGTCTCACCTAAACAGCATTCTGATTTTCTAATGTAAATCCACCCTGACTTCCTAGCATCTCCATCTGTACCTCTCGCTCGGAAGACAGAAGAGGAGATAAAAATTATAATAGTGTGTGTAGAGCACAGGGAAGTATATTCAATTTCTTGTAATAACATGATGGAAAATAATCTGAAAAGAAAAAATACACATGTATGTATATGTATAACTGAATCTGCTGTACACCCGAAACTAACATTGTAAGTCAACTACACTTCAATAAAAAAAAAGTTGTTTTTAATTATACTAGTGTGTAGCACAGAGTAGATACTCCATACATTTTTGTTGGGGAGAAGGTAGCTGTCTCATTATTGTTACCTTCAGAGAGGGGAAGGGACACAGCAAGGCTGTGTTGGAGGCAGAGCTTAATTTAAACACGGGTCTCCCAACTCCCAGTCCAACCTTTCAGGGAAGGAAACCATCTCAGTGCCAGCCCAACACCACTCGCCTCCGCTGGACCACTTACTAAATTCTCAAGTCTCTTCTGCCAGCTGGATCTAGGAATAACTCCCATAAGTAACTCCCAGGCCCTCTTTCTGCTCAGTCCAAAGGCATCTTTTTTCCTCATTCTGATGGGTGCCACTGCCTTCCAGCCCGCCTTCAAAGGCAAGTGGAAAGCACCCCGAGCCTCAGTTTAGGGGTGAGTTTGGGTCCCTTCACTGCTCCTGCCCATCTTCTCCCGGGTCCTGATGCAGCATCAGTGTCATGATGATCATTCAGTTGAGGCCTCAAGTTCACAAGTGGCCTCGAACGCAGATGTTTGACAGTATTTCCAGATGAGGTTGTCTGTCTCGTCTTCATATTTTTATCTGCATTAAAACTGTTAGTTGAATCAATGTAAACATTTAAAGTACATCACGACTTTTAAAATCTAGTGTTGTTGATTCTTCATTTTCTTTTTTGAAATAGCCTAACGCCTAAGGAATGGAAGTCACCCCAGGGCCCTTCATCCATTAGGAAGCCCAAGAACTAGCTGGTCTTTGTTAAATTTCTCCACTCACTGTCTTGTCTTCTCAAGGCTGGGACCCTCCCTTCCCTCCACTAACACCCACCAATGGGGGAGGCAGTGGGTGCTGTGGCCACAACGAATAATACTATGGAGGAACTGTAGATGGCCCGCATAACTCTAGTTCAGTCTTAGACAAAATTAAGACTGCAGACCAAAATGATATTTGACAAGAAGGATTGAGAAGAAACAATCTTGTTGGGAAAAATCCTTTTGAGAGGTCAAAGTTCTTGGCTTGTTTATGACTCTTAGCGTAGGAGAATATTATAAAAATGTCACATTCCTCTGGCCAGGACATGGTATGGAGCCTCCCCGGTGGGGCAAAGATCTTGTTTATGTTCAATCTTATGGGTCCTGACTCTTGTTGTCCAAAAGCTCCGCTCTTCAAGGTCCACCAAGAAGGAGCCAGACCCTCCCTGAGATAGTTCAATTAACTACCTGGTTTTTGTTTAACCTTCTAGGAATGTAACCTTCAACCATGAAACACGTGACAGACACAGAGTTTATAAAGCAAGTTTGTGGCAGAGAATGGTGTTTGTTCATTCAGGCTAAAGGATATGCTCATCATAGGGAAATTAGTCGGCTCAGCTAGGTTACAAACGAAACTAACAGCCTTGCAATCATTAACACTCCATTCACTAATATCCACTCATCTGCCTTGGTTTAATTAATCAGCCATTTCATACATGGAGTGGTTTCTCTTGTCAGATCCTCCGATGCTTGAAATAAAGGATGGCTCTAGCAGAGTCCAGTCCAAACATAGCACCAAACCTCCTTCTCCCACAGATGCCAACATTCACGGAAGGTTCACTGTGATTCAGATGTCGCCAATAAACACAGTAATACACCTTCTCGTGTAATCTTCACAACTCCAGGGGAAAGATACTGTTATCATACTTATTTTCAAGACAAGTAAACTGAGGCCCAGAGAGGTTAAGTAGCGTCCCCAAATCATACAGCTAGTAAGTATCATGGGTAGGACTCAAAACCTTAGTTTATTCTAAAGCTCAGGTAGAGAGGACTGGCTGGTAAACAGATATATTCCTAGACTCCCGTGTTTTATTGTTTTGAGGGTTGTTTTGCTTCTTGCTTGGTTCCCACTGAGGTTCCTTTACACGTGTGTGCCATGTCTCAGATGGACAAAGTGGAAGAAGGTGTTGCCCAGGCTCATGAGAGCTCAGGATCAGAGCATGCTTTTAGGCAGTGCTGGACCCATTTGAAGATTCAGAGAGGAGCTGGGGCAGCTGAGACAGAGAAAAGAGTGGAAATGGGTATAAACAGTGGCTGGCCTGGCACCTGGCCTTTTACACCAGGGCTTCTCAATCTTCTGGTGGGCTCGTTAAAAACAGATTGCTGGGCCCCACCCCCAGAGATTCAGATTCAATAGGTCTTGGATGGGGCCTGAAAGTTTGCATTTCTAACAAGTTCCAAGGTGACCCTGATGCTGCTGGACTGGGGACCACACTTTGAGAAGCTCTGGTCAAGACCTTCAAATACACCACGTCCACCTCACCATCTCCACCCTACTTCCCTCCCTTAGATTCCTTGCTCACTTATGGCTGGTGCCATACACTAGAGTGTTTTGATATCTATTTCCGCTTACTTTTATCATGAGTACCAGACTCATCTGTTACATTACAAACTCCCTAGGGGTGTGGAACATGGCACTTTGTTTCACCGAATAATCATCATTGGCTGGCTGACTGCTGAGAGTGATGGTCAGGCTCTTGTCACTGACCTGCCAGATAGTTAAGATGTGATTTGCCAAGAGAGACAGCAGCATGATTAAGAATCAAGTTTTAGAGGCAGATACACCTGGATTTAAATTCTGTATTACCCAGTACCAGCCAAGTAATTTCCAGCAAGTCACCCAACCTAGGAGAGATCTTTGACCTCTTTCTTAACCTCCTCATCCAGTCCATCATTAATCTGGTTGGCTTCAGTCTAAAACATATTTTTGAATCATCCACACGGACCAATTGTCGTCTCTTCCCAGAGGTCATCCCTGGAAACCCTGTCAGAAGTAGCCCCCACTCAGCATCCCCTGCGAAGTCTCCCTATGCATCTTCCTCAGAGCACTTTGCAATGTCTCACTTAGACATTTGCTTATCTTTGTCTGTCTCCTCCACCACTAGAGTGTAATGCAAATACTCCACCACAACTGTATGTCTTGTTCATTTACAGAGCCCCAGAATCTTCTAGAATAAGACCTGGCAGATAATTTGCCCACAAAATATTTGTTGCACCTATGAATGAATCCATTAATTTCTCTGAGCTTCAATTTCTTCATCCGTAAATGAAAATAGCAATGATAGTACCTACCTCATAAGGTCGTTTGAGGAATAAATGAGGTAGTAGATGTATAGAATAATAGGAGTGAACACTTCTATAGTGCTCACCATGTGCCAGGAACTGCCTTCAGCCTTAGGAAATAGCATCCTCATTTTACAAGTGAGGAAACAGAAGCAAAGAGAAATTCAGTGATTTATCTGGTCACATAGCTAGTAAGTGGCAGAGCCAAGACTCAGGGAAGGCAGTTCAGATGAGATTCCATTCATATTCATAACCACCGCACTCTACTGCAAAACTCGTCACACAGGGACTGGCCCTTAGCACAATGAATGTTGGTTGCTTTAAGCCACATTCTTTGTTCACATGTCATCTTGTCCCATAGCTGTGTATTTTCCCATCAAGTCATCACAAACCCCAAGTCCCAGTGCTTATTCCTCCCATCTGGGCTTTTTCCAGCCTTGTGCCCCTTCCCTGGAAATAAGACCAACGACTCCCTGGGTTCTTCGTCTAGCCTGATGGAGCACAAGCCCAGTGTCTAGCACCACGGACAGCTCCCCACCCCCTTCCCTTCCCCAAGTCTTTCCACCTAATTCTTATTGTTCCAAATTATTTTGACAAAACTTCTGGACCAACTAACTTGGCATTTCATCCTACCTTTTCTTTACCTCTGCATGACATCATGTAGGATGAGGAATAAGGGAAGGAGCTTTCTGCTCCTTTGAGTTAATAACAGTGTTGGCAAAAAAGGAGCTTTCTTCCATACAGATCACTGATTCCTGACATCACAGTGATTCCCAGTAACATCCTCCACCCTTAGTCCTGTTTAATCCTCATGGTGCAAACCTCATCCCTTTACCATATTTCAAAAAGCAAAAGCTAAGGCAAATACTCTAGAGGCTTTGATATCCCTGATTTTGTTAAGAAAAGTACCCCTAAATGAGCCCCACTGGGCCAAAGTTACCAAAGGGCTCAACACCAAAGCTTGAGGGGAAGTCTCATGTGAGATTTCACGGAGCTGACATCTGGGACCACAAGATTTTAGCCTAGTCTGTGGTTTCAAAAAACATGTAGTTGAGACTCCAGATAGGACTCCACTCGATTTGGTCTGGGGCATCTACAGGACATTCCCATTGAACCAATGTTGGGAAACAGCACAGAGTCCATAGATGCCAGGATGGAGCTGCCTCAGTCGAATCACCAGGAAAGAACTCCAGCTGCATTCTTGTGGGGCAGTCAGTAATACATTTAGAACACTCCACAGGGTCCGAGACTCACAGACAGGTGAGCTCTCCTTTCAACTGTCTTCTCACCTGGAAAGAGGATGCGGCTGACCATACCAGGGAACACCATAATGAAAAGAGGCAGCACCTTCAGGTATGCAGCCATCAGAGAGCCTCCTTTGGCATGAGAGAGGTTCTTGGCAGCCAGAGTCCGCTGAACAATCACCTGGAAAACAGTGGGGTGGTTGGAAGCTGAGATGCCTTTCTCTTAAAGCAACCTAAGTGTGCATATCTTCTTGGTAGGCATGGTGGACTCAGGAGCTTGGTTTCCTGTTCTCAATCCCTGTGGTCCAGTGGTCCAGCTGGGGTAGCTATGCCAAGGCAGAGAAAGCAAGAGCAGGAAGGAGCAGAAAGCAAGAGCAAATACTCAAGGTTTGACTAGAAGTAATGAGTTAAGAGGAAGAGACAGAGAGAGAATCTGAGATATTGCTACCATCAGGATGGGTGTGCCTGGGCTTGATGTTACTCTGCCTCGGTCTTATCCTGACCTCCTTCTCTCTGTTGAGTTGGGTGAGGTTAGTCTTGCCAGAATTTATCCACTCAGAACAGACTGTTTGTGGCCAGAGACAGAGGGCAGGAGAGGGCAAAATGGATGATGGGGGTCAAAAAGTAGATTTCCAGTTATAAAATTATAAAATAAATAAGTCTAAGGGATGTAATGGACAGCATGGTAACTATAGTTAATAAAATAATAATAATAATGGATTGCATATTTTTAAGTTGCTAAGAGAATGGATCTTAAAAGTTTTCATCACAAGAAAAAAATCTGGGGGGAAAGGTATAGCTCAGTGGTAGAGCACATGCTTGGCATGCACAAGGTCATGGATTCAATCCCCAGTACCTCCATTAAAAATAAATAAATAAACCTAATTACTCCCCAAATGATTAAAGAAAACGAAAAACAAACAAAAAAAGATTTTTTAAAAAAAGGTAGATACATTTGTGATTCTGATAGAAATGGCCAAACTGCCTTCATTGGAAACCAACTTGTATTCCCATCAGCAATGAATAAAAGTTACTATTTAAAAAAGGAAGAGGGCCTTTTCCAGTAGGCGGCCTGAGGTGACCTCTAAAAATGGTTCACTATTCACTTGACCCAGAAAACCCCACAAAATTATGTAAATCAAGAGGTTCAAATCTTCGTGTTCACTTTAAGAACACTCATGAAACTGCCCAGGCCACTAAGGGTATGCATATCTGAAAAGCCACCAAGTATCTGAAGGACGTCACTTTACAGAAGCAATGTGTGCCGTTCCGTCGTTACAATGGTGGAGTTGGTAGGTGTGCCCAGGCAAAACAGTGAGGCTGGACACAGGGTTGATGGCCCAAAAAGAGTGCTGAGTTTTTACTGCACATGCTCAAAAATGCAGAAAGTAATGCAGAACTTAAGGGCTTAGATGTAGATTCACTGGTCATTGAGCACATCCAGGTGAACAAAGCTCCCAAGATGCGGCGCAGGACTTACAGAGCTCATGGTCGGATCAACCCTTACATGAGCTCTCCCTGCCACGTTGAGATGATCCTTACTGAAAAAGAGCAGATTGTTCCTAAACCAGAAGAGGAGGTTGCACAGAAGAAAAAGATATCCCAGAAGAAACTGAAGAAACAAAAACTTATGGCCTGGGAATAAATTCAGCAAAAAATAAATGCAAATAAAAGTAAAATAAATAAATAAATAAATAAAAATAAATAAAAATAAAAAAGGAAGAGGGTGGATCAACATACACAAATCAATCAGTGTAATACATCACATCAATAAGAGAAAGGACAAAAACCACATGATCATCTCAATAGATGCAGAAAAGGCATTTGATAAAATTCAACACCCATTTATGATTAAAAACTCTCACCATAGTGGGTATAGAGGGAACATATCTCAACATGATAAAAGCTATATATGACCAACCTACAGCCAGCATGGTACTCAACAGTGAAAAACTCAAAAGCTTCCCACTAAAATCTGGGACAAGACAAGGATGCCCACTATTACCACTCCTATTCAACATAGTCTTGGAAGTCCTAGCCACAGCAGTCAGGCAAGAGAGAGAAATAAAAGGGATCCAAATTGGAAAAGAAGAGGTAAAAGTGTCACTATATGCAGATGACATGTTACTATACACAGAAAACCCTAAAAGGTCCACACAAAAGCTACTAGAGCTGACTGAAGAATTCAGCAAGGGAGCAGGTTACAAGATTAACGTTCAAAAATCAGTTGCATTTCTTTACACTAACAATGAATCAACAGAAAAAGAAAGTAAAGAAACAATCCCCTTTAAAATAGCACCCAAAGTAATAAAATAACTAGGAATAAATCTAACCAAGGAGGTGAAAGAATTGTACACAGAAAACTATAAACCATTGATGAAGGAAATTAAAGAAGACTTTAAAAAATGGAAAGATATCCCATGCTCCTGGATTGGAAGAATCAATATTGTTAAAATGGTCACACTGCCCAAGGCAAACTACAGATTTAATGCAATCCCTATCAAATTACCCAGGACATATTTCACAGAACTAGAACAAATCATAATAAAATTTATATGGAACCATCAAAGACCTAGAATTGCCAAAGCATTACTGAAGAGAAAGAAAGAGGCTGGAGGAATAACTCTCCCAGACTTCAGACAATACTATAGAGCTGCAGTCATCAGGACAGCATGGTATTGGTACAAAAACAGACATATAGACCAATGGAACAGAAGAGAGAGCCCAGAAATGAACCCACAAACTTTTGGTCAACTAATCTTCAACAAAGGAGGCAAGAATATACAATGGAATAAAGTCTCTTCAGCAAATGGTGTTGGGAAAACTGGACAGCAGCATGTGAAGCAATGAAGCTAGAACACCCCCTTACACCATACACAAAAATAAACTCAAAATGGATCAAAGACTTAAACATAAGACAAGATACAATAAACCTCCTAGAAGAAAATACAGGCAAAACATTATCTGACATACATCTCAAAAATGTTCTCCTAGGGCAGTCTACACAAGCAACAGAAATAAAAGCAAGAATAAACAAATGGGACCTAATCAAACTTACAAGCTTCTGCACAGCAAAGGAAACCATAAGTAAAACAAAACAACAACCTACAGAATGGGAGAAAATTTTTGCAAATGAAACCAACAAAGGCTTGATCTCCAGCATATATAAGCAGCTCATATGACTTAATAATAAAAAAACAAACAAACAAATCCAAAAATAGGCAAAAGACCTAAACAAGCAATTCTCCAAGGAAGAAACACAAATGATCGATAGGCACATGAAAAAATGCTCAATATCACTAATTATCAGAGAAATGCAAATCAAAACTACAATGAGGTATCACCTCACACCAGTCAGAACGGCCATCATTTAGAAGTCCACAAATGACAAATGCTGGAGAGGCTGTGGAGAAAAGTGGTGCAGCCACTGTGGAAAACAGTATGGACATTCCTCAAAAGACTAGGAATAGACTTACCATATGACCCAGGAATCCTGCTCCTGGGCATATATCCAGAAGGAACCCTACTTCAAAATGACACCTGCACCCCAATGTTCTAGCAGCACTATTTACAACAGCCAAGACATGGAAGCAACCTAAATGCCCATTGTCAGATGACTGGATAAAGAAGATGTGGTATATTTATACAATGGAATACTACTCAGCCATAAAAAAGAACAAAATAATGCCATTTGCAGCAATCTGTATGGACCTGGAGATTGTCACACTTAGTGAAGTCAGTCAGAAAGAGAAATAAAAATACCATATGATATCACTTATATGTGGAATCCAAAAAAAAAAAGACACAAATGAACTTATTTACAAAACAGAAATAGACTCATAGACATAGAAAACAAACTTGTGGTTACCAAAGAGGAAAGAGAGGGAGGGATAAGTTAAGAATTCGGTATTTGCAGATACTAACTACTATATATAAAATAGAAAAACAGCAATGTCCTACTGCATAGCATAGGGAACTATATTCAATACCTTGTAATAGCCTATAATAAGAAAGAATATGAAAAGGAATACATATATATATATAATTGAATCACTATGCTGTACACTAGAAATTAACACAACATTTTAAACTGACTATAGTTCAATTTAAAAAAAAAAATAAAACATACAAAGCACTCAAAAAAAAAAAAAAAAAAAAGTCACGGGGCCCAGGGAGGGGAGGGCTTGGGTTTCTGGGCCCTCTCGCCCTGCCTGGCATTTGGAAGAAAACTGAATAATCCTGGAATAGGTCCCCGGGCTCTTGAATGATGAGGGGTGGGTTGGAGGTGGGCTTTTCGGGGTGCATGCTGGAATCCCAGCTAGTGAGGGTTTGAGGTATCTCAAGGAAACATCTGCACAGATTAATAAATATAAGCTGGTGAGCTGTGTCAAGAACAGTAATGCAAACCATAGCAAAAAATGTTTTTAATGATTTATTAAATGTCCCTGCAACAAAAGGACTGTGACCAGATTCCTCCTGCTGCAGTCTTTTGTAATTCTTAGTAACACCCCGCCCCCCTTAACAGACAAGGAAACAGTGGTTCAGAGATGTTAGTGTCCCAAGGCTATGCCACCTGAACTTGATTCCAGGCTTGTTAAGGTTAAAACTCACACTGTTAGCCTCAGGTGAACTCAGGTGAATTGTCTCCCAGGGTCTCTATTGCCCAAGATTTGCTAAGGGTGGGAAGAGGTTCGCTCTCTTAAAGGGGCAGCCCCTACGTACTGCACCCATCTGGGAGGAGTTCTGACCTGTGGGGAGACCTGGAATTCATTCTGTGCAGTGTCTCCTACATCAATCCAGTGGTTCAGCTCCATGATCATTACTACAGTTAAACTCTCAATAGCCCTGACTATGCAATTAATAGCCTCCAAAATGGCACGCTGACTTCTGATCTTTGATGCAACAGAGAAAACCACGTCAACAGGTAATACATTCACGAGGCTTGAAACCTGGGAAAGTATAAACAGCTGTGAGGGTGAAACAGCTCCCATCCATCCTGGCACATCTGTCCGCCTCCCTGCCCAGGGCAACCGCTCTTACTGCTTTTATATACATCCATCCAGAGTTGCCTTCTGCACATACAAGCAAATGCAAATATAGATTCTATCCCACCGCCTCCCCCGCACCTTTTAACACATCGTTGTGCCTTATGCTTTTCTAATTTCTTTTTTCACACCAGTTACATATTTGCTTTAAGAGCTTTGCATTGACTGGTCCCTCTGCCCAAAACTCTCTTCCTCCTCCTTCGAAGCCTTTGTTCAAAAGTCACTTCTCAATCACATCTCCCCTGACCACCCTACTTTAAATTGCCCTCCCACAGTCTCAATCTCCCTTCCCTTCCCGCCCTGGTTTGCTTTTCTTTTTCAAGTAAGTTATCACCTTTTAACGTTCCACATAATTTACTTATTTATTGTCTGTCTACCCCCATCAGAAGGTGACCTCCGCAAAAGGGAGAGCCCTGCCTGATGTGTTTACTCGTGATTCCCACGTGGCCAGTGCTAGAGGACACCTAGTGCGTACTTGTGGCACAAATACCGATACCAGTTTTAACCTCCATTTAAAGTAAGCAATCTCTTTTGCTTACTGGATCTTTCCAGTCAGTCAGCAGGATGTATCAAGCTTTCCCTCTTTGCAAATACCAGCAGCTTTGGATTTGCCAGGACCCGAGAAGAGCAGGAAGTAAGATAATGTGTAGAGTTTTATAGAGAGAAAGGAGTTACTGAGGATGGTGGGGGAGAAATGCAAATTTGAAAATAGATTAAGGGAGAAAAAAAACCCAGACACCCCCAGGAAAGAAGCATCCTGGAGGGTGGCTTGCTCAGTCTGCTGCACTGTACCTGATCCGTGCACCAGTACCAGAGGGACGGGATGGACATTCCAAACAGGATTCCAGGCCATGGGAGATCAGATGTCAGTGGGTCTCGGAAAATATGGAAGGCATCTTCCCGGGGCAGTCCGCAGCTGTTGTTCCCTGTCCGGTTGCTAGCCAGGGCCAAAAAGTATTTCTCCTTCAGGCCTTCCATCCCGCCGACTGCAGCAAAGCCTAGAATTCAGAGGAAACTCAAATTTGCCAGGAACTCAGATGGGTCTACAGCAAGTAATGGCAGGGCGGGGCTGTTTGCAGATCAGTGAAATCCTATTTAAAGCAGCGCTACCAAGGAAAGTTGGTTGCCTTTAAGTTTCTTCACCTCTTTTTTTTTTTTTTTAATACCTTTGACTATGGATTGCGTCTCAGAATATCATTTCTAAATACATGATACAAAATACATAGATTGTTAAGGAGATCAAATATGTTGAAGGCCCTCATCAAAACATAAAAACTGTGACATAGTAATTTATTTATTTGCTACATCAAATAAGACCCAGTAGTCAGTCTAAAAATAATTTAGTTTTAGAGTAACCACAAACAGTGTTTCAATACATCAATAGCACCTGTAAAAACATTCAGATAAAAACATCTGGGTGTCTTTTGGTAAAGTCACAGATATTGCTAATATTCCTGTGGGTTTTGTTGGTTTTTTTTTTTTGGCCACATTAATAATTGAAAACTGCTACATTTCAATGATGGATTTAGGAAAAAAACAGATCGATTTTTTTTCCCCATCCAAGATTCACAAAACCCCTGAATTCTGCTCATGGACCCCAGGTTAAGAAACTCTGTCTGAAGGAGACATTCTTTCCCCTCTGGATTTCTTCTCAGCTACTCTGAACACACGGTTATCACAAAAGTGGTCCAAGTAACTTCTGGCCTTGGGCAAGTCACCGCCCCCTCTGGGATTCCGTTTCCTCATCTGCAGGTGGGGATGGTGTAGCGCCAACCTCACGGGGCTGGGGCAAGGACTGAGTGAGATAATGCACCTGAAATACACCGCATTAGGCACAAACCCGAGCTGTTCTAAAAAATAATAAAGTCGTGTAGTTTGCAGAGAGTTTGCTTATTCTCGTTAATTGAGAGGATTCAAGGTCATCCCCCAAATAACATTGCTTTCACTGGATTACGTTCTGGAAGGCGTCTGTTTGTTTGTTTGTTTGGAAGAGAAGGGTTTCGTGTTACCACTTGGGTAGGAAGGATATGTAATGTGCAACCTGGATGATCTTTACTGAAGATTGTAGAAAACAATAGCTACTAGGGGGAAAATAATGTGATGCTAGATTTTTGGCATGCTTTATTTCCATGAAAAATTATTTCGTGCCTGTGGGTGGCTGGTGGGGAGGGTATGCTTTTTATCAATCATTGGACCTGCCCATCTGAGTATGTAAAGCAAGTGCAATTCACCCAGGATACAGAGCATAGCAGGTAGAAAAACTGAGAACAGAATCACCCCATCATGCGTGGAAATGAAGTAGGCAGCGTGTCGTAAACTTGGAATCACCTGGAAACCATTAAAAAGCGTGTGCTGATTGATTCAGCAAGTCTGCAGTGGCGCCTGAGTTTCTGCCCTTCTAATGGGCTCCCAGCTGGCCCTGATGCTGCTGGTCCATAGACCACACTCAGAGTAGCAGGAACGTAGGAGACATTTGGGTACCAAATGAAACTAGCAGTCCTCCTGGCATAAAGCCAAGTAGGGGATTATGAATATTAATCCTGATTTCAGCCACTTTAATAAATAAGCTCCATTTTAGGTTAGTTTTTCAATTTCTCTTTTCTTTTTTTTTTTTTTTCTAGATAACCAGTCATATCATCTGCAAATAATAATAGTAATTTTATCTCTTTCTTTTCAATATGTATCTGTTATGGGATTTATTTTTTATTGCATAAATAATGAGGCTATTCTCTTTCTGGTTCTAATGAGATTACTTACAGTTTTCTTGGTGCCCCTTTTGGAAGGGGTTTTTAAACAGATGTACTAATTTCTTTTTTGATGATTGGACTATTAAAGTTTCCTAATTGAGTCAAATTTAGTAACTTAGATTTTCCTAGGAAAACAGATTTCAAGCAAGTTTTCATATTTGTTCCCCTAAAACTTTGTTAGCCTATAATCTAAATTTTTTCTCTGTGCTTTTTGTTCTTTTTCTTATTCCTAAGTACTGCCTTGTTTTCTCCCTTTGATTTGCTGCTGTATTTTATGGTTCTTTTCAAGGAAGGAGATATTGGAGTAATTCATTCTGAAGTTTCCTATTTTCCAATTCATTCCATTGGACTTTCATATTCCTGGATATAAATGTTTTTCTAGGATTACGGCTCTGACTTCATCATTCAGTTTGAAATGTAATGTTCTTGTCATTTTTTTCTAAATAGTTTGTAGCTGCAGTTTTTATTTCCTCCTGGACCTGAGCGCTATTTAGGAAACTGCTTTACATTTTCCAAGTAATTAGATTTTCTAAGTAATTTTTTTTAATTCACACTTTTCCCAATGAATTTAACTTTTTGGTTTTGCATGGGTAAAATAACGCAATCTGGAAAATGTTTGTATGGGGATTTTCGCAAAATTTGGTTATTTTTTTCAGTGATCCATTTTTGTGGATGGTTGTATGATGCTAGAAAAAGCTATATTCACTATGATGAGAATGCTTATCATTTATATAATTTATAACCTCCAAATCCTTATTTATGTTTCAGCTCCTTGTTCTGTCATGGGTTAAAGCCTTCTGGTACTATTTTGGTTTCTGTCCATTTTTTCTATTTCTAACAACTTTTATGTGTCTTGCAGCAATGTTATTTAATACACAAACATTATATCTTCATTGTAAATTTGCTATTTTTCAATATAAAATTACTTTCCCTTCTGTTTAGTGCTTTTTGTCTTATACTTCGTTTTACATGTGCCACTTGCAAATGATATAAAGTTGAATTTTCTTTATCTAAACTATAATCCTCTAGTTTTATTGAGAAAATAAGCAATATATAACTAAATGAAAGAATAACAGCCAAACAGCCATATACTCACCACACAGATGGAAATTGATTTCAAACGCCTCTACAAAGCTATAGTAATCAAAACAGTGTGGTATTTGCCTAAAACCAGTCATACGGATCAATGGAACAGAATTCAGAGCACAGAAAGAAACCCGTGCATATCCAGTCAATTAATTTTCAACATTTAAAACCTGCAGATGCCTTGGGAGAAAGTCTACTAGATATAGCAGAACAATGAAGGTTGCTGAAGGTCCATCTGAAATCTCTCTCCTGACTGATTATAATGAGTTAAGTAACAGAACTTCCCCATTGAGACCCTATACTTTTTGAAAGAAAGAGCAGGAAGTTTGAATAAGAAGAACAGACCATGGGAAGATGCATCTTTTGGCTCTCCTGCCTCTGAAATCTGAAGTGTTGTAAGTCACTTGTGTGGCACTGGGAGGTTCAAAGTTTTGCTACCTATGACAACAACCACACCAAATGTTTATCCAGTGAAGATGGACATGTGTCCTTACCTATTTATTATTCATTTATATGTCCTCTCTATATACACCAGCAAAGTTTTTCTTCTTCATAAGGGTCCAAAACATTTCCTGCTAAAGTTAATAATAAGCAAGTGTTGTTGCTGTCTTTGTCGTGAAGCTCATTTATTACTCCAGGATTCTTTCTTTGAATTTTTGGCTTGAAAGATGAAAGTTAACATATACACAAAATTCAAACTGTGCAGAAAGGCACAGTGTTCAGGTAAAATTCTTGTCTATACTCTTTGACCCCTGCTCCTAGACTCTTCCTTCAAAAGTCATTACCAGGCAGTATGGTGGGGAAGGGTATGTAATCTGCTTGGGTTTGAATCCTGGCTTTGAATCCTAGCTTTGGGACCTTGGGTTTGAATCCTGGCTTTGAATCCTAGCTTTGGGACCTTGGGAAAGTTTTAACAGTTGGGACCCTAACTTTCTCACCCCAAAAAGGGGGTGACAATAATACTGATATCATTAGGTTATTATGAAAATTAAATGAAATGGAACATCTGGCTCACATATATTTTAATAGCTGTTAATTTTTAACTTTTTATTTGGGGATAACTTTAGACACGCAGAAGAGTTGTAGAAGCAGTACAGAGAGTTCCCATACACCCCTCATCTGAAGGTGCTATCTTACATAGGCAGAGTGCAGTTATGGAAATCAAGAAATTAACACTGGTGCATTATTATTAACTATATTACAGACTATTCAGATTGCACCACTAACGTTCTTTTTCTCTTCTGGGATCCAGTCCAGGATCCCACATTGTTTTTATTTGTTGGGTCTCTTTAGTTTCCTCTACTCTGTGTAGTTCCCCAGTCTTTCCTTATTTTTCACGTCCTTGACACTTTTGAAGAATACGGGTCACAGTTAGTAAAACGTCTCTCTGTTTCGGTTTGTCTGATGTTTATTCATGAAGAAGTTGAGGTTATGTATTTTTTGGCAAGAATGGCACAGAGGTAATGCTGAGTCCTTTCTCCATACATCAGGCAAAGAGCTGCATATCGATATGTCCTATTACTGATACTAACTTTGATCGATTAATTACAGCAGTGGGTGTCATGTTTCTCCACTGTAAAGTGACTGCATTTCCCTTTGTAATCAATAAATATTTTGGACATGATGATTTTTGTTAATATTTTTTGGTGGGGGAGGTAATTAAGTTTATTTATTTAATTAGTTTTTTAAGGGAGGTCCTGGGACTTGAACCCAGGACCTCATGCATGCTAAGCATATGCTCTACCACTTGAGCTGTACCCTCCCCCCAGACGTGATACTTTGAGACCAAGCAAATAGCCTATTTCTTCATAAACTCTCACCTGCTAACTTTAGCATCTATCACTGGATCGTGCCTGCAGAAATTATTACATTCCATTTCCCTCACTCCATCTGCATGTATTAATTGGAATTTTTCTGCAAGGCAGAGTTGTCCCTTTGCCCCCTTTTATTTGTTTGTTTAATTATTTATCCATATCAAGAGAGGAAGAGCCATACATGTTTCCTTCACAAGAGTAAGATTCCCTGATAAGCACAGTTCTCTTCCAACTGAAATAACTGTGCCTCAAGCAGGGATCCCCAGCTGGATTCGACAGCTAGGTTTGCTGATCACAGTGATGAAAGCAGATGTCCCTGCTTGAGAGAGATGCTGTCATCCACCCCAGCGACCCTGGAACCCCACTTACTGTAGCCCATCAGGATGAGTGCTCCTATAAGCATGATCAGCGTCTGCAGAGCATCCGTGTAGATCACAGCCGCCAGGCCACCTGGTGGGGAGATGAGCAGTGAGGTGAGGCTCAGGTGCTCTGATGGAGAGGAGTTACCCTCTGGGTGGCAGAGGGAACCTGCAAGTTCAAGACCTGACTGGGGAGCTATCTTAGCGTCGATAGTTTGCAGCGGTGGCCACAACATCTCCATCCTGTGTGCCTGCCCATTCTGCAGTGTGGCTTTGCAGCTCCTTTCGTATTCAGGTGAAGTTGATTTCTCTACCTCTTACATATGGCTTGGCCAAATGGTTTGCTTGAGCCAACAGACTAGGATGGAAGCACCATTGTACAGCTCCAAGCCTGGGCCTCAAGGAGCCTGGAAGCTCCTGCTCTGGTTCTTGTGTTGCCCTAAGACCACCAAGCTTCTTTAAGAAGCCCGGTCCAGCCTCATGGAGGATGATGGCCCAAGCTAACCACCAGCCACCTGAGGGAGGCCATTCTCTTCCAGGTGCCATCTAACTATAATTCAACCAAGCCAAGTGAGAACAGCAGAAAAACCACCTAGGCAAGCTATGCAATGAATTGTGGGGGAAGAGAAACTATTGTTGTCTCAAGGCCCGAAATTTGTGGGGAGTTAAACAGTAATTGCTAACTGACATAGGAAGTGATGCTTGGACCACAGTCCCCAAGCTCTGAGCACATTTATTTTTATTGATTGATTGATTGATTATTTTTAACAGCTTTATTGTGGTATGGTTCCTGGACAGTAAACTACACACATGTCACATGTACAACTTGAGGAATTTTGATAGATGCATATATACCCATGAAACCACCACCACAGTCAAGGCATTTCCATCACTCCCTAAGAGGTGCGATTTGCAAATTCCCAGTTTATCCCTCCCCACCCGCTTTGGCCCCTGGTAACCATAAGTTTGTTCTCTATGTCTGTGAGTCTATTTCTGTTTTGTAGATGAGTCCATTTGTCTCCTTTTTTTTTTTTAGATTCCCCATATGAACACCTTTATTTTAACTTTGGAAAAAGGATTGAGTACTACGTCTTCAGAGTCTAATAGGTTTTCCAGACAGGGTCACAGTGGTTGGCCTCAGGGGACTCTGACTGGTTTCACTGCCTAGAAAAATCTTTGTAATGACAATCATGGCGGCAAACCCAGCAGCACCCAGACAGAGCAGTCTTTCCAGTCTCTTCCCGACCCTTCCCTCTTCCTCTTTCCCAGCAGAGAAGGGACACTCATCTGATACGAACATGTTTACTCACGGGAAAAGTCACTGCAAAACAAACACACGCATGGGTGTGGAGTTCTCCTATGATTCCTCCTTCCTCGCCCCAGGAATGGTGCCCTCTCACAAATGGAGAGAGACCTGGCTGAGCATCTGGCCCCAGCTCTTCGCTGGCCTGAACTTTGGTACCACGGACACCCACCACCATTTCTGTACTAACGTTTGTTTATTGAGCACTTATCATACGGTGGATAATGGTTTTTATTCAGTCACTTTAGTGGTTTGTTCAATCATTCACCAAACGTCTGGTGAGCACTCAACCTAGTTCTACCTGGAAGGGATACAGAGTTAAACAAAACAGCATGTTCCCTGACTCCACAGAGCTTATAGTTTAGTGGTGGAGGCACACCCCCAAACAAGGAAACACACAGATAAATTGGCAACTGCAAATGGCCCTTCCCTTTCCCTGAGCTCCAGGCACGTGGCCGCTTTCAGTGCTGAAAACTCAGCCAAGATCCTTGTGCATCAGAGGGCTTTGCATTCGTTGGGTCCGGTCACTGTTCTGTTTAGGAGACCCCGGTGGGGTTCCACTAGGACTAAATCCCAGGCTCATTTGGTTTCTTTCAAGGCTCCTGTCCTGCCCTTTCCTCCACTCCTTTCTCCTGCCATCAAGGCTGCAGCACAGCACGATGCCAAGGATGCCACTGTCACGCCGGCTTGTGGGAATGGCCTCTCCCAATCTGCCCGCTCAGCTTCAGCCACCTAGACCCCCTTGCCGTTCCTCAAGCAAGCAGTATGCATTCTCATCTCAGAGTCTTTACACATGCCTCCCCTCCACCCGGCATTCTCGTCCCCTGCACTCCTCCTGCGCATTTCCTTCACATCATTTAAGTCTGGTACATACATCACCTTAGACAGTCCTTACCCGAACATTCAATGTAAAAGAATTCTCCCCCCTTTTTCCCTATCTTGTTATAATAATACACTCCGACATTATTCATTGGCTTCCTTGTTCATTGTCTGTCTCCCCATCCCCCTGACAAGGGAAGTTTCTCTGGGGCAAAGATTTTGTCCGTCTTGTTTACTGCTGCGCTCCAGTTCCCAGCATGATGCCTGGCTTTTAGTAGCTGAGATAAGGATGTGGATACTTGCCGACTGAATTCTATTGCACCAAGAGGAGGCAGAGAAGGATGAAAGGGGTGCAGAAGACAAGAAGGTGAATATTCAAAGGCAGATACATGTCTAGACCCTGTGATACACCAGCTCTTCTGGGGTGCAAGTCCGAGGGGGAAATAAGAGGCTGCAGAATGACGGTGGTTTGTGATCTAGCTTTGTGCAGCGTGTGTGAATCCACATGCTCAGCGCTTAGAAGGTTCTAATGAGCAGTTCTTGAATAAATAAATCGCAAATAGCTTTATGCAGTTGTGGTGTATTTTCAAATTCTCCCTCTTACCAGGCAACACTTTTCCTTTGAACGTTGGCCAAGAGAATTCATATTTTCTGGGGTAATGGACTGAGGCTTAATGAAGACATGGTCTTAACACACTGGGACATCAGAAGATGGACCAGGAAAAGACAGGATGGCCTACAGCCCCTGCCCACCACCTCTCCCAGCATCACCCCTCGTTCAGTCATACCTGCAACGGTGTATAGCGCCGTGATGGCCAGCAGCCCGACTATGGCCAGGTACAGATTCAGCTGCAAAGACTGCTGAATAAAGATGGCGCCTGCGTACATGTCCACCTGGAGAGACGTGAAGTTGATGGGTGAATGAATGAATGAATGGGCATTTTAGCACCAGGCTGTAGCCTAGATCCTGGTAAATGCAGAAGCATTGTATACTATCTTTGTTTCATCTATCTCTTCCCAGGTCAGGGGTCTCAAATGGGAACCCTGTGGGCAATTATGTTTGAGACCCCCTTCACTGGGCTAATACAAGCTCCTCCATAGTCTTCCTGCTTCTGTTCTTGGTCTTCCTACACTGCCCCCTCCACACTGCAGCCTTTATCAGATACCACAGTGATCGTATCATCCTCTCCTCCTCATTAAAACTCTCAGTGGCTCCCTATGGCCCCCAAGATAATGGCCAAATAAGTAAGTTAGAGCTGCCTGCCAGGCCCTTCCTGGTTTGCCTACCACTCGACCTCATTCCCTTCCCTTGCTTTGTGCTCCCAGTCCTCCAGGCAAGCTGAAATACACCGTTTCCCTAACAAGTCATGTTTGTTCTTTTGCTTGTTCTGTCCATCCACCTGGAATGCCGGTCCCCCTTAATCTACTGGAAAACTCCTCCTCAGATGTGATGCTTCTGGGGAAGGCATCCCCACGTCCATAGCTTCCCACCAGAATGAAAGGGAGAGCTGTCCTTCTATGTCTGTCTTTCGCGTCTGGAGCTGGCACAGAGTCTGTCATTGTCGTTTGGATTGAATGGAATTCCTCCCTCCTCCCTCCCCCACCTCACACAGACAAGCTCTCCCCCAGCTCCAGCTGGAAGGGAAGACGGCGCCAGTGAGTCAGGCTGAGCAGCACGTGCCTGGTGGCTGCAAAGCACCTGCTCTTGGCCAATCACCAGGAGATCTGCCCATCCAAAGGTCAGGGTGGGGCAGGCCCAGTGGGCTTCAGCACCTCGATGAATAGCTCATAACTTCCCAGTCCCAGGAGGAAGACAACAGACCCACCCAAGCCCCATTCAGTGGAGTCCGATTCGGTGACAGGCACCATCCCGAGATGCTGCTGAGGAAGATTTGGCAGGAGAAGGGGAGAGGGAACTCTACGTTTTCTCCATCTTTCCTCCCCCCACGTTACCCTCCCCCACCCCATCTTCCTCAACCTCCCAGAAGCTTCCTCGAGTGGCGGAGAAGGTGGATGGGGAGGAGACACCACAGCAACGGGACTGTCACTGACCTTCTCACCAGCTGCGCCCCGACCTTACCGAGATCTTGGTGAAGATGTAGATAAACAGGTAGAGCACAGCTAGGGTGACGGCGATCCTGCTGCCGCCAAAGCGCTTCCTCAGGTATTCTGGCATCGTGGTGACCTGGGGACCAGAGCTGAGCTTTCATCACCCAGCTGATGTCAGGCACCAGCCTTTCCTCCCCCTCCCCTCTTCCCCCCAAACCCAGGAGTACAGATGGTCTTGGGATTCTCAATGGGAGACTTAAGGGGGAGGAGAAAATGGGGACAAAGGGGGTGGAGTGAGGATAAACTGGGGGTCTGTGCGGAGGTATGTACCCAACTGTCTCAAGTGTATCCCCCATTCCAATGTTTGCCATCTCCTGTATTACTCATTACTTAGCATTTTCCTTTAAATCAACTCACATTTATATTTAAATAAACTTACCTAAAAAGAAATCTTTAAATCACCCTGTAAATGGAAAACCAGCCTAAACTTAAGGGGACTAGCAAAAATATGGTAATAGAGTAACGACTTTACGTTCTATTTTTTTCTGGCAATTTCCTGTTGTACATCCCAAACCCAGGGCCCAGAGCCTACTCATTCTTTCTTAGAAAAAAAAAAAAGTTGTTGGAAAAGGTGTTGGACAGATGTTAAAGGCATACTGGCACCAGCAGGAGACTTTCCCTTTGAGCTCATTAAACCACTGGAAGATGATGGAAGAGGAAATAACTTCACCAGCTGACTCAGCGTAGTTGGCGCCATGTCTAACACCTAAAATCATCTCAAGAACCTCCATTTGTCCATGTCCTAAACTTTAGGGAAATTGCTCTACTGAAAACCTCAAGCCAAGTTACCAGGAGCAGAGAATTTTAGTAGCACAATGTGCAGGCTCCAGAGATGACAGAGAGACCAGGGAGGCACTGAATTATAGCAGCTCTCTCGTGGTCTAGATGGGTGGTCCACAGCCAAGTGTCATTATCGTATGGGGCACCCCAGGGGCTGGGGCATGCTGGTAAGAACCATTACTTGGGTGGCACTTTTCTTGGTGGATGTCATGTCCTTTTCCAGTCTCCTCACTATACCCTCAGACCTGGGGTTGAGACAATACCATGTCTAGACTCTGGAACCTCAAACAAACAACTGTTCTCCCATGAGATCATAGGTCTTGGATGGGGAAGGACAGAGTAGCGACACTATTTGCAGAAATGATTGCAGTCCCTCCTCCAGGCGGTTGCTGCTTGAATGTCCTCTAATCTAAACCAGGGAGGAGATGAAAAGGTATCTAACCAGGAGCTGATGAATGGCAAACCATCCATCCTGGGGCCAGATTGTGAAGTCAGAAAAAGCTGGGAGGGGAAACTGGGAGAGACTAGACGGCCAGATTTGATTCAAGAAGGGCAAATTGTTAGTAGTAGAATCTGGGTACTCAAGACTATAAGGGTGTCTGGTGTAAAATTATTTCAACTCTGATAAAATAGTGGCCAAGAAATGAACTCTAGGAATGAATGGACACCTTAAATTTAAAAAGAAGGAAGGAAAGAAGGAAGGAAGGAAGGAAGGAAGGAAGGAAGGAAGGAAGGAAGGAAGGAAGGAAGGAAGGAAAAAGCATCTCTCTCCTCCCTGTCTCCTCAAAAGGGTAATTTGGGATTCTGAGCCTGGTGAATGTCTTGCCTCTATCCTCTGATTTGCTGCAAGACAAACACAGTAGGGGTTTTCCAGATGCACATTGTACTGAACTCTGACACTCTTATCAGGGAATAATACATGGAGAGATTCAGCCAAACCGTACTGAATGGACACACTCTTGGTGATTGTGAGAGCTAATTAGAGAAAACTCCTCAGAGCTTCAGCCCATTCAGATATGTAGACCGAGCGGACGCTCCCCACATGGATTCCCTGTCTCATCTGTGAATGACAACCTCCTTGTCTTGCCTGAGAGCTAGATTCCTATCATTAGCTGACAGCCTTTTTTAAAAAATAAATTGACCTTCGTTTCTATCTATAGAGAGCAGCACAGCCTCCACTCGCAGTGTGGAATTTCTAACAAGCTGAGAAAGCAAAGAGGCATGAAAATCATCAGAAGGCGGGCAGCAGTGGTATCCAGAAATCAAACTCCAGGGAGAAATGTGAAGCTAGCTGACAGATGGGAGGCAGAGCCCAGGCCGTTTGTTCTAAAGTAGCTAAGAAGGCAATCTGCCAGCAAGCCAGGGTGAGAGAGACAGATTGACAGAGACAGAGAATGACTGGCTGTTAAAGGAACCACCATCTGGGCGTCGCTGGGTGAACGAACAGGAAACAAACGCAGCAGGTGGGAGCTACCCCCTCCCCCAGCACCGCCCTAGTTCCTTGCTCTGGAGACGGCTTGCTCTCTCTCCTGGGGGTGGAGAGGAGAGCGGCCAGGGGACTTCAGCATCTGGCTTACTCCCTCTAGACTTGCATCCAGACTGCCACACTCCATCCTCGCGTAAAACCCCTCCCTTCCTCCGATACGCCTGCCATCTGGCAATAGCAACTTCCGCCTGCCCCAGCAATGAGAATTTCAGCTCCTTTGCTGTCTTCCTCCCTTTCTTGACTTTACCCCAGTCTGGAAGCCGCCTCAAGGACAGTGTGGAGAACCCACACGGGACCCCAGTATCTGAGTTTGCTCGGCCCCAGCAATGGGAGGGCGTTTCCTCATCAGCAACCCATTTCTCTGACCCACATCCAAACCTTGTCATCTCCAGGACCCTATTCATTTACAATACCCAAAATTTTCATCAGTGCAACCCTCTCATTTGCTAACTCTGTTGACCCCTGGCTTTGGGACTTGACCAAGACTTCCAGTCCCTCTTTTTTTGGGTGTCATCTCATCCCTTACCTCACTTCCTTCTGAAATCGTGGGCCCTGCTATCAAGGAATTTCAACAAATATTTTCAAGTATCTACTGTGTGCCAGGCACTATTCCGGACACTGGTAGAAAGCAGAGATGGTTCTTGTCCTCCTGGAGCTTAAAGTCTAAGGGGAGAGACACATAGTCTAGTGCAATGGCTCTCAGTGGAAGGAAAAAGATTCCGTACCTCCCCAGGGAACACTTGGCAATGTCTGGAGACATTTCAGCTGCCACAGTCCGGGGGGTATTGGCATCTAGTGGATAGAGATTGAGGATGCCGCAAACATCCATCCTACAGTGCGTGGAACACCCCTCACACATACATATACACACACAACAAAGAATGATCCTGCCCCAAGTGTTACTGCTACTGATGCTGAGAAAGCCTAGAATAGTGGGAGAGGCACACAATCTGATGAGGTGAGGCGGGAAGCCCCATAAAAAGACAGGCAGGAACCCCAAGCAGGGCCACTACTCTCGAGCCGGCACCATCCAGTTCCCTGGCCCAGAGGCTCTATCTCACTTTTTGCCTCTGAAACAGCTTACTTACCCCTAAAATTCTATCGGTTCCCTGAGCTCACTTCTGATTGGTTATTTCCTTCACTCCTGATTGGTTATTACTCTCCCTTCTGATTGGTCCACTTCCCTAACTTCTGATTGGTCCATTTGTAGTACTTCATTTACATGGAGCTCACTCCTGATTGGTTATTTCTCTCACTCCTGATTGGTCCAATTCTACAAAGCTTGTTCCTGGTTGGCCAACTTCTGTTATACTCTATTTGCATATGATGTTGCAAAGTGTAAACTGGTAGCCTATAAAAGCCTGTGTAAACCTACAGACAAGATCCAGAGCTTGGAGTGTTAACTTCTCTGGGCCTGCTGACATAATAAACCTGAGTTCTCCAACTCTGTGAGTGCTCCCTCCCCTGGATCCAGGTTGCTGTCACAACTGAGCTGAAACACTGAGCTGTAACACTGAGCTATAACACCAAGCTGTAACACATTTTCCGCAACAAGGGAGGCATATTAATTTAACAATCACACAAGCAAATGCAAAAGCAAATGCAAATGCAATGAAGGAGGAGATTTCACCTACTCAGAGAGTTCCGAAAGGGCTTCCTGGAGGAATGGTTGCTTGAAGTAGGATTTGGAAGATGAACAGAGTTCACTGAACCACAAAGGAAAAGGAAAAGTTTCCAGCCGGAAGGGGAAGCATTGTGATGGGCTGGGGAAGCAGAGAACCCGGTGAGGATGAGGAGACGTTAGGACAGTACCTGGAATACAGCTGGCATCCAGCTCAATAAATGCTTCTTCAATGAATGAATAAATGATGAACTGACAGAAGTGTACTGTGGATGGAGACTTGGATGGACCCCTAGGAGGATAGTTCATTTTCCATATTCATAAATAAAATTGGCCTGTAACTTTCTTGATGGGAAATCTTCGCATTATGCTAGTCTCAAAATATGGCAGACAAAAACCAGTTCTAGGTGGATCGTTGACTTAAATGTGAAAAGTCCTAGAAGGTAATATAGGAAAATATCTTTACCTTGAAGTAGGAAAAGATTTTTTTAAGCAAGACGTAAAAGATAGTAATTAAGGGAAGATGATACATGGGACTACATTAAAACTAAAGTCTGTTTGTCAAAAAACACCATTAAGAGAGTTAAAAGCAAGCCACAGAGTAGGAGGGGAAGAAAGATACTTAC
This sequence comes from Camelus dromedarius, assembly GCF_036321535.1. Taxonomy (NCBI): domain Eukaryota; kingdom Metazoa; phylum Chordata; class Mammalia; order Artiodactyla; family Camelidae; genus Camelus; species Camelus dromedarius. Next base: position 18,974,043 of record NC_087459.1, on the reverse strand, counting down.
AACACAGATAGTCAACCTAAGGGCTTCTTTCCAGAATGTGTAAGGAACTTCTATCAATAAGAAGAAACTATGTAACGTAATTGAAAAGTTGGTAAATGTTACTTCCCCAAAGAGGAAATCCAAATGGCCAGGAAGATACAGAAACAGAATTGCCAATGGAAAGCACACTGAGACATCAATACGCACCCACCACATTAGCAAGAGTTTTAAAGTTGGAAAATACCAGGTGTCTTCAAGGATGTGGAAAAAGGCAGCAAATGGAATCTGCACACACTGTTGGTGGGAGGATAAACTGATAGAGCTACTCTGGGAAAAAGCCTGGCAGTATCTATTGAAGCCAGATAAACACAGCCAATGACCCAGAAATTCCACCTATAAGTGGATTTCCCCCATAAATGCACGTTTACATGCATCAGGACACTTGTATAAAAATGTTCATAGCAGCATTGTCCATCATAGCATAACACTGGGAACAACTCAAATGCCCATAAACAAAAGGATGGACAAACATATTGGGGGTACAATCGTACTACATGTATACTACATAGCAGTGAAAATTAACCTGCCGGCTACATGCAATGGAAGAGTATGTTGCTCCTGATCCCATGTATATATTGTTCCAAAACAGTAAAATTCTACCTTACTGCTTAGGTATGCATAGTTAAAACTATAAAGAAAAGTAAAGAAGTGAGTTTGATGAAAGTCAAGGATAAAGGAAGGCAATAGGGGAGAGTGTTTCAGTTTTGTGTCTTGGTCTGGGTGTTCACTCTTCAGTAACTTGTTAAGCTGCTCATTTGCGTTTTACCACTTTTCTGTGTGTTTATTTCCCAATAAAAATGGATTAGGTAGCTTTTTATCTTTTCTCAGCACTCTGGCATTTATTATCTGATCTGAGCTAAATCTCCCCTTTGAATGAGATGTTGTCCGAAGACTGTCTAAAGCCACAGGAAACTTTTATTGAACAATATAGCTTGGAGGTCCTTCCCCAGCAGCACAGCTTTGTCAATTTCAGCCCTTTTCCCAGCATGATATTCACAGTATGGATGCCCAGCCCTGCAGTGAGAGACACTGTGGGTGTCCCCAGGTTTTTCGATTACAAACAATGACAGCAGTCATTTCAACTCTTCATGCCTCTTAACCTTCAGCCACACGAGTTCCTTCCTCACTCTCAGTGGATGACACCACCTTCTACTTCCCAGAGAAAATGGAGACCATCAGCTGAGAACGACTGGCCACCCTACCTATGAACTAACCTCCATCTGCACCATCCTTTACTCCTTCCTATAGCAGGTGCTCAAGAAATACTTACTGAAGCTTTGCCCCAGAGATCCACACTCCCAGTCAGAGTTGTTACACCTAAGATATTTTGTCTAGATGGGATCGGGCAGACCCAGACCCTTCACTCACCAAAAGTTCATGCTTTTAGTCTCAGTATTATCTCCGAGCAAAATTATTTCTCCCTACATCACTGCCCTTTGCCCACGATTGCCTTACTTCTGGTACATAGAGATTTTTTAAATGATTTCTCTGGTCGTTAAGTAGTTCTTTCTACTTTGTGTATTTTTTAAAAACTTCCATAATAAAAAGTTAAAAATCAGTTATCTCTTGATGAATAACCCTGTGATATTGTATGATCTTGTTCTGTCCAGTAGAACATCTAAAATAGAATAAGTCTAGCCAGCATGCATTCCAGAAATCTGTTAATAAGATCAGAAATGATTTTTTTCAAAAAGTCTAAAGCAGCATGATTTTGTAACAAAAATGTTGCCATTTCACATCAGCCAGAAATAACTCAGTTATTATGGTTTTGGGTGCAAAGGAAGAAAAAAAAATCACTGGATCATAAATATATATATAAGTATATATTTTTAGTTAAAAGCAGTAATATGTTACTGCTTAAACATTTAGAAGAGGCTGTGGCTTTTACATTTGTGTTTTAGCATTGAAAAAAAAATTCTGAGCCCCCATTTCTTCCAGCCCCTGGAAGCCCCACGTGTGTCTTCAGTGTCCATTACTAGGTGGGAACTGCTAAGGACAGGGTTCCTGATTGTCTCACCGCCCATCAGCCCTCACCAGTGCAGAACCTCTTAGGGACTATGTAAGGGATGTCCCAGGGCAGAGAGGGGGACGCTGGTGGGAGGGAGGGAAGGCAGGGCTAACCCTTCCGAAGGGTCCTCCTATTCTATCGCACCGCGACCCCCCTCAGACTCACCTGACCAGCGATGTAGATCGGGAGGAAGATCCAGGCCAGCATCAGCACGGAAAACAAGCCCTGCGGGAGGAAACAGAGTCCGGACTCTGGACATCGTGGTGCGGATTTGGATTTCCCTCGGCGCCTGGCCTGGCTCCGCCTCTTACTGAGTCGCTCCCTCTCCTTGGGCCGTCATGTTGCCACGTGTAAATGGGAGACGTGGATGAAGCAGGGAAGGGCGGAACTAGTGCAGTGTCTCCTAAACCTGGCGTCCCCCTTTCACACACTTTTGTCCCCCCACCCCCACCCCACCCGGTTCCCCTCCTTGGACGGTGGTTAAAACAAGGCTGTGAGGTCAGGGGAGCCACACTGATGAGTAGCTGGTGATGCTGGAAGAGTTTACACAGGTGTCTGAGACTCACTCTTCTCACCTGTGAAATCGGAATCACAGAGCCCCTCTGGGCTGTGGCAAGGAAATCAGTGAGATGGTGCTCCCTGGCACTTACACTACTCCAGTCATTCCTCTGCACACTTTGCAAGCGTTCATTCGTTTAGTCCTTGTAACGACTCGATATAGCAGGTACCATTATTCTTGTTTTACACATGGCTCAGAGAGGTTAAATAACTTGCCCGAGGTCACACAGAGTGTAGGTTTTAGACCCCAGGTGTGAACCCAGGCAGTCTGGCTCTAGTCTGTAATTGAGTGCCATAATATGATGATGGATGTGGTCTGTGCCACAGAGCAAGCACTTTAAAAATGTTAGTCATCATGACGATGAAGATCACTGTTAATAAGCGTATCCCCTCCCACTCAGCGAAAACCACATCCTGAATGAGCTCCGTTGCACAGGAGACCGCATCCTATCTCTTGGGTATCTATGAGGTTGCAAAAAGATCAAGAACCACTGAACCCTGTTATTTTTGTGATGGTCAATTGATACGTAATACACAGAGATACCCTCCAGTCCCACAATACTGTCCATCTTCTGCATCCACATGGGGGAGAGTATGAACCTTCTTCACACATATGTGTGCTGGGGTCATGGCTTTATGGGCTCCCATCAAGCAAACACAGGGAGGGGGCCTGAGACTTGTAAATCAAACTGATTTTGCTAACCGAGAGCACCCTTGATGTTTGTGTTTGTGTTTTCATAAAGCACCACCCTGTTTTTCAAAGTGCAGGGCAGTCACACAACTGACCCCCAGGATCTACCTATTAGATAGAGGGTGAGCAGGGGAGCTGTCCGTGCCCTGGTAAAACACTTACATTAAATTCATAAGCAGCTACGGAAAGGCCCGCGGCGGCCCCTGATCCTGCCAAGCCAACGAAGTGTCCACTCCCAACGTTGCTGGCAAACAAGGATGCCCCCACCTGTGGGGAGACGGACAGGTCAGATCTTGGAGCCAAGGTCTGGAGTAGCTTCTTCCCACCCCCAGTTCTTCCCATAATCCAGAGGGACCAAGACAAAAGAAGTGGAGAAAGCGGGGCCATCCCTTACCTATCTAAGCACCTTTTTTTTTTTTTCAAATTAAGAAAAGACTCAACTTCCCAAAGGCTCTTTTACTTCCAACTGTCAGAAACTGGCATAACAAACATGCAGATCTATGATGCCTAAATTGTGGATTGTGCCCCCCACCCAATAATGCTGCCCAGGGTTGTGCGGTGCACAACTTGAACAACTGTACGCAGCATCCCTCAGGGGGAAGTATGACAGAAAGTGCTCTATGATGAGAACCAGTGGGTCTGTGTTATTCCCCAGCTCTGCCTCTAACTTAGCAAAGTAGAGAACCCTCCTCCTAGTAGGGCCCTAAGCAGCCAAGACAATCACTCGAATCCCTGGTCTCAATTGACTGGAACAGCTAGACCTGGGCACCTGGCCTAAGCTGGGCCAATTACCTTCTCTTTCCTGGGAATCTGGAACTGGGAGTCCATCCAGAGACTGGGGGGGGGGGGGGTTGTGACTCAAGGAGGTGTGTGTGTAGAATGGGGATGGGGGTGTTGAGTAGCATGTTCAGCTGTGTGCCCATCACTGCCACTCTGCTGAGAAAAAGGAGAATGAGGGAGACGTGCAGAGAGGACAAAGTGCAATGGAGACAGAGCTAGAGAGAGATGAGAGTGGGAGGGAGGGAAGGAGGGAGGGGGAAAGAGAGAGAGAGAGAGAGAGAGAGAGAGAGGGCTGTTTGTAAGAGGGCTGCAGTGCCCCCTATTGACTTTCTAGTCTCTGGTTCTCATCTGAGTCTATTCCATTGATCCATCCTTATGCCAGGGTCACACTCTCTTGATTACTGCAGCTTTGGAGTACGTTTTGAAGTTGGGAAGTATAAGCCCTCTGACTTTTTTCTTCGTTTTCAGGATTACTTTTGCTATTCTGGGTCCCTTGCATTTCCATATGGATTAAGGATCAGCTTGTCAATTTCTGCCAGAAAGGTGGAGTGTGCGGCTGAAGTTTTGCTAGGGATTGTGTTGAATCTGTAATTCAGTTTGGGGACTATGACCATTTTAGTATTGAGACCTTGAATCCATGAATCCATGATGTCTTCCCAATTATTTAGTCCTTCTTTAAGGTCTTCCAGTGATGTTTTCAGTGTACGTGTGGCTCTTCTTTGGTTAAACTTACTGTTTTATTCTTTTGATGCTATTGTAAATGGAATTGTTTTCTTAATTTCATTTTTAAATTGTCCATTGCTAATATTTTAAAATGTTAATCTTTTTTTTTATATTGTTCATATTCTGCAAATTTACTAAATTCATTTATGAGCTGTAGTAGTTTTCTCTGGGTTACATACGAGTTTCTATATACAAGATCACATCATCTGCAAATAGAGATAGCTTTGTTCCTCTTCAACCTGGATGCCTTTTACTTATTTTTCTTGCAAGTTGGCCTTGTTAGAACCTCCAGTAAATTGCTGAATAGAAATGGAGAGGGGGGACATCCTTGTCTTGTTCCCAATATTGGGGGAAAAGCTTTCTGTCTTTCCCCACTAAGTATAATGTTAATTGTGGGTTGGTTTTTTTTTTTTTTTGTAGATGTCATTTGTCAGGTAAAGAAGCTTACTTTATATTCCTAGTTTGTTAAGTGTTTTTTTTTTTATCATGAAGGCCTGTAGGATATTATCAAATTGATTTTTCTGCATGTATTGCGATGATCATGTAGTTTTTGTCCTTTATTCTATAATATGGTGTATTAGACTGATTGACTTTTTAGTATGTTTAGCCAACCTTGCATTCCTAGGTCTCACTCAGTCTCACTTGGTCTTGGTGTATAATCTTGTCTATATGTTGCTGAATAACAATCTCTTATTGTTTCCTTCTTTCCGTTTGCTTTGGATTTAGTTTGCTCTTCTTTTCCTGGTCCTTTTGGTAAAATGTCAGGTTATCAGTTTGATGTCTTTCTGTTTTAATATAAACCTTTACAGTGTAAATTTACCTCTAAGCACTGCCTTAGCTGCATTCCCTCAACAGCCTGGCAGCTTTCATTTTTGCCCTTTGGAATCAGATGTCTTGTAAAAAAACAAAACAAAACCAAACCTTGGGCCAGGCCACTAAATGATGAGAGGCAAATAGAGAGAGTGAAGTCCTAGCTTTCCAGCCATTTCTGCCAGAGCTCCAATCTATGGATAAAGCCATCTTGGACTTCCAGTCCTTCCCAGCCACCATCTAAATGCAGCTGCATGAATGGATCTAGAGTACAGGGGAGGAACCACCCCATCAAGCCATGCTATCATTAGAAATAATACACTCTAGTTGTCGTAAGTCACTAAATTTATGGGTGGTTTGTGAGGCAGAAATAGCTAACTGATGCACTTGTTCCAAAGCCCATACTCTTAACCATACCTCCTTCATGTTGACGTCACTCTCCTTGGGTGAAGAAAGCAAAGAAAGCTCCAAAACTTCCCTTTCCTTCCTGACCTGGGAGAGGGTAATCCAAGGTGTACAAGTAGAGAAATGGTCCCAGAAGTGACATGCAAAAGCAGACATTTTTTTGTGGGCTGCTGTATTCCTACTGAATGCTGGGAACTCAGTATCACTCATCACAGAGACCATTAGACCAGCATTTCTTAAAACGCACTCATCGAGTACTTCCTTTGTAGCCTTCTCTGTGTCCCTGCACCTGCTATTTACTTAATATTTTACCTTAAATTGGCTTCTTCTTAATCTCATATATATGAATTATATATTATATGATTCAATTAGTATATTACATATTAATATATATATAATATTAATACTATAATTTTAAGTGACTATATATATATTCACAACCTTAAATGGAAAACCAGTATCACATTCTCTACATAGAAAAGAACTATACAAATAAAATGAAAATAAAAAAAAAATTAAATTCTGGCTATGGTTGTCTGGACTACGAAGTTACTTAGCTTGAGACTTGCATTCTTTTTGTTGAACACAGAGATTAGTCATTGATGGTAAAGGCATATTAATACCAAACTGTGCCTTTTTCTTTTATGAAACCAGGAGGATTGACAGCGAATAGGAAAAGAAATGGTGTTCCCACTATGTAATCTGACGTTATTTAATGCAGTCTGTGTACATCTGAAAGGTCCTGGAGGACTTGTTGCTCATACTTTGGGAAACACTGCACTAGATTACAAGCTCCCTGAGGGTGAAGACAAGCTCTCTGATGTGTCCTGTGTTTGGCACAGTGCTGGACATATTTCTCAAGGAAATTTTTTTTAATGAATTAGTTGAATATATAACCCAGAGTTCATTTTTGGTATCTTTTGAAAACAGAATGGTCATTGTCTCGAGACATTTCATTATTCAGAGGCTCAGATACCTGTTATCTCTCTGCATCTTAAATCCTACATCTTTTGGACTCACTGCAAATGGGAGATGTCTTCCCTCTTCTTAGTTCAAAGATTTAGCGCTTATTTTAGGAGATCATAAATAAAAATTATTATTGCTGATCCCCTACCCAGGGCGCATGAAACAGAATCCTGTGTGCACGTGTGTGTTCATGTGTGTACATGTGTGTGCATGTGTGTATTTGGTAATGCCTTTAGATTCCCTTGAAAAGAAACTATTAATTGGGCTGTTGTATTTTTTAGTTGTTTTCTCCACATCCTTTCCACCTTGTCCCAGTAATGGTCTCCAGTTTTCCTCCAGGGTCCAGTCCCTCCCATTTCTCATCACATATGCTTCAGAGGAGGCTCCATGCTCCCCATCCCTTCCAGCTTAGGCATTGAGTGTGTGACCCAGGCCTGAGTCAGTTAGCACATCAGACTGCTCTGGTCACAGTGATTGGCACAGAGAGAGGCATGGGGCACCATCAAACATGAGGGGTTTCCTAGGCATACTGCCATGGAGGCAGGTGCTCTTCCCATGCTGGGCTGGAAGTTGAGAGGATGAAAGTGTCCGCCATCTTGTTGACACAATGTTGAACCTGTTGGGGATGGCACCCTCCAGAAGAAAGCTGACAGACAGAAAGAGGGAGAGGGAGAACAAACAGAGAGAGAACCAGGTCCTAGTGGCATCACTTGACCCTGTACCCTGCCATAGCTGAAACCAGACCAACCCTAGGTTTTTCCCTTGGGTGAGCTAATGAATTCTCTTTTTGTCCAAACAAATTTGAGTTGAAGCTAAGCCTTCTCTAGTTTAGACATTGACTTCCAGACAACATGGAGCCAAAGAGTCCTGAGAGAGCAAAGGCTAGACAGAACACCAGCACTTGAAGGGTCTTTGAGAAGTGACTTTAGTTGGACCAAAGACTACTTACTGGCCACCACAACATGTCCCCTCCGGCGAGAAAGTAGCCTTTCACTGTGTCTCTTTTGGTCTTCACTGTGGACTGAAACAAAGAAGAGGCATGAGTGAGGGAAAAGTGAGCAATCAGAGGCATCCCAAAGTGGTCTAGGGCACAGATTATCAACTGGGAGTCCAGCAGGCCAGACTTGGACGTCAAATATATATATATTTTTTCTTTTTGTTTTTGCTTTTTTTTTTGTCTGTTTGTTTTGGCAAGAGTCCCTGAGTGATACTTCCCATGGGAAGTTGTTTACCTGAAATGTGTTACTTCACTCTTCTTTTTTAAATTGAAGTACAGTTGATGTACAATATTATATATTACAGGTGTACAATATAGTGAGTCACAGTTTTTAAAGGTTATACTTCATTTATAGTTATTATAAAACATTGGCCACCTTCCCTGTGTTGTACAGTATATCCCTGTAGCTTATTTTATACATAATAGTTTGCACCTCTTAATGCCTTAATCCCATATTGCCCCTCCCTTCTTCCCTCTCCCCACTGGTAACCACTAGTTTGTTCTCCATATCTGTGAGTCTGCTTCTTTTTTGTTATATTCACTAGTTTGTTGTATTTTTAAGTTCAGATAGATTTTATTTGACCATTGGTTTTTAAGAAGATTTTCATTTGAATGCCTTTAGAGGAGACATAAATTCTTCAGGTCAGCGCACCCCCTATTACTCCTTACTTCGCATATGTATAATAACCTACTTGGCCATCCTAGGCATTTGAGTTTTACGCCCATGGCTTGTCTATGACAGCTCACAATGAATATCATTTATTGAGTGTCAGTTCTATGTGCCAGACACTATGCTAAGAATTTTAAAGCATTATCTCATTTTCATCAACGCCTATGAGGTTGATGTTCTTAGGCCAATTTAACAGATGAAGAAACTGAGGCTCAGAAGTAAAGTCACTTAACTAGTGCCACGTTCCTAGAGAGCTGGGCATTCATGCCCACGTCAGCCTGATTTCAGAGCTCTTTAGGAGTGAGCTGGCACTACAGGTGCTTCAGCAGACACATTTTGACCACTAAGCAGCTATGCGATCTTGGATAAGTTGTTTAAGTTCCTCTGAGCCTCTAGATGTGGATGTTGGCAAAAGGAATATTTCTGGATGGGGGATGATGTAAAATGGTAACTTTTCATCCCTGCAAATGATCTTACTATAGAAAACAGACACCATGACTCATTCCTGCTGAACCCTGACACAGGAAGTATTCTCCAAGAGTAAAGAATTCTTTGCGCTAAAAGGGATCCTCTAAATCCAGGGCTTCCCAAACCAGTCAAATACATCAGCATCTCCTGATTCTCTTGTGAAAATATAAATTCCCAGGGACTCTAACCCTCACCCTAATTCTACCCGTACCACTAATCCTGATCCCAATCCTGTCTGACTCAAAAGCCCTGACTCTTAGTATCTCATCCAGCTCAATACGTCCTGCTAAGGTGGAGGAAACAGAAGAAGGTCACATCCGTGGTCCTTGGGATGTCCAGCACTTTAATCTCCTTCTTGATTTGGAGGAGGGGAAACTAAGAAGTAAGAGTAGAGAAATGATCTACAAATAGTCGAATTGAAGTGGGGAAGTAGGCTGCAGTTTTTAAGTCCTTTGACCTGAAAATCAGATAGTAGCACCTCCTCTCAACCATTCTTATCCCAAAGTTACTAAGCTCCTTGATATGTAAAGAGTTCCTAGAAATTGATAAAAGAAAAACTTAATGGGGAAAACAGTGAAACCATACATAAAGGAAACAAGTGGTTCTTAAACATATGTAAGGATGTCCACCCCCACTTATTATAAAACAATAATACATTGAGATATTGTGTTTCCCTGTCAGTTTGGCAAAATGAAACAGTTTGACAATGCAGTGTTGGTGTGGATGTGATCATGTGACTTTCTCTCATACATTTAATGATGTGCGTGCAGACTGGCACTACCCCTAAGAGGGCAATTTGACGAAAACTATCATAATTGCAAAGGCACATATCCTTTAACCTGACAATTCCACTACAGGGGATTTATCCTTCATTATAGTTGCACACATCCAAAATAATGTGTCCAAGATTTGTTTATTGCAGCATAACTTTTAGTAGTAAAAGATGGGGGACAATCCAAATAACCCTCAACAAGAAACAGGTTTAAATAAATTACAGTATGATCATCTAATGGAATACTGTGCAACTTTTAAGAAGACGAGGAAGCTTTTGTGTACTGACATGAAAAGATATCCAAGAGACACTGATAAGTAAAACATACCAAGGTAAAAAACAGTATGTATAATAACCTACCTTCTATGTAAGAAAATGGGAAATATACACATTTATATTTGCTTGGATTTACTTACAGAAACTCTGAAAGAATACATTAATGTACTAAAAAGTAACAGCGGACAGAAGGGTAGTAGTAAAACTTTTCACTGTATGTTATTTAGTTGTTTTTGTTTCTGAACCATGTGACTGAATTGTCTCTTTTAAAAACATTTTTTTAAAAGAACATGGATTTCAAAGTGAAAGAAGTAGAGATTCTAACCCCAGCTCTAACTTACTAGCAGAATAAGAAAATTAAATTATTTGAGCTTCATTTTCCTTATCTACAAAATAGGTAGAGTAATAGCACCTTACTCACAGAGACCTGTGCAAATTACACGAGATAACATAAGTCAACGTGCCTAGCACAGTCCTTGACACAGTCGACACTTACTGCACTTTAAAAAATTTTTAGGTTCTGATTATTTTCTGACGGTGAGCTAGTCTCCTGCCCCGCCCCTTTGCCTCCCCCTGGCCTGGCTTACCCATAGTCCAACGGCAAGGACAAAGAGGAAGTACAGAACCAGCACTGCGATGTCACCTGGTTCCAGTGTCCTCTGGGGAAAGGCTTCCAGGGGATCTGACTGCGTGGGCAGAGGGCTGCTGGAGCTGCTCTCCATGGTCCTGAACGAACTCTCTCAACCCTGTAGAAGCGCAAATACTTGTCAGATGCCAGAACCCGGTGCCACTCTTCTCACCCTCTCCGTGACTGCCTCCTTGGGGCATCCAAGCATGACACGTGCAAGGATGTGTGATGGTGCCAGAGCTCAGGAAGGGAGGTCCATCCATTCAGCAAATATTTACAAGGAAGCCCCATCAAATCTACAGTTAATTTTTACCAACCCAACCACTCACTTGGCAATACCTAAAGAATAAATGATTTAAGTAGTAAAGTTGGTTCACCGCCCTCTTCCACATAGCCAGGAGTGAGAGAAAAACAAGACAGCGAATCAGTCTCTGTTTCCCAGGTACCTCACAGCTGGGTGACAGACAGGCCAGCAACTTTGTCTGAGGCTCAGCCAGACAAAATGCATTTTTAAGATAAACACCTATATAATATCTACTACATGTCAGGCATCATCTTAAGTGTTTATAAACCTACAAAGTGAGCACTGTTGTTATTATACCATCTTAAGATGGACAAAGTTGAGGCACAGAGAAGATAAATAACTTGCCTAGGGTAACACAGCTCAAGTGGTAGACCTGGGATTGGAAGGCAAATAATCTTGCTCTAGAATCCATGTTGTGAACCAATATCCTAAGGTATTTCTCAGTATATTACACCTCCTTGGGCAATTTGAAGGATTCCTGGGGTGGGTAGAATCAGGTCCCTCTCAAAGATGTTTACTCCTAATCCTCAGAACCTGTGAATGTGTTACGTTATATAACAAAGGACAATTACATTTGCAGATGGAATTAAGGTTGTAAGTCAGCTCTTCTCAAAATAGGGAGATTATCTGAGTGGGACTAGCGCAATCACAAGGGGCCCTAAAGAGAGAGGGAATCAGATGAGACGATGAGAGAGATGACAATGTGAGAAGGTTTGACCCAATGTTGCTGGATTTGATGTTAGAGTAATAGGGCCATGAGCCAAGAAATGCAGGCGGCTCTAGAAGTTAGTGAAGGCACATTAATGGAGTCTCCCCTAGAGCACCCGGAAGGAAGTCAGCCTTGCTGTCACCTTGACTTTAGCCCAGCAAGACCCATTGAGAACGTCTGACTTCCAGAATTGTGAGATAAGAAACTGGTGCTGTTTAAGATACTAAGTTTGTGGTAATTTGTCACAGCAGCATTTGAACACTAATAAAATTCCCAGGGATAATTTTTTACTTTACGTGATTTGGGCTTTGACTTATTCCTGTGTTAAGATGTGACTCCACTCTGAGGGTGTCAGTCTCGAGGGGTTCAGGAATGAAAAACTCAGGCCTGCCTTCCATAATGCACAGCCTCATCATCAGGGAAACCCACTTATAGGTAATAACACAGCATGACACTTCATTCAGCAGAGGTGCACAGAGATAGATGTATTAAGGGTTCAAGCTTAGGGGTCATCCAGCTGACGCTACCACTTACCAATCCTGAGAATTTGGACAAATCCCCTAACTTCCCTAACCCTTAGCTTTCCCATCTGCAAAATGAGGCAATAAGAGTTTACATTTCAGGGAGGTGGGCATGGCTCCATGGTAAAGTGTTCACTTGGCATGCTTGAGGTCCTGGGTTCAATCCCCAGTATCTCCATTTAAAAAAGAGAAAAAAAATTAGTCACATTAAACCATCAATTCTTGATAAAAAAACTTTTTAAAAAAGAGTTTACATTTCATAGATCGCTGTGAGCTAGTACCTATGAAGTGCTGAGAACAGTGGCTCGCACAGCTGTGCTCTGTAAAAAGCTCTATTGCTATAATTACTATTACCATTATTTTCTACAACGTGTGGGAAGGCAAGGACCGCCTAGTTTTACACGGAGGAATCCAGACGGCAGCCTGGATGAGTAGGTGGCCTGATATGGCATGAGCGGGGGTGGGGGAGCATGCCAGGCCACGGCAGCAGTCTCAGCAGACGCTGCGATGGGAGAAAGCACACCATGCTTAAGAAACCATCAGATTCTTGCCTGAGGATTAAGCTAGATCGGGAAGAGGGTGATGGGCAGCGGGGCTAGTCAGCTATGAAGACATTGTACCAGCTCTCGAATGTTATTCAAAAATTTCAGAAGGTCAGTAGTTTTCAACCTATCAGACATCATCCCCTGTTTTCATAACAAATATGTTGTACTACTCCTTTCGCTGAATACTACAATGAAATGCATGGTTAATGTTACCTACCTATACACATCATTAAAAAAAATCATTACAATGCTCTAACTCTGCTATAAAAGAGAAATTTTTTAAAAAGCCATTTATGATAAGACGATGGATAATTCAACACATAACTGCTCCATCTGACTCCACTGGAAGACCCAAAGGGGCAGTCAGATCCTTTCACCTATTATACTGAATAAGTTTTGAATTTAAGAGAAATATGGACAACAGGTCACCTCGCACCTGGGCAGGATGTTTCCTGTCCTTGAAGCGGGGTTTTTGATCTGTAACGGCATTTTGGACCAAGGAATTCTTTGTTATGGGGGCTGCCTTGTGTATTGTAGGATATTTAACAGCATCCCTGGTAGCTACTCACTAGATGCCGATAGCACCTTCCCCGAAGTTGTGACAGCCACAAATGTCCCCTGGGTTGAGAACCACTGCCTTAGAGCCCTGAAAAAAGAGGCTGGATGTTCAGTTAGAGCCTCAGGGGGGCGCTCAGCGACCTTTAACGTCCCTTCCCATGCCAAGCATGTGTTGAACTTCTCTCCCTGGGGTTGGTCCTTGCTCTTCTTCTGTTGAGAGGATGCTCATAGCTTCTCAGACCTGGGACGTGGTGGCCCTCTCCATGGAAGAGAAGACCCAAGCAACCATGGATCCATAGTATTGATCCAAAGACGGATAGAAGAGAGAAGGAGGGAAGGAGGAAAGAGATTTGCCAGGATCAGGCAAACCCAGTTTAGACACTTGCCTGGCTCTAATGCAGGAAGGTGTGGCAGAAGGCCAGATTCCACCCCCGATCACCCCTCAGCCCTCTCTGCTTCAGTCCAGCCTAGGTTTCATGATCATTGTCATCTGTCAAATGGGATGATAATAACCTAACTGAACCAGACACCTTGCAGGGGAGGAAGTGGGAAGGGAAGACTGGTGCTGGAGACACACCCTAGGGGGGAAGTAGAGATTCTTAAAGGAGCGTCTAACCAAGAGGCAGATTCTGGAGACTTGGGGAAGAGGAGTTAGATGTCCTTAAGTGTTGTTTTCTCAAGGATAAAGCCCCTGTTAGGTAGGTAGTTCCGTCACCGAACTCCCCAGTCAAAGAAGTGAGGATGTGGTCTTACGCAGCTGGTAACTGTCAGAGGCAGAACTTGAATCTGGATCTACCTGATTTCAAAGCCTGCATTTTTTTTTTCTTTCTTTTGGCCAGTTTTTTTTTTTTTATTGAAGTATAGCTGATATACAATGTTGTGTTAATTACAGCAAAATGATTCAGTTATATATATATATATTTTTTCAGATTCTTCTCCATTATAGGTTACTGTAAGATATTCAGTATAGTTCCCTGTACTATACAGTAGGACCTTGTTGTCTATTTTATATATAGTAGTTAGTCTTTGTTAATCCCAAACTCCAAATTTATCTTTCCCCTCCCTTTCCCCTTTGGTAACCATAAGTTTTCTATGTCTATGAGTCTGTTTCTGTTTTGTAAATAAGCTCATTTGTGTCATTTTTTTTCTAGATTCCACATATAAGTGATATCATATGATATTTGTCTTTCTCTATCTGAATTACTCCACTGAGTGTGACGATCTCCAGGTCCATCCATGTTGCTGCATTGGCATTATTGCATACTTTTTTATGGCTGAGTGGTATTCCACTGTATAAATATACCACAACTTCTTTATCCAGTCATCTGTCAATGGACATTTAGGCTGTTTCCCGTCTTGGCTATTGTAAATAGTGCTGCTACGAACATTGAGGTGCATGTGTCTTTTTGAATTAGAGTTTCCTCTGGATCTATGCCCAGGAGTGGGACTGCAGAATGATATGGTACCTCTGCTTTTAGTTTTTTAAGGAACCTCCATATAGTCCCCAAGAGTGTCTGCACCAATTTACTTCCCACCAACAGGGTAGGAAGTTTCAGAACCTGTATTTTTTCAAACACTTCAACTGCTTTGATGTACTTTGCTGCTTCCAAAACAGGGGGCTTGGGGAAGATGGGGACAAGGGGCATAGGAAGCAGCTTAAGGTGGAGATGGACCCTGAACTGGGGAGTGGGGCAGATTGTTCTAGAACCCAGCAGTCTGAAAGGGAGGAAACGGAGGAACAAGGGAGGCAGGGCAGCGGACAGACTGGTGAGCCAGCCCTCCCCCGTCCACAGCGCCGCTCCCAGCTGCCCCTTCCAGGCCTCTGCCTGCCAGGCACCGAGAGGGGTGGGAGCAGATAAACAAGTCATTCATCACCGGCTCCGGGCAGGCTGGCACCGGCTCCAGGCTCTTCCCGAGTCCCAGGGAGGTGGGGGCCCTGTCGGCGGCCAGGAGGGACCGTCTGTGTCTTCAGGGTGGGAATAGGACCTAGAAGAATGCGCCAGAGAAGCTGCGGACACCAAGTGTGGCTGCCTCAGCCACGTACTCCAGACGGATCCCTCCGCAGGCCCTGGTTCAGCAAAGCCATTATTACTGTCGCTGTAACAGTAATAATCTCTAAAACTTACTGAGCACTATTTATGGAAGTGCCAGGCCTGCAGCTCACCTTACACATGACCTCTTATCTCATCCTTGCCAGCCCCCTGAGGCAAACATAGTACACCTCCATCTTACAGGTGGGAAATGGAGCCGCCAAGAGGTGAGAGGGAGCTGGGTTCGGGTCCTGGCTGCGCCACTTTCTGGGTCACAGGAAGTGCCAGAGGTGGGATTCGAACCCAGGTCTTGCACCGAAGCTCACTGTGTCATCTAGTACTGGCTGGTCTGCCTTCCTTTCCTCCCTTCCTCCTCCCCTTCTTCACTCCTCCCCTCCCTCTATCTCTGGGTCCTTTTTTTTTTAACGGAGGTACTAGGGATTGAACCCAGGACCTCTGGCATGCTAAGCATGCGCTCTACCACTGAGCTATACCCTCCCCTCGACCTCCTCTACCTCTGTTTCTTTCCCATAAACATTCATTAGGCACCAGCTGTATGCCAGGCTCTGTGCTGGGCACTGTGGACTTGGCCCCCATCCTTGCAGGTTCTCACCCAGCCCCTTGCAGCATTGTGCGTGCCCAGAGCCATCCGTGGCACCGCCCTGGGAGGGCTTCACCTCCTGAGGGCCCCTCCCCTGTGGGAGGCCAGGGTTAATTGGAGTCTATGCAAAGCGGGTGCGGTAACAAGGGCTTTGTTTGCAAGAACACCCTGCCCTTGTGGTTGCCAACTGGCCAAAGAACAGAGGAAACTCAGCAAGCAGGGTTGCCTGCTCACCCTTTTCCTTTTGGCCACTTACATCATTTGCCAGAGCAGATGTGGGAATTTTCCGCACCCCAGTGTGAAACAAAGATGGGGAAGGGGGCAGGGCTCTGACTGTATTCGCTGCCTTTGGTTTTCAGTCTGGCTCCTGTGTGTCCACTGAGTGGGCTACGTTATTCTTTATGACTTGTGTGCGCCTGAAATATTTTGCAATGAAGAAAAAGAAACAAACGGAACAAGGTGTACAGCATAAAACCACACGTGTCTACTAAATGCATTCTGAGACAGAAAATATAGTACCAAATATAGTACAGTTTTGCCAGGATGTGGGCACATTTGCTGAAGAATAGCAAACACATTAGCAGAGACAGAGAAAGGGAGAAGCAGACAGAGGGACAGAGAGATAAACTAAGGGAGGACCCTGCCCCGGCCAAAGATGACAATGGCCATCTAATTAATTACAAGTTTAATTATTGACAAAAACTCCCTGGGAAACAGATGTGTCGTGATCAAATGTAAAGATGTTAGAACTGCATTTCCTGGTTCAAGTCTCCACTCTACCTCTTATTAGTTCCGTGATCTTGAGCAAATAATCTCTCCAATACTCAGTTTCCCCGTCTATAAGATGGGGATATGAATCAGACCTACATCAGTTTTGCTAAAAGTATTAATCAAGTTCATTATGGATTTGATCAGGCCCAGAATACTTGGTCTGTCTCCTTCCTTCTTGTAAAATCACTAAAAAAAAAAAATGATCATAGATTTTGTGGTCAGACAGACCCTGGCCGCTACATGTATGAGTCTCCTTTTAAGCACATAGCACCCCTAAGAAGTCGGGTGTCTGGTTAACCCCATTGAACAGGTGGAGAAAACAAAGCCCAGGCTGAGGCCCCAAGGGCACAGGTCACGCCATTGGTAAATGACTGACCTGGGGCTTCAACCTGGGCTTGACCTTCAAGTTCCTAACCATTGCTCAGCATGTGGGCCCTTGGCAGGGAAAATTCCCGAGGTGACACAAGGGCTTGCAGAGGCCACACCTCCCAGGCCGGTAGGCACTCACACCCTTTCCTTCCAGTCCAAGGCCACAAGCCCGGTCTTTGGCTCAAGTCCAGGATGCCCAGAGAGGGGGATGGTGGAGGCAGCCCAACCAGAGGCAGGGGGTCAGTTCTGTAACGCTGAGCCGGGAGGCCAGAGCCTAAAACTGCAGAAGGGAGACCTGAAGGAGGACCACCTCCGGCCTCCTCAGCCAGCGGATGCTCTGCGGTTCATTAGAAGCAGGTCTCTGGACGAAGGCCCAGAGGACAGATGCCACGGGTCTTTGAGATGAAGCAGAGGCTGGGACTGTCCCCAGCCTGTCGGAAAGAGCCACAGCTCTGGCCATTAGGGAGGAAGCCACAGGCACAGTAGGGCCTGGCAGCTTTCCCCAAAGAGTGTCCCTGCTAACAAGTTTGAGTGCAAGGGACCCAGGCGAGCTTTCTCCTCCACCTGCCTCACCTTTTCAGTGAGGACCTGGGCTCAGGACTCCTAGAGAGACTAGATGTCACAAGAGCATGTTGGGAGCCCCAGACCTATCCATCCAAATGACAGCATGGGCTCTCCTGAGAATGCCGGGTCAGCGTCTCAAATGCAACACATCCAACTCGGAGACCATGGTCTTCAATGGCTGCCAGTCCTCCCATCTCATGAAATGGCAGCTTCATCCACTCTGCTTCTCATGCCAGAAACCCGAGTCATCCTTAAGTCTTGCATTCATTCATTCACTCACTCATCCAGTGGTCTGTAAGCACCTCCTATCTGCTGGGCATGGTGCCTAAGCACCAAGGCTGCCGGGGCTCACAAACATCCCACCAAAGACCGTACAACGTCCCTTTCTCAACTTCTGGAATCTACTGAACTCTAGTTCCACCCTTTTCTACTTCCAAAGACGAGCTTGAATCCATCCATTTTCCCTCACCTTTACTTCTATCGCTTTCATTCAAGCCACTGTCACTTCCATGTAGACTGGAGCATGTACTTCCCACCTTGCCTCCCTGAGGCCATTCTGGCTTCCTCCTCCACCCTTCACATGGAAGCCCGAGGGATCTTTGAGCATAAATCAGGTCAGTTCCTTTTCCTGCTCCAAGAATCTCAGCACTGTCTGACGCGCTCTGCCGTGGCCCCAGCCTCATCCCGCACGGTCTTCTATCTATCCCTGGAGCACTGTTTTGCTTCAGGGTCTTTGCTGTTCTGTTCCCTCTGCCTGGAATGCTCTTCCCTACACTCTTGGCTTGAGAAACTCCTACTCACCCTTCAGATGGCGCCCCACTGTCACCGCCCCCCCCCCCCCCGGGAAGCCTTCTCTTGGCTTCAGTCTAAGCTGGATCCCCAAATGATTTGCCATCATAGCAAACATGACCTCTCACCCCTGTTGAATCAAACATGCCATTTGGTTTGTATGATTCTCTCACTGCCGCCCATCCCCGCTGCATGGTAAGCCCCACGAAGGCAGGGGCCATGTCCGCCTCACTCACATTGTGCCCTCAAAGCAGGCACTCGATGAACACTGGGATAACAAACAAATGTGGAATTATCTGAGCCTTTGCTGTATACACCCTGGCGACTGTGACCCCCTCAGAGTAGGAGGAGGGTATCTCCCAGTCGCTTCCCCAGAATCACTTGTCAAGATGTCACTGGAAAACCAGATGTTGTGGATAAGCTCATGGCCGTGGGAGCTGAGTCTCAGCTTCGCCAACTCACTGTCTGTGTGAGCTTGGGCACGTTTCTTAATGGCTCGCGGGCTCTGCCTGTGAATTCGGGCAGCTGCGCCAGCTCGACCTGGCCCGGGCTGTGATGCGCTCTGCACGTGTCAGCCGTGTACCAGTGGCTCCTGTCTGCCTTACAGTTAAGAGCGGCTGCCTCGCGGCAACACATCTCCCAGCGTTTTGCTGTTTATGTGGATGGCTTCCCCTCCTTATCTCTCAGGTCATGAGGACACCACACCTGTGGGCTGGGCTGTGCTGAGGTTCACGGTCTCAACTGACAGATAAGGAACCTGAGCCTCAGTGAGGTGAAATGATCCGCCCCTTGGCCCTGAACTTGGTTAAGTGGAAGAGCTGGGACCCATGCCAGGTGCGCTGGCTGTACCCACCCCTGCCAGACACATCCCGCTTGCCGGGCGCAGGATGAGTCCTCTCCCAGAAGAGGAGCTGGGTGCCCCCGCCCTGCCATCCTTCCTGCCAGCACTGTCTCCAGTCCCCTGCGCAGATTCCCCAGTTGGCAGAATGGGTATCAGGTGGAGGGGTGAGGGTGGCAGGAATCTTACCTTCCTCTGGGGACAGAGTCCACCTGGCCTGGGTCCTGTCGGTGGTGTCCGAGAAAGAGGAGACAGAGGTGTCTGTGAGAAGGGAGGAACTGGGCTCCTCTGCCCTTGCAGGCTTGAGAGGACAGCGGTGGCCCTCCCTCCGGCACCGCCTGCTGTTGAGAGAGGCTCCTCACAGGTCAAACTCCAAATTCCAGCCTTGGCGGCAGCAGGGGTCAGAGGAGCCGTGAATGATCTCCCAGGGGTAGGGGAGAGGTCCTGGGGCCAGCCCCAGCCCCTTGAACTTGAACTTGAACTCCATGCAGGCCCCCATGGGGAAGATGGCCTGACGTGAGCTCCGCCCACAGAGCCTCACCTTCTCTGGGTCCTCACCTGGTGGGGGGCCCATGGTCAGGAAGGGGAGGGGAGCTGCTGCAGCCTGGGGCACCGTCCTGCTCCCCTCACCCGCTCTGCCACTGGCCCGCCTCCACGCTGGGGACAGGCAGGCTTGGGACGAGCCGGAGGAAGGGGGAGGGCAGATGCTGGCAGGGGAGGCAGGGGACAGAGGAGAAGTCCCAGGAGGGCACTTGAAGCAGCCCCACCGCTGCAGCCGCATAACAGTGACCACCTTTGTTCGGCTCCTTTCCTGTGCACTCTCCAGACCAAGGCAGGACAAAGACAGGCGCCTGCAGCCCAGAGGAGTTGTCAGGAGTGACCGAAGTCCAGCCCACAACACGAGGACAGGCAGTGGGGGACAGTGGAAGGCTTTTACTGGATACTCAGAGCATTCAAAATTAAAAAAAAAAAAAGAGTTACTAGCATTTGCAAAACGAGAGATTTTGAATAACACTCTGGATTTCCCACTTTACTAGAACCATCTGAGGGCCTGGCCAAACCAGGCCCACATGGCCACAGGGCAGCCGCTGCCTGGGGCAGGGTCGTGGCCACCCCGCCCCCCACCACAGTCCTGACCTCCGGCCCACCTCTCCCCTGCCCTTGGCCTGCCTGGGCCCTGGGCGGGGGCAGCCCCTGGCGCAGAGCAGGTCAGGAAGCATGGCGCTCTGGTCGAAAAGCTTCTGTGTCTCTGCTCGCTTGGTGTTTCCAACACGCCTCTAGGACAGATCCTGTTAGTATCTCCATTTTACTGAGAAAGGGGAAGAGAAGGGTGCGTAACTTGACCAAGTCACCAGCTGCGAGAGGCAGAACCAGGGCGGGAACCCCCATTTCTGGCATTTCATCCCACAATGCTACGGGGGCAGCGGGGCGGCTCAGAGACACATCCCGCTGGACGCAGGGCGGCCTGGATGTGCAGAGACTTAGCAATTGGCCTGACACCAGCATGAAGCAGGGCCTACAGCTGGTGGCCAGCCTGGGGGGACCAGTGTCCAGAAGGAACAGCTAGGATTGGAGGAGGTGGGCAGACAGACAGAGCAGGGAAAGGACAGACAACTTGACCCTGTGATCTGCCGCCAGAGGATTCATCACCAGGAGGGCAGTGGGGGGCACGTTGTTCCACCCACCTGAGGTCCAGCCCTGACTTCTTGGGGTCATGTCTGGGGAACCACGGTTATGTTCCAGGGTCAAGGTGGCTACAGACAAAGCACGTGGATGAGACAGGCGGGTCAGGTGGGGCTGTGAACAGCTGAGCCATGTCCCAGGTGAAGGGGACAGCCACAACTCACCTCCAACTGGGGAAACACAGGCCCAGTGGGGTCAGACCTTCCAATTGTTCTAGAAAGATGGGAAGTCCATAATTTTAGCTTCAGGACTATAAATCAATAAGGGGGTGATTGTGGCCCACGGGCCACTGGTGTGTCACCTCCAACAGTCTCTCTGATTGCCAGGTGCTTTTTTTTAACCCTCTCTTGGTGCTGTAGAAAACAGGAGAGAAAGATGGTTCAGCCAGTTTGGAGAATATTTTGGAAGTTTCTTAGCAAGTCAACAAACCCCTACCTTATAAGCCCAGCAAATTCCACGCATAGGTATGTATCAAGAGAATTGAAAAACACATGTTCCACAAAGCCTTGTACCCAAATGTTCAGAGCAGCCCTGCTCACCATCGTCCCAAAGCGGAAATAGCCCGATGTCCGTCGGCAGATCAGCGGACAATCCGCACCACCGGCATACTTCATGGAAAACCACAGTTGTTTCCAGTAGGACTAACTCCTGACACGTAACGCCATGAGTGAATCCCAGAAACCTGCCAGACACAAGCAAGTCCACCCTCTGTGATTCCATTTATATGAAGTTCAAAAACAGGAAAGATGAATCTATGGTGATGGAAGTCAGAGCGTGGGAGGTAAGAACTGACCAGAGCACTTTATGGGGAGTATTTAATAGATTCCCATACCCTAAGCGGGGAGGTGATTACACGGGCACATACCATTGTTCAGACCCGTTGGACTGGATGAGATTTGTGTGTTGCTTTTTATGCAAATGATGCCTGAAAAAAAATAGGGTGGGATGTGCAGTCAGTGAGTTTAGCAGATGCAGGTCTTGCTTCTCTGGTGGTGAAGGCAGTGGCCCTTACTCAAATCTTATTCCCGGGAGTCAGTGCCAGCCCAGCACCTCCACATGGGAATGTAGGTCCCACGGTTTCAAAGCACCTGATTTCCCAAGAGAAATCCCAAAGTACGGACTTTTATATGAACGCTCCTGATTTATAGGGATTGGCAAGTAATTTGGAATTAACTAAAAACAGCTAAAATGCTGCACAGTCAGCCTTCTGTATCCACAGGCTCTGCATCCTGAGATTTGACTACCCATGGATCGGAAGTATTCAGGGGAAAAAAAAAAAGATCTGGAAAGTTTCAAAAAGCAAAACTAGAATTTGCCACGTGCCAGCAACTATTTAAGTAGCATTTACCTTGTAATAGGCAGAATAAGGAATCTAAAGATGATTTAAAGGATGTGGGAGGATGTGACATGTGTGGGTTACATACAGACACTATGCCCTTTTATATAAGGGACTAGAGCATCCTCAAATTTTGGTAACCACGGGGGGGTCCTGCAACAAACCACCGCCAGATACTGAGGGACGACTCGATATATATCAAGCAATGCATATAGCATTCAGTTTGTGACCCTGTGTGATATTGTGACTTATAGTAAGAAATACATACTTGGTCTTTGTCCCCATTTCTGTCACAGCTCTCCTAAAACTTTTGGAACTTTCTAAGTGACCAGAGCGAGCAAGGTGTCTTTTGTTGGTGAGGTGACTTCCGGACCTCATCTGTGTTTGGGGGCTGGTTGCCAAGGGAACTAGCCAGGTGATTAGAGGGTTGGGATTTTTTTGGTACCCACCCCCACCATCCCGACCACCTGGAGCAGGAGAGGGGCTGGTGGTTGAATCAACTGCCAATGGCCTGTGATCTAATCAGTCATGACTATATAATCAAAACCCAAAAGGATGGGATTCTGAGAGCCTCTGGGTTGATGAACACGTGGAGGTTTGGGGAGAGGAGTGTGCTCAGAGAGCGTGGAAGCTCCATACCCTTTCCCCAGGCCCTGCCCTGTGAGTCTACCGGGCTGTTCCTGAGTTATATCCTTTTGTAACAGACTGGTTATCTAGTAAGTAAAATGTTTCTCTGAGTTCCATGAGCGTCTCTAGCAAACTGATCAAACCTGAAGAGGGAGAGCCTTTGGAAACTCCGATCTAGAGCGGGTGAATCAGAAGCCCACGGCAACCTGGATTGGTGACTGGTGTCTGAAATGGTGGGGGGTGTCTTGGAGGACTGAGCCCTTAACCTGCGGGACCTGACGCTGCCTCCAGGGAGACAGAGTCACAACTGAGCTGAATTGTCAGAGCATTACTTGGTGGCCAGGGGACAGGGGGCTGGATGGAGGGACGCACACGATGGTATTGGTCCCAGAATCTTACCCTATGTCCCCAAGTCACACGCCCTGCTCGTCTGGAATCCAGGCTGAGCTCTACATAAGGTCACGATTCTGTCCTGTATCTTCTACAGCTTTTTAGAAACACATCTTCACCCCCTCCCCCCCAACACACACTGTCCTCCAATGTTGCTATTTATAGTAACAACTGAGAAGAGCAAACCCTAAACACCCTGAAATCGGTAAGCTTTCCTGGCCAGCAGGCAAGGGTGATGCAAGGAGCCCAGCTCGAGGGTAAAATGAGATATATTTTTTTGACTTAGTAACTGTGAGGCCTGGGGTGAGTCACCCAGCCTGTCTGAACCTTCAGCTTCCACAGGTGCCACCACGTGTTTGCAATGCCTGCTCCACAGGGGCTAAAACGAGGATAAAATGAGATGCCACAGGGATGCACCTGTGTCTTGGTAGGAGGTTCTGGGTCCGCACTGGCTCCTTCCCTCTCCCCGGACCTAACCCCAGTTAACCTCGGGCTGCCGGCCTTCTGTTGAGTTGCCACTGAGAATGTCAAGGCTCACTCTTTCTCCTTCTGATGGCTTCACCCTGGAAACACTGTGTCCCCACCCCTCCCCCGTTCCCCGCTCCGAGAGGCACGTTTCTCACAAACCTGGGTGGCCTTTCATCCCCACGGGCAGCAGGACAGTGTTCTGGTGAAGAGGCCACCGATGGGGGCACATCCCTGCCCTCCTCCTGGCTCCTCTGCTCCTACCTGCGTGACCTCGTGGAAATCTGCCTGAATCCAGACTTTCTCCTCCGAAAAAGGAGATGTCATAATAACGGGACCGAGCCATTTGATCAGAAAGACTGGAGATTAATCCATATGACATTCTTCGTAATACTAAGGTGTTATTTTTCTTTCTTCTCTCATTATTTCATGAATGTCCAGTGGCATCTCTGGAAAGCTACAGGGCATGAGGCATCCCGACAGGCTGAATGCAGAAGCAGGTGTCAATAACCAGCTTTCTCCTGTGAAACCAGCCATCAAAGAGCTTTACAAACATGTAAAACAATGCCACTCTTCTCACTCGATCTTTTGGGGAAAATATGGCTGTTTTTCATAAAAAATGTTATTTACTTAACATGCAATGAGGTCGTTTTGTTCTTTTAAAATTAATTGATATTGTAAATGGTTTCTTCATTTAAACATCTAATTTGGTCAATATCTCTGTATTGATAATCCACATAAATGAAATGACGGGGTCCTTCCTTGTAAAGGGACCCCGAGACCCAAAAGCCTGAGAATCACTGCACTGTGACAAATTTGACAGGAGCCCGGGCATCTGGGAAAACTCTTGGAAATGTGCTGTCTGAACCCCAAGCCACACAATTCGCTAAAAGGTGCATTAAAGCAGGCCCTACCTGGGAAGCCTGCTCGTGGCAGTAGGGTCTGTGAGAGACAGTTGTTTGTAACTCGGGAGACCTTGCCGGTCAGTGTAGAGCGGATCGTTAATGAATCAACAAGGACTCTCTTTAATCACTAAACACTTTAACAGCAGGTCATCTGCGACACGGAGGTTGAAGTATGGAGTGTGACTTCCATACACTTGGGGATTACTGGAGTGGAACAGGGTCCCATGAAAGTCAACTTGACCAGAACTGCCACGAGCACACATCTGGGTTCCAAGAGGTGGTTTAGTGACGGTCCTTTGTCCTTGGCAGCCTGCGAGTGCCAGTGTGGGGCCAGCTGTGTGGCGGTCCTCGGGTCCCTGGGCTCTGCCTTCCGTGTCTGTTTAAAACCTGGCTCTATCAACTTTGTGGCTTACGGCCACCTCTCTGCTTCACTGCCCTGTGCCTCAGTCTCCCCATTTGTCAAATAGGGTTGTCGTAAGGATGAAATAAAAGGGTTATCTGAGGTGGGAATTGGCCAGCAAAATCTGCCCTTCTCCCTCCCCATGTGACACGTGTGGCCGAGTGTGGCCAGTGGAACAGGAGGGGACAGGATCTAGGTGACTCCTGCCTTCCCTGGATCCAGTGAGGGTCAGTGTGTGTCGGGGTGGGTGGGGGGCGAGGAAGTCAACACTCCTCCCTCGGTCCAGGCTTCTGAGGGTCATCCCTCCCTTACTTAAGAGGGAATTCAGGGCTGGGGGGTGTATAGCTCAGTGGTAGAGTACATGCCTAGCATGCACGAGGTCCTGGGTTCAGTCCCTAGCACCTCCATTAAAATCAATCAATCAATTAATTTAAAAATCTAATTACTTTCCCCCCAAAAAAGTTCTCAAAAATAAAATTTTTTTTAAAGAGAAGGAGCTCGGGTCCCAAGCTGCCACTCTTTCCTGCCTTCCCTCAGGTCGGGGTGGTGACCTCTGAAACAGCCTTGGAGGCACGTGCAGGGGGCAGGACGGCTGCAGCCGCCTGGGCTCCTGATGGAGCAGAGAAGCCGCCCAAGCGGAGCCTCTGTGTGGACTGAGGAGTGAAACAGAAAGGACTTCCGTTCCCCAGCCATGTCACCGCTGGGGCTCTGGTGACCAGGGCACTGCTTTCGACCCTCAAACATCCGAGCGTAGCGCTTGGAAGGGCGTCTTACCTGGGATGAGCACCGGGTAAGCTTTGCAATAAGGACCCTGCTGTCCTGCTCGGGAAGGACACACGGCGTCCTGTCTCTCATCACAGGAAACACACACAGAACACGTTCTTAATCTCCGGCGGTGCCGCAAAGACACGTGACTCTGCTTTTAGGCGCCACGGTGCGTGACCCGAGCAAGCCACCGCCCCTCCCTGGGGCCGCTTCAGCATCTCGTAAATGAAGGAGAGAAGAGTGCCTCCCACACGGGGTAGCTGGTGGTGAGGCTTCGATGAGCTAATCCATGCCAGCTGTCGAGTTTCATTCTGCAAGTGCTAAGCAGATGTGTGCTCTTACTTTAGTGACTGTTTTCAGTGTCTGTGGTTGAGATGGTCTCAACCATTTCCACCTGGTGTGGCTGTTCTGCGTGTCACTGATGGCTCCCAGCTGAGCTGCTCCCCAGGCATTGTCCTGGACCGAAAGCAGCAGCCTTCCCTGCACCCAGTGAGGGTCAGTGTGTGTCGGGGTGGGTGGGGGCGGGAAGTCAACGCTCCTCCCTTGGTCCAGGCTTCTCTGAGGGTCATCCCAGCTGCACGTTCCCTGGAGGTGGGCTCAGGTCTCTGTTGCAGCTTCTCCCGCTTCCCAGTCCTGCCTCCCTCACTCTCTCACAAGTGTCCTCCGTGGGCACTTCCCAGCAAACCGCCTCCACTCAGATCTCCAACTCAGAGTGTGACTCAGGGAACCCAACCAACTTCCGCCATCCGGTACCCCTGACTCCCCGGGGACAACGCACTTGCCCCTACCCTGCTGATGGCCTCCTCTGTCACACATGCATGCTTGGCTTCTCCTCCCAGACTTTTATCTCTTGACAGGCAGCCTTTGAGGATGTGGCTTTCTCCTTCCCTGAAATGTGCCCTCTCCAGCTTCTGAGAGTGAACTTTCCCTTGCCGCCCCCACCTCCTTTCTCCTGCCTCTTTGAATTTTTAATCATCCTTCTCAGGCACCCAGGCTCCTTTCTGCTTCTCAGATGATGATGTTACTTGAAACTTTATTCTACATCCATTTCCATTTCCATGGTGTCAGCCATCACCTCTGATGGATAATCCCAAACTGATGTCTCTACCTAAGACCTCTTCCTTAAACATCCATCCATCCATCCATCTATCAGTTCATCCACCCACCCTTTCAATCACCCACCCACCCACCTACCATTCATCCATCCAGAAACCCGTTCATCCATCTACTTACCCATCCATCCATCCATCCCTCCCTCCCTCCAACAAATATTTTCTGAGTACCTACATTGTGCCAGGCTCTGGGCTAGGAGCTAAGGAACAAATATCATATCCACATGACTTAATCCCAGATGCAAACTAGGCAGCTCCTCTGGGCTGTTCCCAGGATCCTTGCCTCAGCAAGACCCAAAGCAAACTCTCTGCTATTCCCTCCACTATGAAACCTACTCTTAGCCTCTAGGATCCCTTCCCTTGGCTACCAGCAGTTCCCCAAATCAGAAATGTGGGGGTCCTCCTAGACTCCTCCCCTCCACTCTTCAGACCCCAGAGTCAGTCTCATTGATTCTCCCTCTTGCACTCATTGCCTCCCCGCCCAAGTTTTATACTACAGTCCTGGTTCAGGCTTTTACAATTTCTTGCCTCAATTTCCATATGTCTCCCAGCTAGCTTCAAGTCCTACCCGCTTTCAGTTCTTCCTCTGCAACCTTCCAGGAGGAGATGGTTAATCTCTACTGTTCAACCACATCTCCCACCCCGGATCCCTTTTCCACACTTCCCACTGTGCTCTGTGCCCCAGGAGGCTGATTTCAATGAACTGTATCACCTGGCCTCCTTTGCTTTCTGGAATCCACCTAGACTTGGCCAGTGGGAGGCACCAGCAGGCGACTGGAGGGTAGAGGAGAGTGGTTGGGTGTTTGTCCCTTCCTCCTCCCCACACCTCCCCCACCCCCCGCTTGCTGCCTCCCTGTGGTCCCAAAAGTGGCTCCGCTGCTCCATGGCCACAGCTCTGCAGAGCTCTGTAACATTGTTTCCTCCTTTCCAGCCTCGAGATACCTGCTCCCCACAATGACTCTACTACGGTGCTTCACCAGCCCTCACTGGTGCCGCTAACTGCCTAAATCTCACAGCACAGTCCCTTTATGAAATAATATTTGGCTAAATTCTTTGCACTGAGCTATCTCGCCCATGCTGGAACCCTGACTCACAGGGCTTCCCCACTGTCTGTAGGAGAAATTCCACATGACACACTACTGGAATTATTCTTCCACAAGTTTACCTCCCTTCCTCTGTTCCTGGGATTTGGGTGTGAAATTTCCCCCATTTTTTTGTCATAAGCTTAGCAAATTTTCCAAGATAAAGGCTTTCCTAGGTCTAGCTTTTCCAAACAATGGTTAAAAAAATTTTTTTTTCCTTCAAGCAATAGGAAGGGGCATCACTCAACACTCTATTGGGTGTCAACTACAGAAACCCAACTCAAACTAATTTAATTTAATCTAGTTCAAGCTAACTTACACAAAACTAATTGACTTACACAAAACTAATTGGCTTACACAATTGAAACGTGCCAAGCTTCAGGTCTGGTGGGATCCAGGGTCTCAGATCATGTCAATGTGACCTGATTTCACTGGCTGCGCTCTCTTGTCTGGTCTTTGTGCTCAAGCAGCCCTTTTCTTCACCATGGTCTTGAGAGGCTCCAGGTACAGCCACGCAGGTTCAAGTCCAGTAGGAAACCAAGAGTCCCCAGCAGACTGGACAACAGTCCTAACCGTCCTTTGTCCATGCTGGGACACGTGCCTCTTCCTGAACCAGTTGTCTGGGCCACAGAGTGCAAGCTCTTTGTCCCTGCAGGCTGTGAGTTGTTCCCCAAGAAAGTCAGATTGGTATTTCTAGAAGAAGGGGGAGGGTAAGCTGGACAGACAAAACCAACGGACATCCACTGCCTTTGCTCATTGGCTCGTTACGAGGATCAAGCGACAAGTGCTTGCCTGGGGCATGGTTTGGGATGGGTTCTCCCACAAATGTGTGGCTGCCTCCTTCCCCTCCCAGAAATCGAAAGCCCCAAATCCCTTCCATGAGAGGGTGGACGTGCCCAAGAATGGAGACACTCCTTTATTGTCTTTCCAGAACTCCTTTCTATCACTTAATGCCCCGAGGATACATACCCTCCCGTGAACCATTCCTGACTCTCTAAAACTAAGCAATGTAGGCATAGAATACTTGTGTGAACTACTGATTTTATCCCCCCCAAATAAAAATGAGATGATACTAATATCTCCTGCAACTGTATTTTTGCCACTTACCTCTGTCAGCGACGCCTTTCCGTAGTGGTTTATACACATCTGTCTCATTGTCTTACTGCCTGGATATTCCAGCTTCTGGATGAACGATAGTTTATTTAACTGGTCCCTTCTCAGGGCAAATGCCACTATTGTTGCCCAATATCCAGTTCCCCCTTTTTCACTAATAACGCAGCGCTCACATTGTCGCTGGGGACATGACATTGCAAATGAAGACTGCCAGTCGCCACCTTCCAGCTCTGCATGACTTAAGTTCTGACTAATGGGAGGTGGCCATAACTGAGGCATCAGAATGGGGGTCCTGCCCGTAAAGAGAAGGGGCACGCCCTCTCCATGACACTGTGCCTCTGCTCGCTGGCTAGGCTGTGACTGGGAGGGCGAGCTCTCCGCCCACGCAGAGCAGGGCAAGGCTGCAAGGATGGAAGGGGCCCTGACTCCTTCCAGCCAGACGGCTCGTTGACAGATCAGCCACAGCAACACAGTTCTGCTGTTGAAGCCACTGCCTTTTGGGGTCTCCAGTCCAGCTGGTGAGCCAGTACCCCCAACCACAATACCAGAACCACCTGGCCACGCCCCAGACCTAGGGAATCTGACCCCACATCTTAACAAAATCCCTGGGTGGTGCCACGCACATTAACGTCTGAGAGGGGCTGATCTGATAGACTTAATGAAGGGTGGTTCCCCTGTCTGCGGTTTTCTACTACAAGCGAGTGACTACTGTGGTCAGCTCTCCTAGACTAGAATCTCTCTGGGTGAGATTCTAGGCATAGGATTGCTGGTCCATGGCAGATGGACCTTTACCAAAGTTTTTGATGGTGGTGTTTTTTTAGCTGTTTTGATTTTTTTTTTTTTAAAGATTTAAGAAGGGTCTCATGGGAAAGCCTGCTAATCTCTCTCTTAGATAAATGTACTGCACAAAGCGTCTTCCAGAAAAAGGGAATCAGAGTGCTCCCCCTGCTGGCTATTTTCTCCACTTACAGGCAAGTGGGTCCAGGGTTGAAAGACCTTGCAACTCCAAGCCCTCCAGGGGTTGGTAAAACCGCAGCAAATGAGGAGGATTCCGCCCTCACCAGGGCTGGCTGGAAGGCTTCAAGGCTACCCCCCCCCGCCAGAACGGAACCACTGCAATGGGCATGCAAGTGAAGGGTTGTTGGCAAGAGTACTAACACGCTAATGCAGGACTGACCAAGAGGGAGTCTTAAAAAAAGGCTAGACGGAAGCATGATTGATGCACCACAAACCACGCATATTCAAAACATCTAACGAGGGGGAGGTGGGAATAGCTCAGTGGTGGAACGCACGCTTAGCATGCATGCACGAGGTCCTGGGTTCAATCCCCAGTACCTCCATTAAATAAATAAATAAAATTTAAAAATAAAAAATAAACCATTTCTTTAAAAAAAAAAGTCCAATGGAGAAGTTTCTAAATTGAAGAATAGTTGATGTACAATATTATGTAAAAGCCTCAGGTGTACAACACAGTGATTCATAATTTGAAAGGTTACACTCCATTTATAGTTATTATAAAACATCAGCAGTCGGCATGGAGGGGAGGACGACAGTGTGTTCGTTCTGGAAGGAGACAGTGTGTGGACTCCTTGGAGATGGTGAGAGATGCTATGAAGAAAGTAAAACAGGGCGCATGCTAGACCCACGCTTCTCACCCTCGGCTCTGTGGGCACTTGGAGTGGGGTCACTCTTTGCCGTAGGGGCTGTCCTGTGCGTTCAAGGGCATCTGATAGCATCCCTGATCTCTGCCCACTGGACGCCAGCAGCAGTCTCGCCTCTCCCTAGATGTAACAGCCAAAAATGTCTGCAGACATTGTCAAATGTCCCCCAGCTGAGAATCACTGTGGCTGCAGAGGGGAGAGGACTATTCGAGAAGGCTGGGGAAGGGTTCCTTGCAGAGGCACCTCTGCTTGTGGTGGGATCAGGACCCAGCCAACTGAATACTGGGGGGAGATAGGAGTGATTCAGAGGAAGAGGTTATGCCCCGGGGCAGGAATGAGAAAGGAGGTCTGGGGAAGATGGGGAGAGGGGAGCAGGTCAACAGGGGTTGACCGCCCCAGGCCTGCCAGCCTGCAGGCTGTGATAAGGGGCTTGGGTTTCATTCTAAGTGCTACAGAGGCCACTGATGGTTCATAAACAGGGTGGTGATTGAGCTGAGGCCCTAGAGTTTAGGGGCACAAGGGACTTTCTGTGATGGTCATGGGTCAGATCTTAACTGGGATAGGGGGGCTACATGAGTGAGGACATTTGCCCAAACCCACTGAGCTGGACACTTTAGAACTGAGATCCTGAATTGCATGAAAGCTATGTCTTTTTAAAAAGACAAAAAGCCAAAGAGCACCGTTACTGTTGCGGGAAGGATGGACTGTGGGGCAGGAGCAGAAGCTGGGAGGCGAAGGGGAGGCTCTGGCAGGAGATGTCATGGCTGAGGTCATGGGGATGGGGATGGGGATGGGGATGGAGAGATGGTTGGATTAAGGCTCTGTCCTGGAGAAAGAGCAGATGGTTTGGATGTTGGGAGTCAGGGACCGAGCTAGTAGACTGTCTGATGGGAATTTCAACTCCTAACTCCAAAGGCCGCGCGCCCTTAACCGATAAATGGTACCTACTCTGAAGGGCACAGATGGGTCCGTCCGTGGAAAGAGCTGTCCCTCGGCCATGCTCTCTGGCCCTTAGGCACTCACGACGTCCCGTTTCTGCCCATCACCTGAACTGCTGCTTCCGGAACTAAGACCATCTTTAAATGTGGCTCATTTAAAAAGTAAAACTTGAATGTGCTTATTTACAAGGAAACCCCACAAACAGGCATGACTTGTTACATCTAGCAGGGGGCAATAACGACCAGCCCAATAAAAACAGGCAGTGTTAGTGAACGAAAAATTCGAAATAAATAATGAAATACCTGAGAAATCAATGCCCAGAGAAGAGTAGGACTTTGGATGCTTATGTAATAAGGGCTGATAGTCATTGCCAGTTCTCACGGTCTCTCACTGGAGTCCTTAAAAATCTCATCTTAGTCACTTATCTGTGTTTCCATGGGAACAAATATTGAAACAGAAACCAAAATAAAATAGTGACTCTAGGAAGTGCAAATGAGGGTTTGGGGCCCTTGTTGAGCCCTGGGTTCTGGGGGTCTGGCCCGGCACATCCACCACAGCCAGGGAGAAGTTATCACTATTGGGTTGACATTTTTGTTTGCTTGTTGTTTTTTTTTTGGGGGGTGGGGTGGGTAATTAGGTTTATTTATTTACTTTTAGAGGGGGTGCTGGGGATTGAACCCAGGACCTTGTGCATGCTAAGCACATGCTCTACCGCTTGAGCTATACCTTCCCCCCTGCCATATGTTTGTTTATTTTACTTTTTGTTGTCAATTTATTATTTACCCCTTTGCCAAAACCCAACTAAGCGGGCATTCATAAAAGGGTATAGGTTTTTATTTGGACACGGACATATGCACAGAGAGAATGCCTTGGGAAGATGAAGGCAGAAATTGGGGTGATGCTTGCAAGGGTCGCCAAAGATTGCCAGCCAACCAATTTTTTTAATGAATGTTCTGAGACCTCAGGACCTCATGCATGCCAAGCACACGCTCTACCACTGAGCTATATACCCTCCCTCACCAAAAGCTGATTTTAACAACCTATGAAATCACGAGAACCCAGGTGGTTCAGTGATATGGTAGGATGGCAATGGGGGTCCAAGCATTGGATTCAGGCCTGCAGGGTGTTTGGGCCATTTAAAGCTTGTCTTCTGGAAGTGGGGCTGGACTATGGATACAGCTTCCCTCACTACCCAGAGCTGAGCCCTGCTCTACCAGCAGGTTGGGGTTCTTCCCTACCTAGTGGGCCAACAGCCGGCCAGGACAGGGGCATCCTGGACCTTGAGGACTGAGACAGGCCCAAGGTCTCAGGGCCGGGAAGTCACTCTCTTGCCCCTGCACTGGAGCTGTCTCTGCCACGCAAGCCATGCGGAGCTGAAACTCTCCAGCTGTGCTTCTGCAAGTGGGGTGTGTGGGCCTTACTGCGGCTCATCCTTCCGAGGCATTAGGGGCTTCCTGAAGAACAGCAATTTAACTGGCTGTTTGAAACACTGTTTTTAGATGAAAACCTTATAATGGAGCAGAATGAAATACTCACATGCAGCTTTAACCAAAATTGCAGAGTTTAAAACTCTGCCCCCAGATCCTAAGGGGATCCGCATCGCCCATCCTCTCCTTGGCTTTGGAAGGGTGCTGGTGGACAATTTGAGAAACTGTACTAGGACTTTGTGTTTCCTATTCTACGGCCAGTCTGGGGTGCTCAGAAATTAAGTAAGAAAACACACACAGAACACTAGCTATGTAGAGAACCCTTAACATTCTGTTACCCCCCCCTTCCCCACCACCCTGCAAATGCCTCCTCAGAGGAAGTGCCACCAGGGCCACAGGCCTGGTTCTTTGTAAGGGGCTTTCGAGGTTCATCTGGGTTGTTTCTGGCTCTTGTTCAGCGACCCTGCCACTCACATCTGAAATCAAAGGATCAACAGGAAAAGGTCTCCTCAATTCTGGAGAGGGAAAATTCAGTCAAGTCCCGATGCACGGAAGCAATCTCTCAGCCGAACACTGAGCCAGCTTGCTCAGTGCAACTTCTGTCATTCCTTTTGACCCAAGTATCTCGCCCTTCCCCTCAATTCCCATCTACACACTATTTAACCCAACTTAGACCCTGTCAGGAACCTCACCTCCACTTCCCTGGTTCATCCACCCTCACAATTGAATGGCGTGGCACTACCACAACCCTGGGTCCTCAAATGTCAACAGGTAACAGCTGTCACTCCTTCAACACCTGTTCAGTGAATACCTAGTGTGTGACCACGTGGATTACAGAGACTAGCAAGAGGTTATTCATCGGCTGAAGCTCAATGATCACCAGCAGTGATGAGGGGATAACATTTTCGTGGCAGGCAGCAATGGGAGGCGGTGTCTACACTTGATGGGGAAAAAAACCCCGGGGAAGCTGACCACAGCGATCACCGTCTTTGAGGGTAAGGGAGCGCTGGGCAGGCTGGTGGCAGGTGTGGAGCGGGACCAGGGCAGCTCAGTGTGTCCAGGGGAGCGGGAGCAGGAGCTCAGTGGCCCTCGGGAGCTCTATTTGCAAACGCATGACTGGATGTATTAAGACGTTTAGACTGACTCTTAGAGGCTGTCAGTGAGTCGAGGCCACTCAGCCAGGGGGATATCGTGGTCAGACTAATGGCCTGGACTAAGGCACAGGCAGCTGAGAGATGGAGGAGGGCGTGGGAGTAACACAGCCACTTAGGCGAATAGAGCTGTTTTCTTTAAGGACTAGGCAGACAAGGCAAAAATCAAACCACTTTTACTTTTTTAAATCAAACACTTTATTTCCACATAACAAGCGCAAAAAACTCCCAAACACTTTTAACAATACAATTAACGCAATTATGAAGTCAATTATATACTACTCAAAGCCCCAAAGGTCAATCAGCTTAACGTTCTGAACATTTCCAGACGTGGTTTTTCAAAGCTACCTTTGGTTTTTGGAAAAACCAGTATGGAAGTCGATATACATTGAATGCATTGAACAACATTAGCTTACACCTGGCAAGTTGGAGCATGATTTGAAGTCATACACTGAAATGCATACACAGGTTCTGGCCCAAGGCTCCTGCAGTGAGGAGGGCAGGCCGTGAAGGGGGAGAAAAAGGCCGGTCCAGGCTGTGGCATTTCTCATTTTGTAACAGAGGTATGAGAGTTTAACACTAGAACACTGTCAAGTCATTAAGCTTCATGTTCCAAATGGTCTCTTGCTGAGGCTTGAGATGGGCACAAATGGTGGGGAAGATGGAGTCACAGAAGAGTTTTGAGCAACAAGATCCCAAAGATGCTCAAAGAGGGTAGGAAGGAGCAAGCTACAGTTTCCCATTGTTCTCACATTATTTCAGGGTGAAATTGTGAATAAGTTCGGATAAAATGTTCAGATATTTGCTCAGATTGTTACTCGGTTGCTCTATGAGAACCCTCATACATAGCAACTCTGAAACTTTCGTTATAAAAAAGAGCGTACAAATAAATTCACAAAAAAGAGACAATTAATGTTGAGCAGCCAAAAAGTCATGGTTTATTATATCTGAAGAAATTTCATAATTCAAACACAACCAAACTGTACATTTTACAATCACATTCTATTTGTAAACAGTTAAAAGCCACTGACTTCTTTTGCATCTTAGGACACAAACAGTTAGAATCAAGGCAATGAAATGATGGCAAATTCTGTACTGTTAAAATTTTTACCCTTGTTTAGTCTCTCTTCTTTGACTAAGCAAGCATTATAATACCATTTGTGGGCAAAAAAAGGGGGGGAGGAGAGAAAGAAATTTTAAAAATGGTGTAACTCGTTAGTTTGCAACAACATTTAAAATTTTCTTTGTACAACGAACGATCCTGTAAGCCCAGTATCTCGGTTACAGTATGCATAGTTACTGATTTCGGCTTTAAGGTACAACAGTTAGACAGTAACACAGTCACGAGAGAGCAGAGACGCACAGAGCCACTTGATGGGGCTACAAAAATTATTACCTACTGATTATTAGCAAACCGTCATCACTCACTAATAAAAAGACAGCATCTGAAAGCAGAATCTCAAACTCCAGCTTTAAGCATTTTTTTGTTTTTTTTTGTTTTTTTTTTTTTTGGCAGAGAAAATTCTTTAACAGAGCAGTATGTAGTATCAGTGCTAAAAGTTGGGGTTTTTCTTTTTTTTCCTATAAGAAACTACAAGGAGTTTTTTTTTTTTTTTTTTTTTTTTTTTTAACTGGGGAACTGGTTTTCCTGAGAACCATGCTCTTTGATTTAGGACAGGAATAGAAAAACAAAAGAACATGGCCAAATGCTGCTCCTTTTTCCCAGAGATAGAAAGCATCTTTTAAATCATCCTCCATTTTTTTTTTGTCTTTTAATTTTTTTTAAATGATGGAAGAGTAAACATTTTTTTTTCTCAAAAAACAAACAAAAAAATCTGTAAACAAGAAGGTTCAACGTGGGAACCTTCAAAATAAAATGGAAAGCCTATTCAAAGTGCAGGGCCCGTCCTGGGTGGCAGGTGGGCTGCAAGTCACAGCTGTGGCCACAGTTTTTCAAACTGCAGAGCGAAATTCTTTAGTTTTCTAACATGAAAAAACTGGTGCAATACTTTCATTTATAGTCCTAAGTCAGCATCATAACTTGATCTTTTAAACTCCACGATACCACAATAAGGTAGGCAAACATCAAGGCATAGTAGAGAGCGCACACCTTTTAAGAACATCCTTGAGTAAACATTTACACTGGAACAGCTGCCCCCCCATATTGCCGATTAGACGGAGAGAACATCATTCAGTGCAAAGTTAAAAGCTCATACATTATCAGCCCAAAAAAGGGTTTTGCAAAAAAGAAAGGAAAAAAAAAAAAAAAAAAGAAAAAGAAAAAGGGGGAAAAAAAAAGATGAATGAAGGGGGGAGGGGGACAGGAGAGGGGGAAAAGAACCCAAAGGCTAGACATGATGACTACACACAAGGGAGCTCTTCTACACGGTTTAGCATGTATGGCGCTATTTGGGAGTGTAAATAGATAGATACCTTTTCACATTATAATATTGGCCTGCATGA
This sequence comes from Camelus dromedarius, assembly GCF_036321535.1. Taxonomy (NCBI): domain Eukaryota; kingdom Metazoa; phylum Chordata; class Mammalia; order Artiodactyla; family Camelidae; genus Camelus; species Camelus dromedarius. The sequence goes on along the minus strand of NC_087459.1, from coordinate 18,937,134 downwards.
TTCAAGTATTCAAACTGATATGTTTCAGGGAAAACAAAGTGGAAAATGTGCAGAGAAGAGCTGTTCCCACAGGTGGCCCCTGGCTGCAGGCGGCGAGCCCGACTTAGTGCTCCTTTCTTTCGCGTCTTGAGGTCGCAGTCCGTGCGTCTAGTCTACACTGTTACATGGACTCTCCACCCCCACCCAGGTGGTCAACAGAAAGAAAAGCGTTAATGGGGGATGGGCTGCTAATTCCCCGGGGGTCGCTGCTGCTTGGAGGCCCCCACAGGCTTGTGGAATAATGTGGGGTCCCCCAGAGGGAAGTGCCATGAAGGTCTCCACAGTTAGTTCCCGACAGCCCAGCACCATTCCAGTGATTGAGATCGGTCCGGCTGGAGAACGAGTGGGAACAGTCGAGGGAGCCCAGCCGGCTCTGGCTGGACCCGAGAGACTGCCAGCTGGGAGAAGGGGTCAGAGACTGACTTTGTGCAAAGAAACGACTGATCTCCTCTTCACTGGCAAACTCAGCAAGAATAGTAGTGTTCCCCAGTACACACCTGGAGAGAGACACAAGCAGGCCTGGTGAAGACTCGGGGTACCTGAGGCTCTGAGTCAAAAGTCAGGGTGACACTTTGAGTTTCTGCTTAAAAAAGGCCCTGGAACGGGGAGAGGGAGCGCACAGGGACCCAGCCTGCCCTCCGGCCGGCGAGCGCAAGCCCGAGGCGGGGCACGGGCCCAGGGCGCTCCAGGCCAGGACGCGCCACCCAGAGCCCGCGGAACCCAGGATACAGCGAGGCCTGCGCTGCGGGACCGCACGCTGGCCCAGGGGCGGCACGGGGCCATCAGCCGGGCTCTCACGCGCACGAGGGGACCCAGGTCACGCACAGAACGGCCAACTTACATGTGCAGAGACTTTTGTGCCTTCACTACCTCTTCTTTTGAACTGTAACGGACCAAAGCATTTCCATGTGGGAGGTTCAGGTGGAATGTTATCAGTGGGCCATGCTGCATGCACAGGGTACGCAGAGTTGAGCCATCGATCTAGGAAACAGGGTGTGGGAACTGCCAGTTAGATGCACCGTCACGAGGACCGTCCATGGAGGTGGTCCCAGGCTGGGACTCGGTCCTGTCTCTCTTGCCCGAGGTTCTTCACTCCTGGTGCCGCTCTTCACTGGGACTCACTGCTGTGATGGGGTTCAGCACCCCCCGCCCCACCTCCACTGGTCCCAGAGCCATACCTCTGTGGCCTCTAGACTCCTGGACATTCCCCAGATCCCCAATTCCTTAGTTAGCCATTGCCCCTGCTGTGGCTTCATGTCTTCTCTCTTCCCTGCCCTGAGGACAGGATTCATCAAGGCACTGCTCCCTGGGGGAGGAGGGGGGCGGGCTCTTAACACCCAGCCTCCAAAGGAGGAGGGGGGGTGGTCCAGGGACTGAGAAAACGTTCTAATCTACAAGGGCAGACAGGGCTCCTCAAAGGTAGTATGAGCACCACCTGCATCAAAGTCATCTGAATGCCCGTACAGAAACGCAGATCCCTGATCCGAGCCCAGATCTACGGAACCAGGTCTTTGGGGGTGAGGCCCAGGGCTCTCTTTTTGGTCAGCTCCTGTGCATTTTACAGTGTAGAAACCGCTGGGTCAGACCGCCAGTCTGTCTGAGGCAGCTAAAGGCCATCCTTCGCTGTTTCCTCCGCCCAGCCTCCACACCTGCTCAGTACCACTCAGAAGGCCTGGGCAGTCCTCATCTCAAACAAGAATGGAATCCTCTGCTCTCCATGCTACCTGGTGTGTCCACACAGACAGGACACCTGACATTCTTACCTGAGGTGTAAGGTTTTTTAGAACAAGCCAATTTGTTATTCTCCCTGAGCTGCTCTCACCCCAGCTGGAACCTAAACAAGGAAGAAAAAGGGCAGGTCAGTTTTCCAAGGCTGTGGCCTGAATGAGTGTTCAGGACAAACACATCCCAGTCAAACTGCAGGTATTCGGGAGGGTCATCTGGGCTCTCATGGGCGTCCTTCCCTTCCTTCCTCCTTCCCTGCACTTCCACACGGGGTACTTTCTCCCCAGGCCCAGCATGCCAGCTCCCCCCCCAGCTCTGACCAGTCAACTGCCGGGGCACGTGGCTCTGCCTCTGGGAGAGCGGGCTCAGAGGGCTCCCAGCTTATCACATGGCAGGCTGGTGAACCAAAGGCCAGATGTCTTTACCATCTTTCCCTTCATAAAGCTAAACCTCTCTCAAAATGATCGCCTTTGGGGAATGGCCTCAGTTTGGGATGATCTCAAAGGGATTTAAGAGCTTGCAATCGTCCACACACTCCTTGTTTCGTCTGTGTTCCCACGGGGGCTCCCCGTCGGCTGTCCTGCTCGGCCCCACCACATCCCTTCTCCCAGCAGCAGAGCTTTAAAACGCGATCAAGTCACTCCCCATCTACAACCACTTAAAGGTGCCTCAGAAACACCGCGTGACTTAGGACATCTGCACGACAGAGCTCACGCCTACTCATCTCCCCCCGACGCTGCTCCACCTCTTGCCAAGCTCTGACAACTCCAACAGGAAGCCCTATGCTTTCCCAGGCCCCAGTGCCTTGATACTTGCTGCTCCGTCTGTTTGCCCGGCTTACTCTCACAGGCCTTCTGATCCCACTCAATCCTACTGACCCTTCTGAGGGTGAGGGCTCCTAGGCCACTTTTATTATTGCCCCCACCATGTACCACCAGTCACTTAGCTGGCACCCAGAAGATGTCTGTGGCCTGAAAGAACCACATACATGTGACACTGATCACACTAGTTTGCATTTATTAGCTTGGAACAGACTCACGTGTTCTTTTCCCATAATTAAAACTTTTCTCCAAAAGAAACAATGCAAGTTTTATTTCAGCCAATCACCTGTCTAAAGACCAGAAATTATTAATGAAGTCTTACTACCATTTTCAGCCTGGAGATGAGCATGTTTGGTCCATTCTGGGGGCAGGGCAGGAAGACGGATAAGATCACATTTACTGGTTGAGCCAGCAGATAAGCTCTGAGTTGTATTTGTGGTTGCGTGTGTTGGGGGGAGGCAGGGGCGGGGCATGATGCCAGCACAACTCCAGTGCCAGTCGTCTGCAGAAGGAACAGAGGCGTAAGGCAACCGCTTGCCCCAGTTTCCTGGGACAGTCCGGTTTAGGCCTGTGCGATCCACCCACAGCACCCTTCTCTCAGATGTCCTGCTGCCTCAGTGAGCTCTGCGCCACCCTAAGCGCAGGCCAGGCTTTCACTGAAGCAGGCCCCACTCCTCAAGGCCCAGGTGGGCTGCTCCCACCTCGCCCAGGCTCGGCAAATGGCAGCTTCTGCTCTGTGTGACGTGGTGCCTGCTACGAGCAGGAAGTTAATACACTAAGATGAGCTCTTGAGGAGCTTCTGAAAGGAAGGAAATCCCCATTCCATTAACTTTATTGCTGACTGCTGTGTGTCTTTGGGTAAAAGTTCTTAAGTAAACCAGGCAAAATTTAAAGTAAAATTTGAGATTCTCAAAAGCATGGAAGTTGCAGAAGATGGCAATGCACCAGAAACCTTCTGTTTATAAATAAAGTTCTAGTCCTGCTTTATAGAGGGTGATGCTGCAGTCTGCTGTTTAGGTCTCTGTTAAACTAGACTGCTGGTACTGGCTAGTTTCAGAAAATTAACCACATGGAACCACCGTATGCACGCCACCTTACCTGGGGTATACCTGGCGTCAGAATTTCCCCATCCTCCACCTACACGAAGGGGAGAATTATCCCACGTAGACAAGGGTGGCTTCTGACCAGTCAGTCCCGGAGGTGGGCGGGACGGAGCAGTGATGTTTTTAGGTGGCAAAGGGACCTTCCACAGCTCATGAGCCAGAGAGGTGTTTGTAACTGAACCAGGAGACCATGTCAATTTGGAATCACTATTTCTGGCTACTCAAAGGGAAAAAACAAAGTGGGGGAGAGGGGAGATAAATGCTTTCAGAAAAAAGAAAATTTAAATAATGATTAACATTCATTCTCCCACTAAAAGCAAATCAAACAAACAAAAACTATAAGAAATCCCCATATCAAACTAAACTGCCAAAGAAGAAAAACAGAAAGGCACAAGGAAACTGCTCCCTTGCCTCAAAACAGCCCGTCTGTCTGTTATTAACAGTTTTAAGACCTGCGAGACTTAGTCCAGCGTACAAAGCTATACTTAACACTGCTCTGAACCGCTCTAACACAGCAATTGGGAACTCAACAACTGTAATGAGTCACTCAAGACTGACACTTAGGCCATCAAATAGATTTTAGCACTCTGTTGTTTACTCATGAAAAAAGGACTACAGAAGTAGCCCCAACTCAGGGAGCCCTCAGAGCAGACATTTGCTGGGGGGCACTCTGTGCCAAGAGCTGAGCTGCTGGGTGCTTGGCTACCTCTAATCCTGACACACATGCGACTGAGGATCAGAGAGGTTAAGCCACTTGCCTAATGGGTCCAGCGCACAGCCAGGCACACAGAAAACTTCTCAAAATCATGCTTAAAAAAGCCCCATGATGGGGTAGTAGGGGATGGAAAATTTTATAATTGCCATCACCATCAATTACTTTTCTACCTGATCCATAAGCTGCATGTTTTTAAGTTAGCACATCTCAAAGTGTAATGGGAAGACTGGTCACAACACAGTTTATCACTAGTCCGAGTACGGAACTGACTGAGTGTTTATAAGCTGACAACAACCTGACACTGCTGCCATAGCCCCCAAGTGCATAGTCATTTTTCTAGCTATTCCAAGTCCAGGTTTACTATATTTTACAGAAGTTATCAGTCTGTAAAAGGCTGGATATTAAAAAATAAAAGGTCCTTCACTATAGATAGTTGATAACCACTGCTTTGAATTAAATTACATTTAATTACAGAGCTGAGATGGCTCTCAGATGTGAGTGACTGTTCAGTGAAGGCTGTTTTAGTAGATTTTAAACAAGGGCAAATGGTGTTAAAAATATTTTCCAGGTTTCAGAAATATACTTACACTCTAAGCTCCCTGAGAAGAAGACTGTAGATCAAAAGAAGCGGGATTAAGCGTCACAGCCCCGCCCCAGGTTCTGAGGACACCCCTCCCTCCGACAGGGCCCTGGCGAGCCCGGGGCAGGACCCACCTGAAGTGCTTTGTGCTGTACTGCTGAGGGGAACGTTGTAGTTGGAGGCACGAATGGATGACCAGGCACTAGTTGAAGGCAGCGTGGTGTTCAAGGATGAGGATGACCCTAAGTGGGGAAGAGCCAATTAATTAGTCTTCCCCAGAGTAAGGGATCTGGCATCTGAGAATAAGCAAAAGCACCAGCAAACCTGCGACCCTGTAACTGTGGCCCCCAGCAAGCAAGCAGGCAGGCACGCTCAGGGCCACGGGGACAGTGCCTAAGACTGCAGCCTCCTTCCTGCCTTTGAAACAGCATGCAGAGAGCTTGCTCACTGTTTTCACAGTGGCTCAGAAGAGGTACTTGCCCTCCCACATCCCTGTCCCCTACTTGTCTGTGAGAATACACGTCAACAATGAGATACAGCAAGAGATACCCCCGAGAAACACCAGCCCCGCCTCTCGGTACCGGCCCCCACGGGGAGGGCCCCTTCTCACTGTGCCTAGCTCCTGCCTCTCAAACCCGGTGACTTCTCCTTGGACAGTTCACCAAGGCACCCAGGGGCTGACACTACCACTTGGCCAGGCCTTCGTCCTCCCCCACGTGCCGCACGTTCAGTCCCCGAAACCTCGCCTTTCTTCCTGTTGTTTTAAAACGCCCCTGATGACCCCTCTAGTTTAGCTGCAGACTCGATCCCTGCATGAATCATGGCAACAGCTAACAGGCCTCCCTCTCCAAGCCATTCTGCTCACCACTGTCGGATTACCCCACCTTAAATGTGGAATCTCCCACTCAAAATCTCAGACGTTTCTTTCTTTTAATATCAAATCTAAATTCCTCTCCTGACTTTCAGAATCTTCTACAAACAAGAAGAAACCCTTGTTTGTGCAAGCCACCAGATTCTTTTGTTAACTCCCAGGCTGTGAGGTGTTATGTCTGGCTCTGTCCCCATGTTCTCCTACAGAAGCAGTGGCTTTAACTACTTCCAGACGTGGTTGTCTGCGAAGTTCAGCCACTTCAGAGTGAGGAGGATGCTTATCTTACCACTGTGCTACGGCAAACACTTGTTAAGAAACAGGTATTTAATGAAGTGTTGGCCGGTTTACATTTTCTTTATTATAAACTGTTCAAAGGGACATACGAGAGGACATGTGTTACAGAAACAGAGAGGGTGTCTTTATTCATCTCATTCACCTTGTGTCTAGTGTGTGCATGGAACACCTGTAAATGCCTGGGGTGAATAACCACGTGGTAGATGGGAGGATGATTTTTATTTGATAACCCATTGAAAAGTGCATCTAGACTGCAGGGACCCTTAAATTGTTCTTATTTTCATTCTCTGAGAGACAAAAAAAAGCCAAATTGCTTCTCCAGATGAAAGTTCTTTAATATCCAGAGTGTATAAACAAATAATGTAACGTCTTTTACAAGAAATGCCCGTTTCTTAATAACCACAATAGTGAAACTTGTAATAAAATAGACACCACACTTCAGTTATTAATACAGCTACTGGAAGGCAAATGCCTGTTGGTCCTTTGTGTGTCAGCTTTCTGAGATAATATACGTGTTTACCACACCAAGAGATAGTAAGTCCACCCCATTTTTAGAGCAGCTGAAGAATCACCTATGGGAAACTGAGAATTCTGTTTTCACTGTCACGAGTCCCATGGTTCTGGTCAGGTGTTGGGACGTGCTAGTGACACTTGCTGCTGAAAGTTTCACATCTACTTTGAGCCATTCTTAAACTGTCCTGCATCACTGAGAAATTGAGTTGGTACCAGCCTACATACCACTGTTCCTGTCCCTGAGGTGGTCAACTTCCCGCACAGTATTAATTGAAAGATTGTTTATGACACTGCCAGGAGTGACGTAAGGGTCAGTTTCAGGGTCAATGTTTGGATAACCTTTCCATGGTTCACCAGGGCGAAATTCTGGAAAAAAAAATGTAAAATTAGTTCAGGCTTAATCATCATCCAAGAGTCCATTAACTATCCCAAATTTTTATCCCTAAAGTCTACACAATTCTCAAATATTTCCAATCAATACCAATGCCGTAACAGGCTGACTCAGTATTACGATTATTATGAGCTGTTATTTATGAACACTTACAAATTGATGCATGGAGTAATTTTAATGGGTATAATATAGCTCTAAACAGTAAGATTTCAAAGTGCTTTATTACAAAACTTAAAGCTGCAGCAATCTGGACAGGACAGAGAGGCCACAGGTGCATTTCTAGTGATTCCTCAGCAAATGAAAACATGGTCGAGCCAGTTCCTGGACACAGCTGGAGAAGAACAATGAACGAGGGTTTATGGATCCTTTGTGCCGCCAGCGGAACTAACCCCACCTTCGGAGCTGGGAGCACAAAGGCCAGGTACACTTATCAGCCCAGACTTGGTGCTCACGTCTCAGGGGTCATTTCTGCATTCTCCTCCATCCTTAGTGTAGTTCAGTCCAATCACACTGAATTGCGGCCAAATCATGACCACAACTAGAGGTAACAAAATCTTAATGGAAACAAACGCTCATGAAAGAAGCTGTTGGCATTTTACCTGGTGGCCAGTTAACACTGCTAGAGCCATTAGGCGATTTGGCACGTGGCCAGCCATCTCCTATTGAACCTGGAGGACTGGCTGGTGAAGTACTGCTGTTCATAAAGTCGTAGGGAACAAATGGAGACTCTTCCAGCCTGAAACCACTTGAAATAGCACCTAGAAACAGAAAATGGTAGTCAACTGTGAGCAAAATACACCACCGCATTCATTTCTTGTAGTTTGTCAAATATAGTAAGTAAACTTTCTATTAGATCTGTGTGCTCCAAACTGGACACCGTGGGTTATATGAAGATGCAAGGAGGAAAGGAAGCCCTGTGCTTCCTTCCAGACTTCAGTCACTTCCACGCCCCGATACGAATGGGGTCCTTGCCCTCAGTGACAGTATATTCTAACAAACAGCCAAGTAGATGGACAGAGAGCAGAAGGAGTGTGTGGCAAGGAGGGGGGCAGGGCCGGCATGTAAAGGGCTGGGGAAGAAGATGCTAGGCAGTGGCTGTGGCCTGCACAACGACAAGGGGAAGGATTGCTTGGCACATGTGAGGAACTGGAAGGCCATTTTGTCTGAAAAACAGTAAGTGGGAGAGAGAACAAGGTGAAGGAGTGGGGCCCTGGTCTTGAAGAGCAGAGACGACCAAGCAGCTTTTGTTTTAAATGCTTGTAATTGAAAGGTCCTGAACTGGGGTATGTATACACGCTGGTGGGCACTAACCCAGCCCGGACTTGATTTAGTTATTCTACCAATTCCATTCCCTCTCTTCTCTGGCTTCCTTATCTAGTTATTACTTTTATTTGAGTGAACTATGTATCTTTTTTGTAAGCTGAATGAAAACCACTTGGAAATAAAATGGGATGTATCTATAAAGCAGTAGCTGTGAATAAAATAGTAAGTAAGCATAGTTGCCAAATTTCAAGTGATTAATTCTTATGAGAGAACCAGTGATGATAAAAGCATTCCCTTTATAAAGTAAGAAACAATTCTTACTTATTAAAACTTCATTTTATAAAAAAGGAAAATAGATTTGACATAACTGGCAGCTATGGCCCAATTATATTGTATTAATCACTGCATGGGAGGGCATCAGAAAAATAAAACTTAAAATTTATGTGGTAGGTTTAGCCTGAGCAAATAGATTCACACTGGAGAAATGGCACTGTCTCAGATGTGGGGTATCTCATGAGATAACAACGAAGGCAGCAACAATACATATCTAAGCCTGCTCTAGTGCTTAAGTGCTTCAGAGGTACTGCCTTATTCCGCCTCAAAACACAAGAGGTATCATCATTATTCCCACTTAATAGCCAGGGGACCGAGGTTCAGAAAGGCTGTTACTCGCCAGTAGCTAATAAGCAGCACAGCTAATTCGGAGCAGGGCCAGGTGTCAATTCTAGAGCCCATATTCATTTTGCCATTTTGCCACTGTCTCAGCTCCTACCCCGACTCTTAAGGAAAATTTCAAACGAGATACTCTACTAAGTGGCAGATTCTGCTTAGAATCCCAGTCTGCTTGATTTATGGTCTAACGTTCTTTCTACTACATGACAATTTCACCTTCAAGTTCTGATAATCATCAGTCCAATGTGTACAAATCAGCAAAGCAACATTTGAGCCAAGTCTACTCAAAGTTTCAAGATAAAATCCAAAAAGGAAAGGAATGTATGTCACAAAATACTCTTTTAATACTAATCAGAGGAACATACATTTGATGTTGCTTGACTCAAGAAGCAAGTCCCTCCGGCTCCTCCCTCCCTATTACTTTAAAAGCACTCAGCCCCATCAATTTGGCTTCCTACACAGCTCCTTTCACTCCCCTTGTTACTGCAAAGATTACTGAATTATTTTGTTCTGGGTCCACTGTATGCAGCACAGAGTTGGAGTTTATAAATTAGTTTGACCCACTTGCATTTATCAAACTGACATACATTTAGTCTTAGTTCTCTCATATTATTTTATATGATGCCTTCTATTTCTTTACAGATTCTTTAAAACTTCTGAAAACGTTGATTCATTTTTTATTTTTCTCTGTAACGGTAGAAGGCTCATAGCTTTTGTTTAGTGGGTGCCTTTATAACTTACACGTTTAATCTTCATTTCTTTTTAAAAAATTTTATTGAGATATTACTGACATGTAACGTATTAGTTTCAGGTGTGTGACAATGATTCGCTATTTGTATATATTGGGAAAGGATCACACAGCTTTTGAATAATGACTACTCAAGGTCAGGCCACTGTCATCTTTTATTTGATCAAACTCTGGGATCAGGTAAGTAAAGTTTCCCAGCTGATCACTCTGTCCATGACCACTCCCCAGATCTTCAGTCTGCAGCCAGAGTAATCTTTCAAAAATGCAAATCTGATCATGTCACTTCTCAGTTCACCATTACAGAGGGGGTAACAATCAAATTCTTCTATATGCTACTCTTTCAGGTTCTTAAAACTCTGGCCTCTGCTCACCTCTCATGGTTCCCCCTCCTTCCACCTCTGCCTGCTGACTCCTGTTTATCTTTCATATCTCAACTTAAGAGATCAGAGGCCTCCCAGAAGCCTTTTCCAACTGCCCTCAACTCCAAGACTGAAATAAACGCACCCCCTCTCCTGAACATTGTACTTTTCTCTGGGCATTGAGGAGGGAACAGGGATTTTATAAACTGCTTTCAAGTCACAGAATTTTACATAAAGCATCACAGATACATACCCCAGCCTAGTCCTCACTTGACTCACAACTCCCTCAACGTGCATGCCTCCACTCCCTTCTACTTTCCTTAACAAACCTGGTTTTTCTGACTCTGGAAGGCGTGCAGTAAAGGGTTAGCACAGCAGGGCTAGACCGCACGCTGTAAAGAGCTGCAGGACTAGCCCTTGATGGCTCCCGGGCTCCTCTAGCTCCGAGAATATCCTGCCAGATAAGAGTTCTTTTGCATACCTTGGCCTTTGACCATGCCAGAGAATTTATAACAATGTGATTTATGGTGAGCATCTGTTTTTGTTCACCTGGGGCCTGGGTCATGCTGTTTTTATCTGAATTCCAAGGGGTCTACAGGGGGTTGCAGATTGAGCAGCTAAGATCAATCACACAAGTGTGCTCCACGTTACAGAGCTGACCTTTGATAAAGACTGAGGACACTGAGGCCTGGATGAGCTTCTCTGGATGGCCATCTTTCTACATGTTTTCACAGGTTATTGCTAGGAGAATTCAATCTGTGAGACTCCACTGAGAGGGGACACAAAAAGCCTCTCCTGGACTCTGTCCCATGTGCCTTTTCCTTTGCTGATTTGAATCTATACTCTTTTGCTGTAATAAACCATGAGAATTATTACAGCTTTTCTGAGTTCTGTGAGTTCTCCCAGCAAGTCAGCATATGTGGGGACCTCTGACACAGGTTTTCTTCAATGTGCCCTTTCTTCTCCCACAACTATGATACTAGCTCTCTAAGCTTCGATAAGTGGGGATAAAAATAGAACCTACCTCAGATTGTGATGCAAACTGTCAGAGGCATCCAAGACTTCCCCACAGGACTCTCCAATCCCAGGCTCAGCTCATCTCTGATGTGAGCCTGAATGCTGCTATCAGACCACCCCCCTTAAAAAACGACCTCTGCACCACTCTGCTGCTGTGGGACAACAGCCCCCATTTACCAACACGTGGAAATACAAATGCCACTGAGGCCAATCAGGTTTACAAACAAGTGAGGCAAGGTGCCTACAGGAAAAAAACCCATGGTCCTTATTCAGATAGAAACATGATGATAGGGCAGTATTTCTTTGGTTATGGAGTACAGGAAAAGCTCCCTCTACCAACGGGAGGGAAGGCAGAGGTGTGAGGGAAATGGGAAGAAAAACAAAACAAAACAAAACAAACAAAACACTCCCACCAAATAAATGCAAAGGTAAGTGGCTATAGACACTACCATCAGTCAAAAAGAAGGGAGTGGCCGTGAGCCAGCAAGCACAAGGGCAGCAGCCACTTACCTCTGGGCTGGGGGTGGGGGGAGACACTGCTTTGGAGCTTGCTGCTGGCAGACTCTTATTTCTACAGATGCCCCAAATCTGAATTTTCATATAAAATTTTCTGAATGTTTAAAGAGATATTGGTTCAAAAAATTTACTTTAAAAATAGTGAGGATCTAACAAAACGTAACACAAACTGGCAGTTTTGAGCTCTTTCCTGAAATACATAGTTAGATGCCAATTTTATTGTTATAAAGGAAAAAGACACTACACCAAAATATTAATAATGGAAATAGGATGATTAACATTTCTCTATTTTTTATAATATAAAGAAAAGAAAAATAAAAGCAAACAAACAAAATATGCCTGAGAAGAAGATTCTAAGCCTCTACCAGAAGAGAGAGAGAGAAATAGCAAGAGAAGGAAAAGAGCCACGGAGCAAAAAGGAATAGCTCTGGGAGAAAATACTGCATAAGTAACTACAGAGTTATTATGATAAGAAAAAGCACTTTCTTTAAACAAACTGAAAAGCCTTTAAAAAAAAAAAGTCAACATTCTAAGACTTGAAATTTGGAGAGCGCTCGTATACAGATGTAAGACTAACCTGGTCTTTCTTCCAAGAGATGAAGACCAAAACCACAGCAGGTCAAGGTGCATTTTTAAGGTCATTTTTACCAGGGAGGAAAAATATACAGCAATGAAGAAAGAATAAAAGCAATCAAACAGAAGAAATTCTATCAAACATTCTTGATTTTAAGGGAAGAAGTGAAAGCCTGAAGAAATAAAAATCACACCCATGAAAGGAAACTATTAGCCTTGGGCTGTAAGGCACGTTACAAGCACCTGCTATAGCAAAGAAAATGGGAATGTTTGGGGGCTGGGGACGCAGACAAAAATTAAGAAATTTGTATTATTAATAAGAAAATAATTTTAAAAACAAAAGGAAAAATAATGACAAAGTTTCAAGATGTCAAATTAAGTAGATTAAGGACAGCAGAATAAAACCATGCACTCATGGTCAATTAATCTATGACAAAGGAGGCAGGAATATACAATGGAGAAAAGTCAGTCCCTTCAATAAGGGGGACTAGGAAAACTGGACAGCTCCAGGTAAAAGAATGAACATTAGGCCATTAGAACACTCTCTAACACCATATATAGATACAAACTCAAAATGGATTAAAGACCTAAACGTAAGACTGAAAGCCGTAAGTGTTCTGCCTATGTTTCCTTCTATAAGGAAACATAGGCAGAACACTCTTTGACATAAATTGTAGCAATATTTTTTGGATCTGTTTCCTAAAACAAAAGAAATAAAAGCAAAAAACAAACAAATGGGACCTAATTAAACTTCAAAGCTTTTATACAGCAAAGGAAACAATTAACAAAACAAAAAGACAACTTAATGAATGGAAGAAAATATTTGCAAATGATATGACTGATAAGGGGTTAATATATTTTGGATATTAAACAACTCATACAACTCAACATTTAGAAAACAATCTGATTTTTAAAATGGGCAAAAGATCTGAATAGACTTTTTTCCAAAAAGGAAATGCAGATGGCCAACAGGCACATGAAAAGATGCTCAACACGGCTAATCATCAGGGAAATGCAAATCAAAACCACAATGAGGTATCACCTCACAACTGTCATAATGGCCATCATCCAAAAGAACACAAATAACAAACGCTGGCGGGGATGTGGAGAAAAGGGAACCCTCACACACTGTTGGTGGGAATGTAAACTGGTGCAGCCACTGTGGAAAACAGTATGGCAGTCTCTCAAAAAACTAAAAACAGAACTACCACATGACCCAGCAATTCCACTCCTGGGTATATAACCCCCCCTAAAAAAACCCCAAAAACACTAATTCAAAAAAATACACGTACCAAATGTTGGAAGTAGCACTATTTACATTGCCAAGATATGGAAACAACCTAAGTGTCCATCAAGAGATGAATGGATAAAGAAGATGTGTACACATACACACTGGAATACTACTCAGCCATGAACTCCTGCCACTTGCAACAACATGGATGGACATGGAGGATTATCATGCTAAGTGAGGTAAGTCAGACAGAAAGACAAATACTGTATGATATCAACAAACTAGTGAATCTAACAAAAAACAAACAGACTCACAGACACAGAACCAACCAGTGGTTACCAGTGAGGAGAGCAAAGTAGGGAGGGGCAACACAGGAGTAGGCGATCAACAGTACAAACTATCAGATATAAAATAAGCTTCAGTATATACTGCACAACACAGGGAATACAGCCAGTATTTTATAATAACTATAAATGGAGTATGACTTTTAAAGATTGCGAATCACTATATTGTACACCTGTAACATATAATATTGTACATTAACTATACATCAATGAAAAAAAACAGTAGGAACCTAGACTGAAGTAAAGGAAAATCATCAACCTTCTTATTCTTAAAAGAGAACATTATCAGAATGTGTTCCGTAGACTGCTATATATACAGGAATAAAAATATTTATTGTTTATGCTAATTACTAAAAACCTTAAAGATTCCCTCCTCACATTCCAGATTTATGCAGAAAAACAGTCTATGCAATAAAATGAACAGTGAAAAAAAGGATAAAAAAACGTTTTAAAAAAGAGAAGATAAAATGCAAACATAAAATTAAAAATTAAAAATCAAACATAAAATTATTAATTGAATTGAATGAAAAACAAATCTATGATAATAGGCTGCTTGTAAGAAGACACCACTGCCTACTACCTGCATGGCCAGTGCCAGGCAATGAGATAGGAGCTTTAGTTACTATTTCATTCAATCCTCAACAATTCTACAGTGTATCACTTCCATTTTACACATGCAAATTCCGTGGCCTTAAGAGTTTTAAGAACTGGGATCAAATCAAGTCTATCTGACTTCAAAACCTATGCTGCACGGTGACACCCCATTTACGTAATGCGTACTATTTACCCGTACGCCCTCTGAAAGTACACTGAATATGATATGCATCACACTGACGAGAGCGCCGGAAGGAAGAAGACATTTCACTGTTACAAAGAAAATGGGGCTCAGACACGCAAAAGACATTGGAGAAATCATTTTAACCTGAGAAGACAGAAAACCATATGGCAGAAACATTTTTCTGTGTCTCACATCCTATCTCTCCCGCCATTCTCTTCCAGGTGCTTCACGACTACTGCCCTTGTTCCCGTCTCTCTGGGCCAACCTGACACACGTGTCCATGATGTCAACGTTCTGATGAACACCAAATCTTCCTCTGGCCCAGATTTTTCTTCTAAGTACTAGGCCTCTATTTCTAATTTCTTACTGGGCTTTTCCACGTTAGGCTATCCCCCAAACACCACACTCAACAAGTCTAGAATTAATTCATTATTTGACCCAGCAGGCCTGCTTTGTCTCCTGCCTTTACTCTACCATTAACTGCATCACGGTCCACTCGGCCCTTCACTGAGCAAATGTTCCCCAAACACTGCAGTGTGCTCGGTGGGGCTACAGGTAAGCCAAGCACGGGCGCTGTCCTCCATGAGTTTACATCACGTGATGGAGACAGGCCTAAATGGATACCCACACAAGACGTATCTATATATATATCAAGAGGTGCTATTTGAGCACAAAGCCTGGAGGAGGCTTCTTGGAAATGACTCTTGAGCCCAGTCTTTAAGGTACAGGGGTTGGACTGAGGGAGGCGAGAGGCACTGGAGGCAAATTACAGACAATCATGTACACGCAGAGTAAGTCAGTTATCAAGCCTCTTTTGTCCTTAATTCTAACACTCTCTTCAGTGCATGCCCCCCTCATGTCCATTGCCCTCTTTCTCACTCGGATTTCTTTAAGTCTTATGTGCCTCCAGATCTCTACCATTTTCATGTTTAAAATAATTTTCGGAACAAAAGTTTTCCACGGTGGCTCCATACCTACCGTCTACCTGCACCTTTCTCTTTTCTCTCATTTGTACCTTCACTTCTAGACATGCCCACACAACAGAACCCACCAGCTTGTTCTGTCTTTGAACTTTTCACACTCTCCTTGCTCTTTCTCTACTTGTTTGGTAAACCTGAAGCCTCAGTTCAGATGAGTCCCTGTATAAAGCCTTTCCAGACCTGCCACACCCCTGGTTTGTTAGCCCGACTCACCTCTCCAGTGGATTTCACATTCTTGCTGGATTTGTGCTAATACATGTATTAACTTCTATAGTTCCTATCACAGTGTGCTCAAGCTATTTACATGTTTATTTTTGCTACCAAACAATGAGCTCCCTCAGGGCAAGTATTTTTACTTGCTTATGTACACTCAACTGTGTACACGTCTGTACATATGTATCTATATATTCCAAGTGACCTAGCACAGTCCTTGGAAAGCAGAAGATATTGCATTAACATCCACTAGATGAATGGCTTAATATTATAGTAATATGAAGATGATATTTCTAAAAAAAATTTAAGAAGACAATAATACAGAATCTATATGATTAAACACACAACAAAATACATAAAGAAAGGATGTCAATATACAAGAAACTGACAGAAGTCAAATTATGGTGAAAGTTTTTAACACTTGACATCAGATTAAACTGAGTAAGTATTAAGTAGAACATTAGGACAATAAAATAATAGCAAAATACTAAATGACTGACCATCTAAAGAAGGAATAATTAAAAATAATAAATGTATAATCTGATCTCTATTTTGCATTATAGCGTAATAAAGGTCAGTTTTTTAAACTAAGATTTAATAACTAATAAAAGCACTTTTTAATAACAAGGAAAGGTTCCAAAAGAATTTGGCTCTTAAAATATGCATTTAAAATAGAATAAAGGTCTAAATTTAGTATTCTAGTTTTTTTAAAAGGCAAAATATAAGTATTTTTATACCATGTTTGCTGGAGTTTTGATCCAAAGATGTGTTCACAGAAATGCTGTCCACTGTAGTCCACTTCCTTAGTCTTGACTGTGGCTCTTTAATACTGTTCATATCCATATTTACATTCAAGTTTGAGTTCAAGCCTAAAAATAAAATAATAATTTAAAAAATACTTCATAAAATACAGTATGTTTTCCTTGGTACCACAACTTCCATTTTCTAGAAAAACATATGCAGCTAATCTAGTGTTTTCAGTCTTGCCTAATGTTCCTTAATAAACATCATCCTCCAGACGTGGAACAGCCAAATGATCACACACAGAAGCAGGGCAGGCAGAACAGACACTCTGGGCTCCTAGCCAAGGTCACGCAGAACATGCCAGGAGAAAGAGCCACGGCTAGGTTGTGAGACAGAGCAACACACACAAATCCTAAATAGCTGGTCTAATACTCAATGATGGAATGGTTTCAAGCCATAAAACCATCAATACTGTAACTGCATGAACTATGAAAAACCACTCCATATAATTTTGAGTATTTAAAATTCCTTGGCAAAAAAGAGAAAAATTCTAAGGAAGCTAATATTAAAGTTTATCTAATAAAATATAACTCTTAGCTGCTTCCCAAGAGTACCATGCATGAAGAACTACGTAAACTCACTTTTAGTTGCTAACGTTTGCTTGTAAACCACTTTCAACTGGCTAACCAGCCAAAGGATATTGTCATTTAAAAGTACAAATTCCAGCTCTAATATCATACATAAGGGCAAGGCTCCCATATCCCAAGGTTCAAGTTACTTGAACTTTGCTGATGGCACACATCACACATCAGACTTAGATATTCTATTGGAACAAAGAGGAATTTCTATGTTAGATACTGTACAGAAAACTGACCATTAAGCCAGTGTTTCTTTAAGTGTGATTGCAGGGACCACTATCAGCAGAATCATCTGAGATGCTTGTTAAAAATGAAAACTTTTCAGTGGGAGTCAGAATCTTTGTTTAACACACATCCAGCTGGTTAGTCTAAAGTTTGAAAACAAATGTTTTAAATACTTGGGGCTGAAGAGAGTTCACGTGTTACTAGGTCAAACTTAAAAACTTCAACAATACGAATTCTTTAATATCATCCCTATTTTTGGAGAGAGTAATTTGATTTGCGGCTCTCTGGACTCATGTTAGACCCCACAGTTGGCAAGTATTTTCTCTACAGGTCTGGACAGTAATTATCTCAGGCTCTATGGGTCGCATGGTCTCAGCGTCTCTATGCAACTCTGCTGTAGCACAAAAGCAGCCACAGAGAGCATGGCTGTGTTGTTTACAACATCAGGCAGCTGGCCAAACTTGACCAACAGGCTGTAGTTTGCCAGTGCCTGGTTCAGACAACCACACAGGTGCTTGCATGGGTTAAGCAGATTTACTTATCAGAAAAAAGTATTTCTTGCTGTAAAGCCAGCCAGTATAGGAAATCCCTTATTTAGAAACTTATCTCCTCACTGGCCCAATTTATCTAACCAGTGTGTAATCAAACAGTGAGAGCCACTTCCTCTCACTACTGAGACCTCTCAACGATGCTCGGGCACTCTCTTACTCCTACCACTATACCGTTGCCTCCGGGATGACCTGCTTCTACAGTATTCACCCAGTGGTAACTGACAAGGGAACTGCTTCTGGGATTGTAAAGAGACTGCCAACAACCCCCAAAACTCAAAGTCCAAGCTCTGTCCTAGCTGAGGGTCCATGGCAATACCAGGGAGAGCCAAATCATGTATTAGGTTCAGCCAGAGTGAAGCAGCTGCAGGGACAACAGCAGGCCTCAAGGCCTGCCCAGAGCCCAGAACATGCTAGTTGACTGACCATCTTCAATAAAGTTGGGCTAGCAACCAATAAAGGTGGTTTACAAGAAACCACTGTAAGGGAAAGAGAGAAAGAAAAAGTAAAGGGAGTAGAGAGTGAATAATCAAAGGTCAAAAAATCAAAGGCCTTCAATTCAAAGGCATAAGAAGAAAAGGAACCTAAGGAAGGAGAAGACATATATGCCTAAAGTTCCCAGAGGGAATAAAAGCCGGGAACCCTAAGAAAAAAGGAGAGGGGGAAGCTACTGTAAATGCAAGAAACGCAATCCCTTTTCTCACCCCTGTTTTCTACATTTATGCCAAGTAATCACTTACAAACTACTTAAACAATAATGAAAATTTCAGCTGTGACTGTTCCCAGTTGTTTCCTTAAAGCAACACTGTTCAAAACTTCTCTGGTGTGCTATTTCTAATAATTTCAGCCCTCCCCTCCCCTTTGTATCCTACAATTAAGATATCTGGGGCTTAAAAAGAAATACTATCTTTTTTCTAACCCATTTTAAACAAGCATGGAGTTTTTGAAATAGTGTGATTTTCTTGAATGGACAGAGGCTCTCACTGAAGCATGAAGATAGGCTAAGCCTAGAAGAGGTTAAACTCTCCGAGAGGGAACAGCTGAAGAGCAGCTTGGTGTCCGGCCGAGAACAGAAGTGGAGGTAAGAAAGCAGGATGTAAACCTGTGATTGCCAAGCACCACGGAATGCTTTGGCCAAGGAGCAACTCACCTATAGGGAAGTTGCTGAAAGCGTTTATTGGTGACGGCCCTTTCTGCAGCTCAGGTGTAGTGTGGGGCATGACGTTTTCCAGGAAGGACTTCATGGCTGGCTGATGGAGTGACTGCTGCTGAGATGGCGGAGTCTGTTGCTTCACCAACAGGTTTGGATCAAGTTGACGAGACTGTTGCATCATCTGCTGCTGCACACTAAGAGGTCGACCCTTAAAACGACAAAATGATTGAGAAGGTTGTGGAGGAAAGTCTTGACAGACACCTTCATGCCTCTGCATTTTTGAATTCACTTCCTTTTCAGCAGGCAGGTGAACAATCACTGTAAACCAGATAGTGTAACTTCTGGGCAGATGGAAGACTTAAGAAATAGCAATTTCCATTCTGCTTTAATAAAGCCATTTTGAATCTCTTGTTACAACGGAATTGACACAAGTTGAGTTTCAGCGTAGCAAGGGGAAGGGTCAGATCTACCTGCTGGTCTTGCTGCTGCCGGTTCCCAGAAGGCACGCTTCTCTGACTCTGCGCCCTTTGCTGCTGCGCTAACAACCGCTGGAGGGAAGATTGCAAAAAGGCTGTCAGTATCACGTCGTGCTTCACAGTGACTGTGGCACAAGGGCCGACGCAGGCACGGCTTCAGCTAGGCAACACCAACACGGCCTGCCTCGTCTCATATAATCTCCTGTTTGGGCTCTCTGGCCCCCAGTCACTCTTGAATTCAGTCTTCTGCTTAATCCAAACTTAACACTTGATCAGAGAAATCTTCCCTGACCATCCGGCCCCCACCGCCACCCCAGACGCGGCTGTGCTTGCTCACACAGCATGCCGCCCGCAGACGGCGAGCTCCCCGAGGGCCATGGCTGCGCCCCCGGTGTTTACCGCAGTACCACCTGCACGGAGTCTAGCGTCAAGCACACAGCAGACAGGCAACGGACACATTAAATAAGGCTATTGTTCCTCTTACCTGTAACTGGGAGATCTGAGAAAGCTGGTTTAGTTGGGATAGCTGGTTCAGCATGGCTACCTGTTGAGGGCCAAAGAGCGGATTCAGGCCACCGTTGTTTGGTGCATACTTCAGCAATGAAACTGGAACCTTAGGATCACAATGGTGAGTTAATAATGTTGATAAAATAATTCAAACTAACAAAATGCACTGTGCATTTTAAATTATCAATAGAGTAATTAAATCTGTGGACTATTATGGGGTGGAGGGGTCGTGTTCCTTCTAATCATCTTTCTTGGCTTTACTAATTTACTGTTCACATATATTTTCATGGGTCAAGTAAAAGACAGCAGAGGTGAATCTTAAACTAGTCAACTTACTTTGCTATTGCTATTGTCTTCCTCCCTTCAAGGTGCTTCATGAAGCAAAACAGTCAATCTTAGATTTAAATTATCTTTGACTTTTTTTCTTCACCCTACCCATACCCTGTTGTAATAGTAAACTCAGAATCAGTTGCATCTCAAAGCTGCCAATAAATACTATGATGATCAACTCGTCATCTCATCCAAATGTAAATTTATTCAAGGTTCTTTTCTAGCTAAATATAAGGCAAGGAGATTGGCATGGCAGAAGATCACTTACCTGAGGGGAGAGTAATGGAGGAGGCACTTGAGCACGGAGATTAGGCTGAGATGAACTGAGAGGTTGTGCTGGAGGCTGCTGCATGCCCCGGGGTTGTGCTGCTGTGTTTCCAACACCAAACATACTGGGATTGCCATTCTAAGAAAACAAACAACCACCACCGAATAACACTGGGATTCTTTAGGGACAAACATCGCATTACCACACTGTAATACTGATTTAAATACAGTAACTATATGTAAGAGAGTTCTTATTACTTATACAAATCATTCAACAGAGAGCCTAAAATACACATGTGGACTTACCTGTCTAACAGAATGCAAGCTTTGCATACCCAGCCCTGCTATGGAGCCAAGGGCCTGGTTAGGTAGTGCACTATTTGAAGGGGGAAGCTTCATGCTTTGACTGGACATAAACTGCATGTTTTGGGGTTCATCTGCTACAATGCCATCCTGATCGGACAGACAGACAGATGTGCAACACCAGCCAAGCAAACAAGTGGAAGGGAGAAATCATTGCAGGAACAGAAGAGAAGTCACATGACATTCCAGCATCAACAGGAAACAGGTAGAAAACAGAAGAGATCAGATTAGTGTTAATTCTAGAGTACATAAAAAGAACCAAATATATTTTATGGGATTAAGAGGAAAATATAAATGCAATCCCTATGCTAAATTGAGACATAACAAAGGACAATGAACTATAAACCCAGTAACAGGATTTGGCACTGGATAATAACACTCTCTACATATTAAATATTAATGAGAAAATTATGCTAATATGTGTATTGCTTTCTTAGCCACAGAGGTAAAACAAACAACTTACCTTATCAAAGTAAGGACTGCGCTCCATGGAAGACTCTTTGGAAATCTGAGGCCGAGAACCAGGGCCTTTCCCGACCGTTCGATTGTAATCACCAATATTTAGGCTATGTTTATCTATCTCCATTCGTTTGTCTTGTAACATTCCTAATAAATGCAGGAGACTAGGTTATTAAGTAGGAAGACAACCTGGTGAGTTTCAGATAAATTCATGGTAGAAAGCAAAATACTTCCAAGCTGAAATGACTTCTGCCTTGACAGGGACATGTGGAAGACGCACTAGCATTTAAGAGATCGTGCATTCCTTACAAGTAAAAAGCGGGGTTTAGCAGACACTGCTATTTTACTAAGCCAGTTAACTTAAAAATAGACTAGTAAAGAGGAGGTTAAGACATCTTTGGTCATCTCTCTAATCTGCTCAATTTTATAATAAAAACATAGTTTCCAGTAACAAATGACAAGAACAGTATCACGAGAAACCTCCATTGAGTAGATGCTTGCCATGTGCCAGGTACCGTTCTGAACGCGTGTTCTAATTTAATCGTGGGAACTACTATTATCACCCCCATTTAGCAGACCAGGAAATGTCTCCCTCTCTCTCAGGGCTTGCTCTGTTCTCCGCATTTTGACTTCTCTGCAATAAATACGACCTTCTCTCATGGAAACTCCCTGTCCTGCAAAACTTTGCTCAAAACAGCCAACTTCCAAGCTACCATCCTACTTAAATGGTTTAAAAGTGGACACTGCTCTCCGCCTTCACATCCTTACCATATGCCTCTTCTGGTTTCTCCTCTCTCCACAGCTGAGCCCACTTCTTTGTGTTTCTTCAATGTTGGGACATACTCAGTATGTTTAAGGTCTTTCAACTATCTTTCTAGAACCTGTTTCCCTTAGATTTATTCACTACCAAGGTAGCGACAATGCCTCCTCCCAAAGTAGAGAAGGAGAGAGGGAAGGGGGAGGGGGAGAGGGAGAGTGTGTCTGTGTGTGTGAGTGTGTCCTGGAGATTGAACCCAGGACCTCATGCATGCTAAGCATGCTATACTATTGAGCTATACCCTCCACCTTCATAGCAACTTTAAACTCAGTATCTTATCTATCAAATCTGTTACTCCTACTGTATTTCTTATTTCAACTAATAGTCAGTTATTGATTTACTGTCTCTCAGCTCCAAATTCACCCTTTCTGACTGCTCTGTGAAAATGTATCTAGACTCTTCGAACTTTTCCCTTTGCCAGTTGGCACTGAGGCTTTGTCAAGAGGGCACTGGTAAGACACTGAAGGCAGAAGTCCTGTTTCCTGGGCCGAAGAGCTGCTGGTGGCTTTGGCAACGCTCCCAGCATCTCCTGAGCCCCACTCCTGCAGCGCAGGGTGTAGGCCTCACTCAGGCAGCTTCTCCCAGTATTCTCACACACCCCCAAGCAGCTCTGTAGCAGTGTCGCTGGTGAGACATCTCTCCATGAACAGCTTTTCTAAGCACCCCAGAAGGATAGATTTCTAGCCAGTTCCAACAGTACAGCATCACAGGGACTTCTCTGTCCTTCAGTGAGCCATGGAGGAGGTGGCAGAGATTTGACCTCACAGGAATAGACACATATTTGGACATGGATGTTCCTTCCTGCCTGTAAAGCTTCTGCCAACCATGGTCTCAGAGAAGGCCTTATTCATGGCACTCCTCACAGCACTGTGTCTGATCAAGGAACTCACTTCACAGCAAAAGAAGTATAGTAATTGGTCCTACCACACACAGCCATTACCCCAAATTAGCTAGCTAAACTGACAGGTACCACTGCTTACTGAAGACACAGTTACAACGTAGCTGGAAGACAACACCCTAAAACAATGGGCTTCTTACAGGATGCAGTAGGAATCAAAATGTGAAAGTAGGACTGGCTTCTCCCACTATTACACCCAATAAATGAGCTGCTTAGAGAATTCTTACTTCCTATTCCAGCAATTCTGTAGGCTTAGAGATCTTAGCCCTCAAGAGAGAAACATGCGCCCACCACAGGACACAATGGTTCCTCTGAACTGGAAGAAGAAAACTGCCCCAGGACATTCTGCACTCCTTACTCCCCTGAACAAGCAGGCAAAAGGGGGGCTGGCCTGCTGGCTGCAGGGACTGACTCTGATCACCAAGGGGAAACTGGTTTCTTGATATGAAATGAAGGCAGTGAAGACTCTGCAACCTGAGGGCTGGGTGGATGTGTCTTAGTAACTCTGTGCCCAGTAGCAAAGGTTAATGAAAAACTACCGCAGCCAAGAAGGGCAAGGTGACCGAGGGCTCAGAGCCTTCAGGAATGCAGGTTTCGGTCACTCCACCAGCAAAAGAACCCAGAGCAGCTGAGGTGCTGGCCGACAGTAGGGAAGTACGGAACGGGGAGGGAAGGAAGGAAGACAGAGGTGCCAGTGACAGCACATGACCAATGACAGCAATAAGGATGGCAGCAGTTCTGCACGTGATCTATTTTGTTATACGAATGTGATTATCTGCCTGGCCAACCGTTATCTTCCTTCTCTTTCCTATTTTCATTTTATTCACAAACTGTTGAAAGCTAACTATATAATTTAGTCTTTAGGTAGCTTCTTATATCTGCTTTCATATATTTATATATCCTTGAGAGTTCTTATTACCTCTTCCCTAGTCAATCCCTCATTACGCTAATAGTAACTCTTTATATTGAACATTCCCTGCTCAAGTTGCTGCAGAGATGCTCCCTTCTGCATGGACGCAGACTAACACAGCAGCACTGCCGCCTACTGAACTGTCTAGGCAAGAAAGCTGGAATTATCTCTGATCACACTCTCACCCTCATCCTCCATAACAAATCAGTTCAAACTGGTTATTGACTTTTATTGATTCTAATGCCTGTATTTCCACTGAATTAAGATTCTCCCCATCTACTGTCTTAGTTTAGAGCTTTGAAAATTCTCACTGGCTACTGCAACAGATCTCTAACTGGTTTTGCTATGTTTGCTATCTTTTAGTCGTCCTCTGCTGCTAATGTTTTCTATCTCAAGACATTTTCAGTGATTATTCATGATTATTTTTTCTAAAATATAAATCCAAATCATTCCATTCTCTTGCCTAAAATTCTTTAATTTCATACTTTCAGAATAAAGTTCAAACCCCCAAGTTCCTCATGAACCCTAGCTAGTTTTCTAGCATCTTCACCTAGGTAAAGCTTTTACCATCACTGCACTCCTACCACCACATCCAGTTTTCATTTCCTCTTCCATTACACAGAACTACTTGCCACTTCCCCAACATGGCTTAAGATCTCTCTATCATGTATGGGCCTTTGTACACACTGCTTCCTAAATTAAGAAGACTCTATCACCTGACCTGGGTAATTCATTCCTGACAAGACAACACTTAAGTTACCACAGGTTAACTTCATCCCTGCCTTAGATGTGCCCAGTGCTTTACACTTCAAAAGGCACACTCGCTCACACGATCCCCACTTTCTAACGCCTGCTGGAGAGAACAGGAGCGCTGCAACAGAAGCCCAGCCTCCCTCCCCTGCTGTAGGTCAGTGCTCTCTTAGTAGGACCATGTCACAGATACGTTTCTCCATCAGTGATGAAGATAAACTCAAACTGATTTAATTTTTTCTTACCTCCAGAAAGGTCCATCTTATTGCTCTGTACATTTTCTTCTGGTGAATCTCTCTGAAGAAAGAAAAAGGAGCATGTTAGCAGTCCTTAGTTTATCAATGAAAATAAGTTAAAAGCAAAGAATTTTACTTTATTTCCTTATTTATGAAATTCAAGTGGATCATAAAACCTCATTTTTCACTGCCTAATATAGTAAATTAAAAAAACAAGATGTGATGTTTTTAGCTAAAACTATAAAAGTAAAGAAGACCTCATGGTTGGCTTTACTCTAACCTCAGCAATTCGTAAGGACTCGAAGAGTAATTTGTTAAGAAAACAAAAAAAAAGGAAATTAGGGTAAGTTTATGGACATTAAAACGCGAGGAGGTGTTAGGAAAACACACTTACCGAAAAACTGATATTTGAAAACTGTTTAACAAATGGATTTATCCATGCTTCTTCTTGTTTGTTTCCACCTTTCATCATTCCCTTTGTAAAATAAAAGAGTAGAAAGATGCCATGGCCATCTCTATTTATCTGAGTATAGTGATGGATTAATAAATTTCAAGACAATTCCCAACTCTCATTTTTAGCCAGTAATTTAAACTCCAACCAACTCTTCAGAGTTGTTAATAATTAACAATCAACTTATTTGATTTTCAACTTCCTTTGCTCCAGTCCTCTGGTATAGCTGTAACATACAGAAAAATCTCTAAAGGCAAGCAGTCAGAAGGAAAAGACAGAAGCATAGGGCCTTGATGACATCCACTGAATAATGGAGAACTGCTCATCAGACAGTTTCCAATTTACATATGAACTGTGTTCTAAAAGATTAATAATAATTTGGATTTGGAGAATTCTCGTACTAAACCAAAGTAAAAATAGTCATTAGGCTCTCAGATTAATCCCAAGAAACCAATTTGACCCATAATTTAATTATGCTATTTGCACTGTACTGAAAAAAAAATTATATGTTTCCATATGAAAGAAGATTTAAAAATTCCAATTTATGTTGCCAAGAACACAATATCCCCAACAGCAGCAGCTAAAGCTGGGATTCCTCCTACTTGGTGTTGGCTTTCTGTGGCTGGTTGGGGTATAGGAGGTACAGAAACTACTTGGGAGACATGAGTTGAGACTAAATGGTCCATGATTAGGAGTCTGGAAGACAAGGAGACTGGAAGCCATAGAGACCAAGGCCTCCATTAACATGAGAATCGTAGGACTATTCTCAGTTCGTTGCCTTAATTTCCCTTTCCCATTGCTACTACCTGTTCCTTCTGACTGTCGAAAAGAACACAGCTTCATAATTTCCCCCTAAATGCAGGTCTCTGAAGCAAGCATCTAACCCTTTCCAAGGTTTCTCCAGTCATCTTTGATTCGTTTTCCTCTTCCACCCCCACCCCACGCCTGACTGGTGGCCAAGGCCTTCTGTCTCTTCTATTCCTAATGTCTCTCAAAATCAGTCCCTTCGACTACATAACCATTCTTGCTTCTCAGTTCAGGCTGTCCTTTCTAAGCCGAATGAATGCAAAAGTTTCCTAACTTAGATCCCTAACTCAGGTCTCTCCTCTGCTGCACTTTATCTTTCATATTATAATTGGTTAGCTTTCTTTAAAGAAAAAAAACAAAACAAAACAAAACAAAAAAAACAACCAAACTGACACTGCTTTCTATTCAGTCTGATTGGCTCCATATTTCATACAAAATTAAGTTCAAATTCTCTGGCATGGCACTGAAAACATAATCTGCTATTAATCTAACTACAGAGCCAGATCTCATCACCTCTTCCCATAAATCCTGCATTTCTAGTTATGTCAGGCTACCACTTTCCTTAACACATCCCACCCCCAGTCACCTTCCAAATTCCAGCTGTCCCTCCTTAGAGCACTCCAGCACCCCATGCTAGACTCTGAGCTCCTTGAAGGTATGCTCACATCCTAGTGTTTCTGAACCCCCAGCACCAAGCACAGTACCTGGCACACAGCAGAGGCTAAATAAATATTTGCAGTTGGCTTTCTAAAAGATTTTTTACTAGTAGAAACAAAGGAGAAAGAGTAAAAAGGCTACACACCCTTTCCCTTCTCCTTTTTTTGCCACTCAGACCCTGTAAGGAAAGACAAAGTCACAAAACAGCATGGTCCAGTGGGAAGAACACAGGGTTTGGAATTGGAAGACCTAAACTTAAGTCCTTGCTCTGTCACTTACTAGTTATGCAACTCTGGGCAAGTCACCACTTTCTGCAGGCTCAAATCCCTCATCAGCTCTCTATCTCAGAAGGTTATGAGGGTCAAATGATTTATGTAAAATATGGGAAGGCACTTCATAAGCTATATGGTGAGGCAATAGGCAAATTCAGCCAAGAGAAAAGAATTTAAAAATAAAAACAGCAGGTCCTAGACTTAGAATCCCAGGATTAAAAGGGAGGGAACTTGGCAGTGAGCTAGTTGAGCTGCTGGATATTTAACTTACAAGGTCCCTCAAACAGCAACTGTTCTCAAATGTGGTGAGGAGGATGTATTAACAATCCCCTGGGGGGACCAGGCACATACTTAGAAAATGGTCCCCAGGAAAATCTGACACCAGTGTTCTCAAACCTGGCTGTGCATCAGAAACATTTGGAGAGCTTGTTTAGGACAAAAGACTTGGTCTAGTTTCCAAAACCACAGTATGCTTAGGGTACAGGAAGCTATACTTTTAACAAATGTCATACAATTCTGATGCACAGCCAGGTTTGGGATAAGATTTGTCCACATAGAAAAGCAAAACCAAAATCGACTCGTTCCTAGGGATTTTTGTCACAGGACCTTTTGGGGTCGAGAAGGGACAAAAATGGGGGACGAAAAAGGAGGATGGTGACTCTGGACTCTGGGCAATGGGGAGGTCGGGGACTCCAGGTGAGGAGGTGGAATGGGAGATGAACTGGCAGTGGGATGGAAAGAGTCAACATGGAGATTTGCCCTTCTCTTCGTCCTCATCACGCAGGCAGCACCCTGGGGGAAGGGGCTGTCCCAGGCAGCACTGGTGGAGGCGGAGGAGGAGAGAAATCCCAAGCCGTAGCAGTGGGGAGAAAGGAAGCTCCTGTGGCCTTCCACTTTTCCTAGGTGGCTGCCTGTACAGGAGGCTACACCTGAGTTGGGGACGGCCTGGACTGTACTGATTGCCATAAAGGGGCAGCAGGACATTCATTTTCTATGGGTAAACTACCTTTGGAATTTAAAGTTTCAAGGGCTTTGCCCTTGAAATGTTTACCTTCGATGACATTTTCTTTGTATATGGTGGCCAATTTAAAGATGAGTTAAGCTCTTGAGATGAATTACTATTCCACATTCCAATTTCTACATCCTCTTCTTCTTCCCAGCCAGTGGGGCGATTTCCAGGCAATGGCATATCATCACCACACCAACCATCTTGCATAGATTTTGGCCCTGATTGTGGATTTGCGATAAAGAGAAACAAGCTTTAATCAAACAATTCTTTCTAGAGAATGAACATTAATTAAGGGGGCAGAGTAAAGGGGTAGGAGGTGGGGGGCAGAACCTAAAAATCTCTCATTTATTTCTCTTCCCAGATTTCCAAGGCAAGAATGTTATGTTACATACTGAGTTACAGTTACATTCAGCAAGAATTTATTTTATTACAACTGTCAATAAAACACCTCCCATGCTTTTACAAGTCAGAGGGTTCCTAAACATGGGGCAATGATGGCATTCTTGTTCTATCACTTAACAAGCTGCATCGTGACACACAGGGTCAAGAGGATGAATGGAATTTTTAAAAATTAATTCTAATATATACCTTCAAGGAGAATGGCCAAAAAGTTTTTGCAAGTCATAAGTAGAAAGTATCTTATCTCTACACTCAGCCTTTGGAATTCCTATGGGAATAGTAACAATGTTCATCTGAATATTGGGGGTCCTTCCTGAACTTCGCTCATTTTCTGTATAATATTCAAGGAGTTGTCTGGAACCTGCGCTGGACAGTCTGGGTATGTGTCCCTATGGCTACTACATTCAGTCTCTCATGCGGGAGAGTATGAAAACTGCTTGGCTGTCTCTAGATAATCCAATTTGGTAAAATATAATTTAGATGGGGTGATTATTATTGTATTATATACAAATCATTAAGAGTTACACACTTCAAAGAAAAATAAGATAGGAAAATTCAGAAAGACAAAAGAGCAAACAATGTTAACAAATACACAGAACCAAACAAATAGTGAAATCACCCAGCATAATAGATGGATACATTATTAATGACATAAAGATTATCCAATTACTTAATTATAGTCAATGAGGTTATCACTGCTACACAAGGGGAACAAGGAATTATCAGTAACTTACCAGATTTGCTTAACACTTGCGGACCAACAGAGCCGGAGCCCCATGCGGATGTGCTGGACGCTGCAGCAATGGGTTCCCCCCAGCTGGGACCACTGTCTGTGGGCTTACCCCATGCCGAAGTGCCATTATCCACAGTTGTGGCTGGAGCAGAAGTCTCCCCCCAGGGCTCACCCCAGCCTTTAGAGAGTGTGGGGAAAGAAGTCATCAGCATATGGTGGGGGCAGTAAGGGAACAAAAGAGGAGGACCTTCACTTTTATGTATTAAATAAACATGCTGTGATGGGCACAAAGGGTGGCACCTGTCTTCTGTAAAGAAGACAAATAACTTCCCATTACTATAATTTAACTTAACGATATGAATTTTTTCACCCCTTTCATAATTGCACTCTGGGTGTACAGCAGATTCTTCTGAATAACCTTAACCATGGCAAGTCACCCTCCTTTGAAGATGAATTTAATTCCTGGTAGTCAAGTCACTCTAGCCAAACCTAGTGAATTAATAAGGCAGGTGATCAAGCTGAGAAATAGTATGTGTATAAAATTTTTACCATAAGTACAACCTTCCAACATCACTGTTCTGGAAAAACAATTTACTATAAGACTAATAATAGGTAGGTATCCTACTTTTATACATGCTGGACATCTGATGCTTCTTAAAAAGTTTTGTATTAGGTTGTCCAAAGCCAAGCCAAGGCAAGCCATCAACCTCTTGTTTAAAAGAACCAACCAAAACAGCCTTCCCCTTAAGATACATACCTGTTTCTTCTAAGAATTAAACCTAAATTCTTAAACAATACTCAGAAGAAATTAGGTGCTAAAAGGTTAGTTCATGGAAACACTTCTGTCTCTACATACAATGAGGCTAGTCAGTAAAACCTGCAGAGCCAAGACAACGCAACCCCATGGTACCTAATGGAAAACGTCACTGTCAAGCCCATCTGCAGAGGGCAGGAATCAGCTCCTCGCTGTAAGAGGAAACTGGAACATACTACAAACGTATTAACAAATGTTTTAAGCAAAAACACAGACATGCTCTATTCAAAAGACTTGGATTTCATCCCTGTTTAAATAAATCCCTTCTAAGGCCAAACATGGTACCTGGTTTTTAGTGAGTATTGTGTTTAGATACTTGTTTCATTTGGGGGATATTTTAGTTAAATAATAAAACCAACATGCAACGGCTTGACTCAGAAGAACTGAGGTGCACAGCAGTCCCACCTGACATCACTTTAATTCCGTCTGCCATCTCTAGCATTCCCGATAGAGAACGGCATACGTGGAATTCACAACCAATACTGACAGCCAAAGGCAGAGCTCTGTTCCCTGACTGTAAACACCTTCCCAATAAACTTCTCCTGGATTAGAGTAAAAAAGCAGCTCCGTGTGCACATCCAAATACTTTGTTAAACCAATCTTAGAATAACAGTACACTGAAACAAGGCTCACAATACTGTGAAGTGTTCTGTAATGCAATCAACCAGACTCCACAAAATAAAAACTCACCGGAGCCACTGCTTGCCTCTTTGTTTGAGATGGCACTTGCCGATGGTAGCAACTGATGTACCTGTGCTTGCTGGTCTGAACGGCTGCTGCCATTTGGGACATTTTTGTTCCACATGTTCACATTTTTGTAGTTGTACTTGCTTGGATCTCCCCAAGCTGAAGTTCCATCATCAATCTCCATTTTGCGACGTATGGATTCTGGGGATGGTTCCTCCCAGCCTGTGGGCTCTTCTTCTTTTGCTGGGGCTGGTATAGGTCCTCCTAGCCAGCCTGTACCAGGAGGTTTGCCTGCAGCTGGTGGGATTCCCCAAGATCCGACCATGTCTTGTTGCTTGTTCCAGTCTGGAGAACTGACTGGCTTCGATGAATCTCCCCAACCTAGAGACTGATTAGACTTTGGAGGGTCTCCCCATCCCTGGGAAGGGTTCGGTTTAGAAGATTCATCCCATCCTGATGAATTATTTGGATTTATGTTATTTCCCCAAGTAAAGGAACTAGTTTTACCAAGTTCGTTCCAACCAGAAACGGACCTGTCACTGTCACTACCTCCTGAGCTAGACTTCTTATTAGCCTCACCCCAATGGTTACTCCTTGAAGCTTCTCCCCAGTTATCACTGGCGGAAACGGACCACCCTTGGTTTGATTTTTGTCCATCACCCCATCCCTGTTTGCTCTTTTGCGAATCATTCCATGCAGACTTCTCTTCTTTGCAATTCCCCCACTGATTGCTCTTGACCATTCCTGTAGCAGCAGAGTCATCCTCCCATCCCCCCTGGCAGTTTGAGCCTTTGGAATCTCCCCACCTCAGAGTAGGTTTGGGATCTCCCCACCCCGATACAGATGAGGTATCATTACTGTTAGGGCTAGTCTTGTCTATACACGCCCCTGAGTTAAAAGTCTGTGTTGCAGAGCTTCCCCAGGCCTCTGTCCCATTGTCAGTCTTTCTCTCCCCTCTAGGTGATGTTTCAGTATCCCAGGCAGTATTCTGCTTAATAGGAGTCTGTCCCCATCCAGAGTTGGACAGGACACGTGGATCCAAGTCAGTTCTGTTTACAATGCTTTGGAGTAATGTGTGCTGATCAATTTTTCTTCTATCTCTACTCTGATTTTCCCCAGTTACTTTTTCCTCAAGGCGTCCAGTGCTTTCTGTACTACCTTCACTCTCCACTGTACCTCCTGTTTTGGCCCACACGCTGCTTTGCTCATTTGTTTGAGATGCGGCAGAACCCTGATCCTCTTCCTCAGTAGATTTCCATCCATTTGTAAACTTCTTACCATTGCCATTTGCACTGTCATTGGAATGCTGATTGCTAGGCAGTTTGTTCCATTCCACGCTGGGTATGTTAGTGCCAGTGTTTTGTGCAGGAGCTCCCCATCCTCTTCGACTTCCTCCAGAATTTGCACCATTTCCATTTCCCCATGATGCACTCTGGGAATTTGCTGCCCCAGACTCCCACACACCTCCTCCTTTATTTGTGTTAACTTGAAAGTTAGTGCCCATAGGCCCATTTACGCCAGGCTGCATTAGAGTTGCATTCACAGTGTCACCATTAGCTTGGCCATTCGGGCTTGCACATTTGTCTCCAGAGTAATTAGAACCATAGGCACCCCACGTAGTACCATAAGAGCCCCCACTTTTTGACTCTCCGTTGCTAAGGTGAGAAAGGGAAGTGCCGTTCATAACCGACGGAGCCTGTATCTGAGGATGGTTCATTGTGCTCACACGCCAGGCCCCTGTACTACTAGGCAGCTCGTTATTCTGTACTGAACCGGAGTTTGGTAAACTAGAGGTCATAAAGTTAGTAGTGTTATTTGGTCCAGTCATTTCAGTGGTGATATTCTGAGGTTGACCACTGAATGAAACCTTCTGTGTACCACTTACTTCAGATTCACAAGTTTCCTGAAGGCTTCCCCAGGTGCCGTGGGAGGAAGAACCGCCCACTTTAGAGTTAATACTCTGATTGTTAGGCATCTGGCCTAAGGGACTGCACTGAACATTGACGCCAGAACTACCACTCCCTACGGGCCCTTTCAGGGCGAGTCCGTTGTTCTCTAATACTGGCCAGGCACCATGGTTGCTAGCTGAATTCAAAGTGCTTGGATTTAACCCTCCATTTGATGAAGAACTTACAGTGCCCCAAGCATTCACTCTACCGTTGCTACTTTCTGATTTGCTTTCAGGAGCATCCACAGAGACCTGACATGTGCTTATTATGGCTCCATGGGAAAAACCCCACGGCCCAGGACTACTTCCATGGCCCACGTTATTGCTGCTGCTACCAACCACAAACTTGTTTTGGGATCCAAGTCCAGTGCTGTTCCGAAGGCCATCTTTTTCACCACCTGTGCTCCCTGAAGCCATGATAGTGATGTTTCGCTCTGATTCAGAACTGGAGGCAGAATCAGCATCCATGCATTCTGAAGCCACCTCTGGATCACTGCCAGGGACTGAGGGCCATGCTTCTGCTCCAGGGGAGTCGTTTACAGCAGCATCCTTACAGTTTGTGCTACAGTCGCTCGTAGAAGACACAGGTCCCTGCTGCGAATTCTCATAATGGGATCCTGAAGTATTGTGGTTTATATCTAGAATAAAGGAGAAGCACAAGAATATATGAGGTATTTGGGGGGGAAATGATGAATATATTATAAATGTGTGCGGCTCCTCAACATTAACAACATACAACACTTGGCAGTGTAATTACAAGGGCACTGGTTATATCCTAGCCCCCAACCTTCCGTGTCCAATAATTAATTCCATACAGGCAGGGATTTTGCTGCTTTGTTCACTGATATTATCCTAAGAGCCTAGAGCAGTTCCTGGAACATAACAGCCCCTCAATAAATACTTGCTGAATGAATGAGCTGTTAACTTATCAGCAAGTCAAAGAATTCTGGAGTCAGGAAGGTCTAAGTGGTAGTGATGTACCAGGTAACAGAGCAACCCAGCTCGGAGGCCTGATGCGGGAAAGGGGCTGGCGTGTAAATGGGTAAGGATAAGTGACATGAATAGGCCAAACTTCACGAAATGAATCAGAAATATATTAAGAATCCTTTTCTATCCACTCTTTTTTAGAATAGCTTTTTCACACAACTGTTTTGGGTATTATAACAAATGTATAAGAATTACAAAGCCCTTTCCATTGTATCTCTATTTTGCTAGTGTTAATATTCATCCTGAAAAACACTGCATACAAATAAAAATGCCTTCATAAAAATGTCTTAATTTACGTTCACAGCCATGTTTATCAGAAGAGAACAGAAAAATGGTTGATATGTTGAAGATCAGTTACTATGATTATAAAAATCAACTGATGACACTGAGCACATCAAATGACCAGCCATATAATCACATCATCTTAGACTTACTGCTACATGTTATCACCTCACACAGGGCAGGCAGTTCGAGTGCTTCTAACACTTTTTAAGGATCTGGTACTTTGAAATCCTCAGAGATATTAACCTGCATAAGGTGTTTGCATTTAGGCTGTCTTGAGAGGGTTGCTTATATTGTAGTTCTCCTCTACAGCAGCAATCAGAACCGTATGTAGCATTTATAAGTAATGCACACGCTCAAGTCATGTCCCAGATGCAATGAACCAACTACAAGGCGTTGTAGGTCCAGAAAGAAGATGTAACTCACTATGAGGGTATTGCTAATATGGGAAATCAGGTTCATCTTGCATCAGTTTCTCTCAAAGCACAATAGTTAAGTGGCAAAATGACCTAGGAAGAGCATCAGGAAAAGGACTGGAGAGAGACCAAAAATGTACATGTAATTCAACAAATACATATATTTTAAAGTTCCGTAAGTGACTGTGGCTTCCACTCTGGTTAAGAATCGTTCGGCCACTTTAAGCTGCCGTGTGAAGTCTATCATCTCCCAGTGCCCACGAGGAGGATTTTTCTCATGAAATAGAGGGCTCTATAAAGTCCGTCTTGCTGGGTGAAAACCAGCCAGCAGACCAGCCCCTGCAGGACCAGCAACATCACTCAGCACCCTGGAGCACACACTTTATGTGCGACATTCTCAGTGAGCCCTTGAAAGAGCCCTACAGCACAGGTGCTACCTTCACTGCACAGCTGAGGAAGTCAAAGCTCAAAGGTTAACTTGCAGAAAATCAGGTGAGAAAGGCAGAATTCATCTTTAGGTAAAAAAGTACGGTGGCTCAGAACATGGCTGGAACTTGAGCCATTTGGATTCCAGTCTGGACTCTGTGGAGCAGCTGTATGACCACACTTGCAAGATGGGGATGGAAACAGTCTGTACTTCCTCACCTGGCTGTTTGGTTAACCTGCTGTCATAGGTAAAGTATTTAGCTCAGTGCCGGCTTCAAATAAGTGCTCCAAATAAGGGCGGTTTGGTGGAGTGATTGATTAAGAGCAAAAACTGAAGCCAGACCGCTTGGGTTAAAGCTGCTCTGCCATTTACAGCTGTGTGGCCACAGGTAAAATCTTCAATCTTTTGATGCCTTACTTTCCTCATCTGTCACATGGGAACAGAAACAGTACCTAGCTCACACAGTTGTTGAAAAGGATTAACTTATTAATGATTAAAAGTGAACCATATCTGATCCAGAGTAGGTACTTCATAAATGAGGGCCATTATTATCACTGATTAACGTGTTATCAATGATTGTTATTTTTCAGTCCTGTCTCCAACGCACATGTTTTTCATTCCACCATGCCTCTCTCATGAAGAACAAAATTGGAAATCATATAACAACTTGCTTACTTTAATCTTCACTTAGATATCTCAAACAGAATGTTAACACCTGTATTATACCCTGACAAGTGCCTCCTCCCTAAAGAAAAGAACAATCCTGCTTCTTTATTAGTTTTCCTCATCTCAGTAAGTTTCCTAAAACCTGATATTTATCCTTGATTCCTTCCTATACACAGCAAATCCAAAATATCACCAAGTCTCCAATCCATTCACTTTTCTCCAAATCTAAAACAACCAAGCCATCATCATCATCACCTCATGGACTATGGCAAAAGTATTTCTGTTGCCATTATTTGCTTTGTGTGTGTGTGTGTGTGTTACCACTTTCACAGAGCAGGAGTAAGAAAATAAGATAAATGTTACACAAAACTTCCCAAGTTGAGAATAAAGGAATGGATCTGGAATTGAACAGGGAAACATAAGAAGTATTCCCCTAACAACGGGGAAAAGATGGGAATATTAGTGATCAATACTATTATCCAACCTTGTGCTAGAAGCACTGATTGATGAAATAGGACCCCAAAATGAGGTAAAGAGAGTAGCAAAGAAACAAAAAAGGTTAACATGCAAAAAACAACAGTTTTCCTATACACCGGGAATACCAACAAGAAAATGGGATGAAAAAACATCCTAAATTTTAAGAGCCACAAAAACTGTAACAGAAGAGGGAAGAAAGCTAACAAAAATACTTAAGAAGTCATGTGTCATTAAATTTTACTGCAGGCCAGAGCAGACAACCTGATTAAGTACAGAAACTTGTTTCTCAATAGGCAGATGTAACAATGTTCCTTCTAAGTTTAATTCAATTATAAAAATTCTAACAAGAGTCTGTAAGTTGATTAAAGTGATTTAAAAATTCATGTAAAACAAACGAGAGGAGAACTATTATCATGCAACAGTTAAACACCTCTGCACTGCCAGAACAACCGAACAGAAAAAGTAACCCAGAAGCAGACCCCCCAAGTATAATTTGAAGGTGGTATGTCAAAGGTTAGCATTTTACATAAGGAAGAGAAAAGGAATATTCAGTACTTTAAAAAGATGTTTTTAAATGAGACAACCTATCAAAAATAATTCTAAATGATTCAAGTGTTAGATGATGAAATCTGAAGTTATCTGTGAATGAGAAGTTTTTATACATAAAAGCAAAGAAACCAAAGCAAACATAGATTTAACTACTTACAAGAAAAATAAAGTTTTTAAATGTCAGAACACATCAAAAGTAAAACCCCCCCAGAAAACAGCACAATACATTCTGCATACTAATCTAACAATGTTAGTGAAAATTTCCCTGGTCAAGACCTGGTTTGGAGGGGTGCTGGGGACGGTCTACACTTGCCTTTTGCTATATATCCCTATGCACTTTAGGAACATAAGAGATGCCATCAGTAATTATTAGCTAAAATTCCATTTTTAGTCTGGAACCTACTTGATCCTTTCCCCAAAACCTAAATTAAAAGGCTATTTCAAAAACTATATTTACCAAGAATCGATCACAAAGACCTTTTTTTGTTATTAAAAGACACTGCAGCTTAGATAGAAAAAATCTGAATACGTTTGTGGGGGGTGGGCTGGGGAGGGGCGAGAAATACTAGTCTAAAGTTGTGAGAGAGCAGGATTTCTCAGCAATCATAACTAAAACGTTTCACAGAGTCAGAAACTATTTCAGAATTGGAAGAAGTCAAGTAATATATTTCCCTTACAGACAAGGAAGCCAAAACCCATCACTGCAAATGATCTGGAGAATAAACATACAGAACATCATTATGTAAAAGATGTTTATTACACTTTTCCAGGAAATGGTGAGAAGCAGTAGGACTGTGAGCCCGTGCTGACAGGAGGGAAGGGGACAGTTGAGTTTTACTGAGTGTAATGCAAAATACAGATCTTAAACTAAGATCTGGAAGACTGGACTGAGAAACATCTGAAACCCAAAATATCATCAGCGTCCTACTCTCACACAAAATTACCTTAGGAGAACTGACGGCAGCTGTAGTACCACACCTCAAAAGAGAATACAGCAATGCATTACATAGCACCTATTCAGAAAGATCAAGGAGAATGCGTGGCGGTAGCGCAAAGACTGGTGGTAATTCAAGGGGTTTATAAAGAAACAGCATAATTCATTCAGGAAGAATTTAGATCCAGAAAAATTCATATATGTTTCTAATTAAATATGTATCATGCAACAAACAAAATAGTTATATATGTGCTTTGTGCTTTAAAGACTTCCAAACACACCAGAAGGGAAAGGCCTTCAGAAATTAAGAGTATTTAGGTTTTATTGTATTTTCAGGAAGTATGAAATGTTATCATTGGGAATATGAGAGAATCTCAGATGCACAATTTCAAATAGCACTTGAGTGAGAAAGTTAAAATGTTTTCTTCAGTTATTCCAGCCTCTAGTCCAGAAGCTGGCAACCTTTTCCTGTAAAGGCCCAATTAGCAAATATTTTTAAGTTTTCCTAGCCAGATGGTTTCTGCAGCAACTACTCTACCGTAATGGCCTGGAAGGAGCCACAGATAACACGTCAATGAAAGGGCATGGCAGCCTTCCAATAAAACTTGAGTCGAACAGGCTGCAAACCATCCTGTTCTAGGTCAAAGACAAAAGCAATACCACAGCCAAGTGCAAGGCCTGGGTCATGACTGGTTTCTGGTTTGAGATGGGGTGGGGGTGATGGGGAGACAACTACAAAAGACATTCTTAGGGCTGCTGCTCTAGACCAGACGGTGAGTGCCTGAACCAGGTCAATGGTGGTGGCAGTGCAGAGAGAGCAAAGTTAAGAGCTTCTCTGGAGTTAAAATCAGCAGGGCATGGTAAACCACTGGCCTGTGAGGCATGGAGAAAGAAGGAGAGTCATGCATGATTTTAAGATTTCTAGATGGGTGACTAGATGAACTGGGGGTGCCAACCTTTTGAGCAATGGGATCTGGAAGGAGAAACTGGTATGTAGCAAGGTAATGAGTTCAATTTGGACAGGCTGAGTCTGAGGGGCCCAACATCAGCTGAAGATATCCAGCAGACAAGTAACCTAAAACTGGGGAGAGAGATGAAACAAAGCCCTGGAGGAAATAAAATCTGAAAACTGGTCAAAGAAAAATGAACAAATGAAAGAGCTTTAAAAAGGAGGATGTGGTCAATAATAAGAAATGTAGCTATCTATTAAGATACAAATGGCAAAGTCTGAGACTGAGCATTCAGAAGATCAGCGGCCTCAGTGAGAGCTATCGTAATTAAGGGAGTAGGGGCCAGATTACAGAGGACTGAAGAGATGTATTAGGGATTTCAAGCACAGATCCCTCTTCTAAGCATTCTGAAAGAAAGCAGAGGAGAGAGGTTCTACGTTAGCCTCAGAAGAATGAGAGTTTAAAGGTATTTCTTTCAAAGATTATGAAGACTTGAGCATGTTTACAGACCCTTGGACAAGCTGAGAGCAAGAAGCGGTAGTTACAGGACAGCAAGGATGTAAACTGCACTGAACAGACAGTCAAGAGGTGGACGGGCAGCATTTTAATCTTTAAACATCTCTGGAAACTTTAATGTTAACATTTTTTCATTAAAACAGCCCCAATTCTCAGTCATTCACCATTACAGTTCAAATGTCCTTAAGCTTCTTGAAAAATTTTTTTTCAAATGTATGAAAAGCTATAAGAAGTAGTACAAAAACACTCACATACTCCTTACCTTAAGAAATACACTACTGATCTAGTAGAAAACGCCTGTGTACCCCTTCTCTGATACATCTCCTTTCTTTCCCAGTGGGTGACTGAGTGGTGACCACGCAAAATGCTGTATGTGAATTCATCCCTAAGCAATGTAACTTTTGCAAACTTTCTATTTTATATAAATGACACCACACTATAAAGAAACAAAAAGACATTCTTGGTACGATCTGCAAAAATATGAACATGGACTACATATCACAGGACAGTGCTGAGTACACCCCTCTTCGCTTAAGGGTGATCATGGTCTAACAGCTGTATAGAAGGTTATCCTTATTCCTAAGAAATTACTCATGGAAGTGCAATGAACATCACGCACACGTGTGCACACATATGTATACTTAATGTATTAACAACCTTTGGATGTGGGTACAGGCTATAAGGGGACTTGCCATGCTGTTTAACTTTTCTGTATTAACCACATCAGCTGGATGATAAAATGTGGGCTGGAACATTCTGGCCCATAAGAACAATACTGCTGCCAGCCCCATGAAGCACACTAGTCCTCCAAAATCCATTACCACATAGCCTGCAGGCACCCAAAACCACTGGTTATCTGGGAAGTGGCAGGCCCCGATACCTTAACGCTCTAAGAAACCAGCTGCAAAGAAAGAGGCCCTGCAGCGACAATGCAAGCCATCACCAAGAGCGTGAGGCACAGCCATAAACTGCGCCGAAGCCTGCACAGCTGTGTGGCCCAACCAGCACAGGGTTCTACAAAACTTAAAATGAGAATGTAGAAGTAGTCAGGCAGGGTGCAAAATTAACACAGTTTCCACAGTTCCCATCACTCCTGTTCATCCTCTGCTCCACTTACCTGCTAGCCTGTGAAGGCATTTAGTTTGTGTGAGCTCCGATTTAGAAAATAACTAACGTCATCTAGGCACTAGCCTTCCCCTTTGATTGTGCTGAATAAATGGGAAATGCATTATGTGAGGACAAGGGAAGTGTACCCAGCATTCCTCATTTTTACCATGAAAACTTTTAAGTAAATTTCTGTGTATGTATTAATTTAAATGTCCAATCTACTCCATTACCTATCTCTGTTCAGGAAACAAAAAAGCCAAATAAAAACACAAAAAGACAAAAATAAAAACAGTTAAGATTATGTTCCCACAATTCTGAACTACATATAATTCACAACAGACAATTTTTGTGTTTCTGGGCTATTGTTCATGCTGTTTATACTGTCCAGTACGCTGCTCTTCATTGATCACTAGGTTAATCTCTAACCTGTAAAATGAGGGTGATACTATCTAGTAAGCAAAATGAGAATTACACATGTTTTTACAGTTTCTGGGTCACAGTAAGCACCCCACACGGATTAGTCACTACATTACTACCACCACCACCACCCACCCCGCCTCAGGAGCCTGGATGCACCTGTCTAAGAAGTCTTCCCTGATTCACAGACACCCAATGGTCTATTATGTGTCTAATATTTCTATTATCATTCCTAGTAACACCTACAAAGATATTTTAATGTAAATACGTGACAAATGCTGGTCAAGGGGGCACAGGTGTTTTAAAAAAGACAAAAACACAAATCTGATTCTTCTGCAGAATGCTTTGCCTTCATCCTCTGCATCCTTTAGTTGTTTGGGGATTTAATTCCAAATCTCAGAGTGCTGCACCCTACTTATTTCCATTAAGGCAGTCCACCTTCGTAAAGTTGTTTCAGAAACAGGTGGGATATTTTTCCTTCTCAGCCCTTTTTGAAGATTTCTTCCTATGCCCACATCTTAGGCCTTCTTCTCACCTGAATGTATACCTGCAACGCTTTTGGGTTTTTTGACCCATACCCATTTTTGAGAAATAAGATTCTTACACTCCTGTTGTTTCCATTTCAAAAACAGCTTTGTTCTTTCATTTCCCAAACTGAAAAAGCATATTCAACATATATTTTCTAAATTTACTATCCCACTTTCCTGTTTGTTTTGTTTATTATCATACTACCAGTGCTTAGCTTGCAGGAGGTACTCAAGCATTTGTTGCATAAATAACCTCTCCTATGTTTTAACCACTTTTTTTTTATGCTGATGACTCAGTACATCTGCTTCAAACCTGACTGCCTAGATGAACTTCAAACCAAATTATTAATTGCTTGACATTAGACGTAATGACTAAACCAGACTCTTCCTCCTGAAAATGCAGATCGTTCTGTAAAAGTTTCAGGAAAGATACTCATTCAGTGCTTATATATAAGGCACTAAACCAGCTGCTTTGGCGTATCACATAATATAATCTTCTAAGCAACCTAGATCAGGTACTACTGTCCACACTTTACAGATTACAAAGAGGGGCAGATAAGTTAGGTGACTTGGCCAAGTTCACACAGATAGTAAGTGTGGGGATGGATGGCATGGGGGTTAGGGAATAAGTATTAACTCAGGTTGATAATTTAAGTTGGCATCCTTTCCAAGACCAAGGTGCTTCTCTAATTACACTAGAAAAATCACATCTGTGTCCTCTTCTTCCTTACCTATGATACCTATCAGCAGATTGCCAAAGCACAGCATGGTTGTTACGAGCATAGCTTTGGAGTTAGACAAATCTTGACGTGAGCCCAGGCTCTGCTATTATTAGCTGTGAAGTATCACAGTGCATTACCATGTACACATGGTATGTGTGAGAGCACGGAGGTAGGAAGTGAGTAACTCTACGTGGTTAGGAAAGGCTGCACAGATGAGACTCAGACAGAGGAAACAATTAAGTAACCTGCCCAAGGTCACATACGCTGGTACATGGTGAAGCTAGGATTTAAAAACCAGGTCCATTTGGCTCTCAAGACTTTGTTTGTTACCAATATGCTACTGTTTTCATGTGTGGGAACCTTGATGCTCCTCAGCTCCCTAGATGGCTTGTGGTAAAGGTGTCCAAATAGTTTGATAACTGAATGGACAAACCAATCGTCAGAACCTATCAGAACACGTCAAAACAAGCTGGGCTTTGAGAAAATTGTAATCACGTACTAGACTTCTTTTCTGCCTCACAATCATTACCAAGCTGAGAGAAGCCATTCTGAGGCAATAACTGAATGCATGCACTCTGAGTATAATTTTCATGAGCGGCAGTCTTTGTATTATGGCACATGGTAACAGAGTGATCTCAAGCCCTAGTGTCTCGGGGCCTCAGCATCCTCTACTGAAAAGTGGAGACAAGAGCGACTCACACCTCACAGGACTGCTGAGGATCAGATGCAGTGATACGTACAAATGCTCAGCACAGAACTTGGTGGGGAGGGAGACACTCGGTCTTTGCCATAGTCTTATAATCCATTTTAGCTACATGCTGTTTATTAAAATGGGTAGGACATAAGGGAAAGTGATTCATCAGTTTAAAATTAAGATGGAAAGTCACCTTACAGGACACATTTTAAGATTCATAACTCCCTGTATAGAATTCTTATCTTACAACCCAGATACGGATGAATACAAATACATCACCAAAAAGCCATGGACTTACAAACTTGCTACACTGCTAATGATGGTAGTTGGAGTCTCGTAAGAAAGGCCTTCTCTCACCTGACTGGTTTTGGCTGTTCTGCACCTCTCCGTTATTTTGTGGCTGTTGGTTTGTTAAAGCACTGCTTTCTGACTGGCTGCTTAACACTTTAACAGCAGATCCCAGGTTTGCTGCTATGACAGGAAAATGCTGACCCCTCTTTAGAAGCTGTTTATGCTCCTGGTGGCGAAATCGTGGCGGAAGCTCCCGAGGATGCCGAGGCAAGGCCTGTGGCGGCGGCTGCGGCTGCGGCGGTGGCTGCTGCGGCGGTTGCGGCTGCTGCTGACTGCTGGCTGTGGCTCGCTTGGCATTATTATTAGTGCTGGTTGCTGTGGAAGTGCCGTTATTAGAGTTGGCAGGCTGAGGCTGGCTTACACTGGGCTTTATCTGTTCTGGCACTAATCCCAACAAAAGAAAAGGGGTGGAAAAGATTAGCCAGTAAAGTGTACCTCCGTAGCAAGCCATCTAAGTAAAAAGGCACTACGAAAAACAATCCTAAAAGAGCAGAAGCTTTAAGTGCGCAGGGGTATCTTCCTTGGCAGGCTCAAGTGTTCTTGGGAAAGATCACTGCCAAGAGTAAAGTTTTACTTCTGGTAACTACCTATCCAATAAGGGAACGGACACCATCGGCACTCCCTGGCCTGGATGACAGCTCATGCTCACCGTCTCTTTCCCATATTATCCCTGATCAGAGAACAAGCGTTGATTAGACAACTGCGGAACTCACAGTAACTAAAAGAACAAATGCGGCAAGTCAAGTTCTGGCAATCCTAAAAGAATCAATCCTCAGTTCCCCGGTAACTACTCTTAACCTGCCTCGTTCTTAATGTGATTGGTCACTTTTTCATTTCTGAAAGACAGTACAAAAACAAGGGTAGAAAATAATTTGCTAGTTTCCTTACAAAAAGGCAAAGCTAACAATGTTTTTTGTTATTCACATGTAAAATCTGAATCAAGTGAGACAAACTCAGAATATGGAAGTAAATCCAAAGATAACAGAATGAAATCTATGAGACTAATAAAAACTGGAGAATACCTTGGATGCCCTATCTTCGGCAAACCTGAGAAATAGCCATCTGTCTACTGTATGAACAAACAGAAACTATACTGAATCTGTGAACTCTTACGAGAGATTAAATCAACATACTTATGAAAATGCTCTAAACCAGTGAAAATACATCCAATCTTTAAA
Organism: Camelus dromedarius; assembly: GCF_036321535.1. Classification (NCBI taxonomy): domain Eukaryota; kingdom Metazoa; phylum Chordata; class Mammalia; order Artiodactyla; family Camelidae; genus Camelus; species Camelus dromedarius. Next base: position 18,893,090 of record NC_087459.1, on the reverse strand, counting down.
ACTACTGAGAGGCAGCGTGGTATGTGAACTTTTGCTGCCAGATGGACCCAGGTTTCAATCCCAACTCTGCCTTCAATAAGCTTTGTGTCTCTGGATAAGCCGTGTAAACCTGACTCAGCCTGTGGTCTCCTTTGTGAAACGAGGATAGCACCTATGCCTCGCAGAGCTATCCTAAGGTTGAGCATGTTAATGTTCACAGAGCACCAAACACAAGGCTACACAGGCGTGCTTCAGTTTATTGTGCTTCACTGTATTGCACTTCAAAGATACTGCATTTTTAACAAATTGAAGGTTTGCGGCAACCCTGCGTTGAGCAAGTCTGTCAGCGCCATTTTTTTCCAACAGCACTGGCTCACTTTGTGTCTCTGTCTCACATTTTGGTGATACAGTATTTCAAACTTTTTCGTTACTATATTTGTTATGGTGATCTGTGATCAGTCATCTTTCATATTAGTCGTATAAAAAGACTGTAACTTGCAGAAGGCTCGGGTGATGATTAGCATTTTTTAGCAATAAAGTATTTTGAAATTAAGGTGTGTACATTGTGTTTTTTAGACATAATGCTATAGAACACTTAACAGACTACAGAACAATGTAAACATAACTTTTATATACACTGGGAAACCAAAAACTGTGATACCTTTTATTGCCATATTCACTTTACTGTTTTGTGTGTGGCAGTTTTATTAGCTTTTAAAATTGTGTGTGTATACACACACACACACACACACACACACACACACACACACACACACACACTCACTTTATTACAGTGGTCTGGAACCAAACTCACAATATCCTTGAAATATGCCTGTATAGTGTCTATTTTTTAATGACTGGCACAATACCACCTTATACTTTTGTAGCAGTTTAATGTTTCTGTGAGATTTTGATGCATCTTCATAGATGCCACCGTCAGATAAATAAAGTGATACATCTCCATGTGGTCACGTAAGGACACAGAAAACTCTGCTCAACGGTTAAGAGTTCCAGACCTGAAATTAAACAGCCCCAGCACTGTAGCTACTTTATCTGTGTTTTTTTCCTTGTCTATGTGGTACAGTCTTGGTCTAGTACCCAGTGTAATATAAATACTCAGTAAACAGAAGCTATTACTGTGGCCCAAATAAAGGAAATATTTATCAAATGCCTGCCATGTATATGATGCTGTGATAAATGCTGGTCACTTCACTTGTTTCCAGTAGCCACTAACTTCCTCTTACACGCCCTCAGCTCCAGGGCCTCCTTCCCTTTAACAGGTAACAGCCTCACTATTGTCTTCTTTCTCAGAGTAACTGGAATTCGTCTACATCACTAATAGTGATACTTTCTAATATATGATCTTGACCTCTTCTTTTTTAAAATCTGATTTTGATTTTTCTAAAGTAATACAAATTTTAGTTCACAAGGAATTACATGGAAAAATTACAAACATTCCATCCACAGCCTGGAATCCTTTCTGTTCTTGAAGGTTAACTGAAAACCTCTTATTAATAATTTGGGCCAAGTGCATTGTAGGTCTAATTACTTTATGAAAATTTTGTCTCCTAGACAATTTTATGTTCCCAGAATGTAGCAATAATGTATATTCCTTTGTCATGAAGAAAATAAGGAACTAGAATATTCTAAAATATCTCTGAAACCAAAAGAAGATCAAGTAAATGTATTTATGAAATTATAAGGAATTTAACACTCTAACTCATCTTTCACATGCCTGGTACTGGGCTCAGCATGATATATGGCAATTTAATGTAATCTTAAAATGGTACAGTTACCTACTGCAAAAATGCAAGCTTGTCTGCCACTTTATTACTAAAACGGTAAGATGTTGACAACAATTTAATACCCAAACAACATGTTATTTATGTGAGATAGCCACAGGAAAGTACTCTTTAATGCATTCAAGGAATTACCTACATGCAAACACTGTGAATGACCTACATGAAGACATGGGTAAGAACTCTGATACCATTTCAGAAGTGACCAGGAATTTAGAAGCAGTATTTACATCTGTCACCCAGCAACCCCACACCTACCTCAAAAATAGAAAGAACTCCTGTATTTCTTATCAATAAAGTGCCATGGGGTAAATAAAGCTGAGATAGATACTCATTTCCAGAGCTAGAACCAGTAAACCACTAACAACCAGTAAAAACATTAGACATGTAACTACAGATTATAAAACTTAACTAAATAATCTCAGATGTAAACATGGGATGTAGTAGTAAAGAGTAAACGAGAAGCTAACAGTGCATGTAGGTGTGGGGGGTAAGGGTGGCGTTGCTGGGTAGCAGATAAAAAATACTGAATAATTTTGGCTACTATATATGTGTAGTTAAAATCTCCATTAATTATGTCAGTAAATATCCAAACCATTGGAAGCGAGGAAAAAGGGGGGGGGGAATGACAAAACTTGATCTGTTCAACAGACACAGAGAATGCAGTAAAGAGAATTATTTCAAAATTGTGGTTACTATGAAATATAAAATCAGATGCCAAGCATAAGCCTCAAAGTATCCGTAATCACAATAAATGCAAATAGGTTAAATTCACTAGTTAATTAAAAGCTTTTTAAACAGGGTTAAGAAAAGAAAAACAAACTTAAAAAATATACTTTGCAAAAATCACTCCTGAAACAAAACAATACAGGAAAACTGGGGGGTAAAATACAGAGACAGATATACCACCAAGAAATGCTAACAAAATTTTGGAGAAAGCAATATTAATATCAGACTTTTAAAGTTCAAAGAGAAAAGCATTATAAAGAGATTTTGCATATCGATAAAAGAAACCAACTAAAAAGGTATCAACAGTTAAGAATCTTTATACACCAAATCTTGCTGTCAAAACATGTAAACCAAATAGAGACAGAAAAGAGAAAAACTGAAAAAGAGTAAAACCATATACTTTGAAATCAGGTAACAACTTTTTTGACAAACACCCATGGAGCAGTCATTAAAAATGTGTGTGCACACACACACACACACCCCATTCAGCACTAAAGAAAACACCAATTACAAAAAGTAGGAATACAGATAATATTTCTAGATTACAGTGCGATCATACCAAAACACTAGCAAATAAAACTGCCTTAAATAAATTTTGAGTTGAAGAGGAAGTAAATACCAAAGTTGTACGGTTAGCAAAAAAATAAAAGTGAAAACAATATACCTAATAAATTTTAAGATACGGCTAAATCAGTGCTCAAAGAAAAATTCAGTCTTAATTATTCTCAACAAATAAGAATGAATGTCAAACAACCAACTCAAGTTAGAAATCAAACTAAAAGAAGCAGAAAGAAGGAATCAGTAAAGAAAAAGTAGAAACCAATGACTTTAAAAGTGAACCAATAAATCCAAGGCAGGGTTCTATGAAAAAAGTAAAATACTAGTTAAAAATTTTAAAAATTAAATTTTTTAAAGAAAATGGAAAAAAATGAGGTGATTTTCTAAAATTAAGATATTTCTTTAGGCTCAACTCTGTAATTTTAAAAACTGGAGGGAATTACTTAACACTGATCCCAGAAGAAGCAGGAAAACTAGATTAATTTGCGTAGAAGAAATGGAGAAATTTAAGAAATCATCCATCAGGATCAGACAGTTTGATTAATACTACCATGCATTATTTTTCATATTTTTAAAACTACCATACTTTTAAGAAACATGTATGTTAGTCAAATGCTATCTAAACTGCTGCAGAGTACAGTATATGATGGAACACCAACATTAACTGTTACCAATAAATCAGACAAAATTTTAGTAATCCCAAACAATGGAGGAAGGAAAAGAAGAAATATAAATAGTACTGGGAATATAAAAAGACAACTTTAAATGCAGCACCAAAAAAACGGCCATAGACAGCACGGAAATTAATGGGTATGACTGAGTTCCAACAAAACTTCATACAGAAGAACAGGCAGTGGACCAGATGTGACCTGCAGGCCATAGTTCTCTGGCCTCTGCTCTGTAAAATATAATTTATCAAACTGAGCTCACAGAGGAGTAAAGGATCCTACAGTATAGTAACAGCAGAAAACATTGAAAAGATGCTCCAAGAGTTACCTCTCTAAAAAGTTCTCAGCCCAGAACACTTTACAGGGAACATGTAAATAAAAATCTTCAAGAAACATATATCAACCTTACATAAACTGTTCCAGAACAAAGCAGCACAGGCTGGATTCAAATCTTGGGCACTATCAAGAACACCAAAGATCTTTTGTGTATGTGGGTTACATCTATAGCTATTCAACATACTAGAAATTTAAACAGAAAATTTCTAAAATATTTATTAATTCATTAAAAATATCTTTACATATTAAAATAAATGTTTTTTGAAAAACAACTATTTTCCAAAAGTGGAAGAAAGAAGCATGCACTGTTTTACATTTTGTGCAAATCTCTTTAATATCTGGCTTAACAGAAGGCAGGTGGAGTCTCTTATTTACGTCTGCATCAAATGTGCTGTGTGATTTTTGCACATGATGTAGCCTCTAGGAGACTACTATATACTCATGAGAGAATAAATGTGAACAAGATGAATAGTCTTTCTATTATTTTTAAAACAGATCTGAGCTTGTAGATCTCATGAAAGGTTCAGGAAGTCTCTCAGGAATCCATATAAACTATGAAAACCACTGCTATAGGAATGCAGCTGAAAATATGGTTCTAGAATTCATTAAGTTTGAACTAAAACCCTGGATTTAGAATTCTTTTTCGGGTAGAAAAAGAAGCCATGGAAGTTGTAGAATAAGAAATGGCAAGGCTTAAAGAAGAGAAATAATGCCAAAAATAAGTTGTAACTGCCACAGAAGTATGAGAGGTCGTTTATGTTAGTAAACGGCCTCACCATCTGGTTACTAAACAGGGCTGTCTTCCTCAGAGTTCCCCTATCCCTCCAGATCTAGTCACTCAACAGGTCCGACAGATCTCCTCGATATAATTCATATGCATCCTTGTATTTCCAATGTCACGGTGTGATTTAGGCCCTCATCAATTTATTCTTGCAAAAACCTCCTAACTGGTCTCCTTGGCTTAAGTGTTGATCCCACCCACCCTCTCTTTCACCCTTTCTCAAAATCTATCATCTCTCTACCCCAAGTTATCTAAATTATTATTAAAGTGCTCTCAGAATTAATCTAAAGTCCTTAGCATGGCCCCTATCTGCCACTTTTCCAGATTTATATCCTGTAACATCTGTACACATTTCCTTCTCTTCTACATCAAGTTATCTGCAATTCTCCAAAAGGAACCATGCTCTTTCATACTCCTTTTGCCTAAAATGCCTTGATACCTTTCGTGCAGATCTTTTTGCCCACTACCTTTCCTAGGAAACAATTAATCCAACGCCTTCCCAACCCCCAACCCAAGATTCAAGATCCCAGAAGCTATTTATGACAATCAACTTCCCCTCCTCCACTCCTGTAAAACTCTCATGCATTCCTTACAGGGCATGTGCTCTCTAAGTGCTGGTTTCTTTCTTTTTCTTTTTTTCCCCCTCCTTTTATCACTGGCATTCCCAGCATCAAGCACATCATCAAGAACTACAGGTTGAATGAACAACTTAAGAACTGTCAGCATATATGAGATGACTGAATCCGAAGAATAATTCAGAATGATACTGAGAATGAAATACTGTGGAACACTAACATTCAAGAGGCTGAACAATCAAGAACCAGTGAGGCAGGAGAAAGAATGATCAAGAGAGAGAGAAAGAATAAGGGCAATGATGGCAGTTGGGTAGTGTGCTGTAGAACAACTCACAGGTGACAAACCTCTGCTCTAAAAAGAAATCTCGAGCCAGTTTCCAGAGAGCAAGATAAGTTCAGTTAATACGATCATTAATGTGGGAAAACATCCTAATCAGCCGTAACATCCCATTATCCATATGAACAGAAAAGTATTTTTACAGGATTATTATTTCATTCAGCTGGTATAAAATATACATACCCACTACAATTTTTTCTTTTTACATTTTACATAGTCCATGTCATGGTCTTTCGCAGTTTAAAGGAGATAGGCCAAATTTAAATTGGCCCAGAAATAAACATTTTTTTAAATTTTTGAGAACAGGAAAATTAATCAAAGAATTTAAATCCACATCTTCCTGAACTGCACTCCAAATCAAGACTTTGTGAAACAATACCAAGTAAATTAATTTTTGCTACTTTTATGCATTTCCTAATATTTCTTCTGTAAAAATATCCTTTCACTCTGTAAACCTAAAACTGTTCTAAAAAATAGCCTATTAATTGAAAAAAAAATACCATAGCAATTGTTTTAACATTCTAGTAAAAAATGAAGGATGAGATAATTCAATATCCAAAGTTCTAAATATATCAAGCTCTAAATTTGTAAAAATAAATGTTGTTATGGTACTCTTATTCATTAATAGTGAAAATTATTCTAAATTAATATTTGTTTCTTTAAAGTAACATTTAAGATGCTATTTTAATACATTCATATCAGAAAAATACAGGGAAAAAAATGAATGAACTTAAATACAAACCAGCCTTCTTGTATTACTATTAAACTCCCCAAAACATCAATTACCATGCCTTAATACCCCAAGACCTTCCTTTATTAGCCTTCTGAAGTCTACAATTTAGTTTCCATAATAGTTTTCATATCGGCTACACTGTAAATCTTCTAAAATTAATGGCATAAATAATCAGCATAGTACACAAAATGCCATTTTAAGACATGGTTTCACTTCAGTAGAATGAAATATCAAATTGCCCTCCAGAAAATAAAAAAACACATATAGATTTGCACTTGAATTCTTACTAAGTATACACAGAATACAGAGTGTTTGGGGAAAATTTTAAGTTCATCTAGAATTACTATTTATAATCTCAACACTATCATTACAACAAAAAAATAAAAGTCAAGATCTTTGAAGACAAGATGGCATGTACCAATGAAAGCACTTCAGAAAACAAAACTGTTCAATGATATTTTTAAAAAATTAGTGTCATGCATGGATAAACAGTCTTTAAAATCTTTATTGTAACTGTTTATCAGGCAACATCATAAATATTTATCTCTCTTCTTATTAATGTTTCCAATATGTAATTATAATCTCTTTAAGCTTAAATTCTCTAATCAATCATTCCAGCTGCTGTGCTGAAAAAACGAGGTAGCTTTGTAGTGAAAATAGTATTCACTTTAAAGAATCTGTGCCTCACGTTCAGAAGGAATGCACAACAAGTATGGGTAGAATCCATTCTTCCATCTTTCCTGATGAATAGCAACAGCATTATCACACTGAGGGGCAAGATTTTTAAAAGGCACAAACCTGATGAAAACTTCAAAGCAGATTAGAAAATTCTCTATACTAAGAAAGTCCAAAGAAAGGTTTCCAACTTTTGTTGCATTCCCATTCTGCAGCTTTCAGGAGAAAATGGAGGAAAGGAGCAGCACCATTCACCCGCCACAGAAGTACTACTTGCCAACTTCCCCTGTATTTGAGGCCCAAAAACTTGAATTCCACCTTCTTATATTTTAAGAGGGTGATAGGCAGGAGGGGAAAGAAACAGCTGGTTGAAAAAAGAGCAGTTCTATTCAATTAAGATGAGCTTCTAACTCAAATTTATTTAAAACGTGGCCAAATGTACCAGTATAAAAATCCTCTTCTTGCTATCATTAATACGCACACTAGACGACTTAGTAATATACTTCCCTTGTATAATATACATTCCCTGTTCTGGGATGCTGAAAGGCACAGAGGGGGAAGCCCAGCTTTTAAGTTGATACAGACACAGTGCTATAATTTTCATTTTGGATAAATCGCTGCAGTTTTAAGTGCCACTAGTCAATCTGCTAAATACCTAAATCCTTGACAATCCATCCTGCTAAACCTTAGCAAGTCAGATTGCATAGATGTTTGAGAACTTTAAAGATAAGACTTAAAAACCAATGTGAATTGTAACAAACTGTATTTATATTTTATACAGGTACAAGCAAATCTTAGTATTTGTTTAAAAGTGCCTAAGAAAGAAAAAATACCAAGCAGCAAGATACACACAATCAGTTCAAAATTAGATATCAAATTTAAAAGACATTAAATTGAATTCACTTAGTTTTAATTTACTTCAAAATCATAGAAAAATCAGAAATACACTTTTTCCTGGGTCTTAGGGAGGCACCTGACTCTGCTTCAAGGACCTCATCCTACCCCAAATCTCCCATCTCAAATTGCCAACACAAAGAGAAACATAGCTGATTTGTCTCTCTGCAATCCTTCAGGTTTAGATCACTGAATAAAGTATTTTGCCGAGCTTCATTAATGAAATTCTGGGTGAAACCACCCTATTAACAATTCTGCTCTTCAGCAAAATAACCTGAGGCAAGGTGTTCTAACGCGCAGCTCTTCTTTAAGAAACAGAGGATACCCACACAATGTTTACATTATGGTATTTCCAAGATCTTTGGTTAATCTGTCCATCAAATCTTGTCCAAATACATGAGATGCAGAAAAGTGGGATGATGAAAGATCTATTTTTTTGCAGAGGCACATGCTTTAAAAGAAAAAAAAAGTAAGATCGCTCTCAAGTCTCTTTTTCATAACTTAACAATTCTACAAGTGATCCCCAAATTTATTTAATTACAAGGGCCATAGGGCCCTTGTTTAAAACAAAACAAAACAGAACAAATTCTTTAAGCCTCACAAATCTACTAAATCACTCAGTCTCTTTTTAAAAAACAAGTATCACATGTGGTTCTCCTGTCCAAGTAAACCTGGAAAACTATTCTACTATATACTGTACCAACATCCAGAAGACTTCTGACTTCCATTTGACTCTAAAAAAGATAATACCTAACAATTCAACCAGAAGTTAGTGACAGGGACAACAAAAACAGTCCCAAACATAAACACATTGAAATTAAAAAAAAAAATTAAGAAGGGTAACAAAAGTATATAATAAAGGAATTGTCATAAATCACTGAGATACAAATTATTTAAGAAATACAGAACGAATAGCTGATTTTTTTAATTAGATAAAAGTTCCAAATATATAAAAATGAAGTTCAGATAAACAGCTAACACTATACTATGCTGAATTTTTTAAAAGCTTTTAGAAAATACAGGCAAAACTTTTTCTAAAATCTGGAAATGGTAGGTTTTCTCACCATAAAAATGAGTCAAGAAATAAAAAAGTTCAAAATTGTTAAGTTTGAGCAAATAAAATTATGCAGCTTTAAAATAAATTTTTTTTATTTTTTCAAGGGTGTGTGTGTGTGTGTGTTTATTTCAAATTAAAAGGCAAACTGGAAAATATCTCTCCTTTGGAACAAGTTAAAGGGATCCATTCCCTCCCCTCCCATGTCCCACCCCAATTTTCCCTAACCAAAGGGAAAAAGGTACTGTTTTGGGTTAAGGCTAAGCCTAACATAGGAAAGCATTCAACAGAGTCACTGGAGTTTAGGACCAGAGTTTAAGCTAAGAATATAAACGTCACTTAATTCTGCTTTCCTGTTTCTGAACATATTTTTGCATCTTCTGCATACTTATCTCCTATAGGGTTTGACATTTAGATATTTCTGCCTGGCATTTTATCCTCAGACTTAAACATATGATACAGTCCATAATCTTAGAAATATTTGTGTCAAACACATCAGATGGAACGTCAATGAGCTTATTATATAAAAAGCTCATGTAAATAGATAACAAAAACTCTAGGCCCAGGAGGTAAATGGGCAGAGAAGAATGGGCAATTCATAAGAGCAAAAAAGTACAAGTAATTAAACATATGACATCCCATTTTACCAATAAAGAAATAAATATACCAAAACAATAAAATACGAATTTTGGCCTGACAAAAATTTTAAAGATAACATATCCCATTCTCATGCTGCAAGACATACTCCTTGCGCTATAGCAGAGACACTGCACTGTGATTCACACATGCTGGGTTGGGTTCTACTTTAATGAGAGGAAAAAGCAAGTCATCGTCTGGGTGAGGAGGAACTCTGAAATGACTGGGGAAATGGCTAGTATGTTGTTTCAAGGGACTGAAAGGTTGCTAGGATACTGCAAAACCACAGTCGTGGAAGTTAAAATTTACCACGTATCAGCTGGATTCTAGGCAATTTACCTAATATCTCTCTATCCCCACCATGATTCTATGCATTTGAGTTATTTCAATTTTACCAATAAGGCAACTAAGGCTCAGAAGAAGGCTGCCCATGATTAAACAGAGCTAAAATTTAAAACTAAATCTGACCCCCAAATCAATGTTCCTCCTAGCATAAATTTGCATCTGATTTGTAAGAGCAAAATCAAACTCTCCAAAAATACAGGAATGACTAATTCTGGCTTAACGACTTTGAAAGCTACAAAATTTATAATTTTTTCTAACCGGTATCTAAAATAATAAGTTATCTATTACATATTCTGCATCTACTACTCTCCAGCTCCAGTGATTTACGTTCTATATGTCACTTCATCCCCAAATTAAGTAGCCTGGATTATATCCTTTTAAGAGTCAAGCTGACAGAGGTTAGGGCACTTGCTCAGGGTCATAGACATAAGAACTACAATGGCACTATTCAAATCCAAGTTTTTCTGACTCACAAGCCTGGACTTCTAGCCACTATGTTATGTTTATGCTAAAATTCCAACATTATCTTTAGTATATGATCCAGCACTTTTTGCTTCTGGAAAAATGCTGCCTTTTTAAGTACCACTTTATCAGGCGCACTTGCTCTGAGGCTACAGCACCGAGAGGCTCTCACTCAGCAGGCATTCTGAAGCACAGCTACTATTCTTAATAGAATTACAAGTATATGAAAGTGAAGTTATGATATATCATGTGTTTTTCCTACTCTGGAGCTTTCTCCTACCTGGTTATAACTGATAAAGCTATTCCTGCTAATCCATCCTGATTTCTACTTCAAAATTTAAACCAGAAGACTCCTGATTTGCTTGCTTTCTTTGAAACTGAAGACCTAATTGTTGCCAAGGTAGAATATATCTCAAGGCTCAAGACACAACCCCAGGACACTCCCACAAGCCTCCAACAACTATGGGCTCACCAGTCTCCAAGTCTGGTTTCTGACAACAGTTTACTCTATTAACTGCATTAACCTCTGCTTTTCTCCTTTCTATTTCCTGTCTCCTTTGTCTTGCTCCAGCTTCATCATAAACATCTGAAATCACAAAATCTTTCCTTTTTTGGGGGGGGGGTTTATTTATTTATTTTTAATGGAGGTACTGGGGACCGAACCCAGGATCTTGTGCATGCTAAGCATGCACTCTACCACTGAGCTGTATACCCTTCCCTCTTCATTTCTACTTATTTTAGTAATTTATTACTTATAAGCAAACACATCTACATTTAGTAGAAATGAAATAGTTCTTACCTAAAACAAAAACGGCTCCTTAGCATTCTTCATAACCTCGTTGAGTACATAAATCTAGATTTACATGTATAAATCTATATAAATCATTTTCTTTTCTCAATAGGAGAACAGGAAAAATTTTAACTCTGATATACTTAAAAATAATTTTACTGACTACTTCCCATGGAAATAGGTCATTTTCCCCCCTCCTGTTAATGCATAGCTACAAATCTTCCCTGTTACACAGCTCAAAAACATCTTCATAGAAAGAAACACATTAGCCATTAGTAAATTCTTAACAAGTAAGAACCTCTGCTTCTTCAAAGAGATCAAACATTTGCCTTCAAAATCTCTCATAAAGCCAAAGTACCATCACGGCACATTTGAAATCAGGACCTGGTCTTCCAAATATTACTTAATACCTATCTGTAGTACAAAAGTCATGTTTCTACTATGCATACCGTGGAGAAAAACACTGAACCGAGCCCCAGTTCTAATAGCAGAACCTGCCAACCTATGTGACAGAAATAGGTTACAAGTGCGCTGAGGGACATCTCACTTCAGGGTCTGGGTGACCAGACTCCACTGGGACTGTCATCTTCAGTGTGAGCCAGCCACTTCTGTTTACCCTAACAGCCCCACAAATGTCATTTCCTACATGTGCCATTATGTGAACAAGGTTAGGCAACGTGCTTCAAGTCACAATCCCTCAGCTTTCTCCTCTGAAAATCCTATGCAGTACAGTAATCCTTTGTGAATCCACCGAAGTTCCTTAATTTCATTATTGTAGGAGGTTTTGTGATTGAGAAACTTAAGATCTCATGGAGAAAACAGAGTGGTAAGCTGAGACCACATGTAAATACATCTACCTTTACCAAACTAAAACAAAGATGAGAACGGAAGCACCGAGGGGACAAGGACTTACGAGTCTGTTTTGTTCACGCGCCACAACGACCACAACAGTGCATGAAACAGGGTCAGCACACAATAAATATCTCATGAATGTTAAACAGTTCTTGAAAAGCTGACCATGTCAAACATCAAGAAGTTGTCAAATCTTTCCTGATTCAAAAAATGATGCTGATAAAACAGTTTTTTATTTATTTCTTTGTGCTCAGTCAAAAGGGAAATACCATAACATCTGTTAAAAGATCTTTCTGGAATATTTTTAAAATATGTATTGTTTTAGTTCATTCACTGAATATTATTAAAGCATGGGCAATGGCGTAGCCCCCCCTATTTTGTCTTCCATGTAACTAACTAATTACATGGCTGTTTTCAAAGAAAAAGAAGCAGGTACAGCCCAGTGGAGTTAGCCGTCAAACCCTGACTCAGGAACTAATCAGCTGCACAACCAACAAGCAAGTTACTTAGCTTTTCTTAGCCCCAGTCTCACCTGTAAGTGGTGACAGAACTGCCCTCAGAGAGCTGCTGAAGGGACTATTACACTGTGCTGGTGCACACTGATGAAGCCCTATTCCTGTATTAGTCATTTTAAAAAATCCACCGCCATGAAGTCTCACAGTTCCCTGCCTGCTGCCCTGGCCCTTTTCCCGAGTCCCCACACATTTCCCAAAAAGCTGCTCGAGTACAGTGTTCTGAATCACCGGTACCTATGCATTATTTAGAGTACCTCCTTGATTAAGTGAAGTAAATATAACGCACAGTGCATGCAGCAAAGGAAGTGCTCAGAGTTTGCTATCATGATGTCTCCAGCATGATTTGACATGCAGCTGATTTAACAGCTCTTGAATTGAATTTTCTGATAATTCTCTAGATCAATGGATTTAAGTACTGAAATTGTGTCTGACAGAAAAACAAATAGTAAGGCCAGAAGTGAGTAAGAATAATGGTTTCTAATTGTGGCAGGAACAAAACTGTGCTGTAAATGTTGATTCAGTTTTCACGAGTTTTTAATTAATCCAGAAAGAGAACAGCAGTAATAAACTATGCTTCCCTGTGTAATCAGCAGAAAACAAAAACTCTGTATCACACTCTCTCTATTCCTGCTTCCATGCCAGGCTCCCCTCATCTCCTTAAGGAGCTCTAGGGTTTGTTATTCTCTGAAATACAGCTTGCTTATGAAATCACCTGAAAAAAGCACTGGCATGATCAATCAATTGATCGATTGATCAACCAATGGGTATATTGAAAAATAAATATTAGCTGTCAAAAGTTAACAGTGCTTCTTCTTTTGCAAGGAATGTACAATCAGTATGCTTCCAAAACAAGCCACTGTTAGAACTGAAAAGCTGTTTTTTAAAAAATGACTATTAATCTTGATGGAGTTCCCAACCACTCCTTCCTTGCCTTAACAATACACAAGGTCAAAGGGCATCTTAAAATTTATCCACCTATTCTTATATCTCACCATAAATTTTTCAACATTTCACTCCCCTACTGTTACAAAGACATACTCATAATATATATATTTTTAAAAGGTGTTTCAAATATTCTATTCTAACATTCAAGTAGTTATGCTCCTTATAGTTTTTCAAAGTTCAAATCACAAGAATAAAATTTTCAACAATTTCATTGTGTCACTCATCATACTGGTCCACATTTTTATCAGATGAAGCATGAGTCCACTGCACAAAGAAATAAACATCAAAGTGTCTTCATATAAACTGGTCAATAATTTACTTCAACTTATGATACTTTACAAAAATCCAACTTTTACAAGAACAGTTTCATCACTGAATGACAGAAACATCAGTAGGTATCATTTAATCAGGAATGGCAGTAGCCTCAGAAAAGAAACAGCCCATTAAGGTAGAACTCTACAGGGAGTGCTGAACCTAACCAGTTATGCTCAGTCTGAGCACTAAAATCTTGACTCTTAACAACAAGAAGGCTCTAGAGCTATGTGGTCCAATAAAATTACAAATGCATTCCTCAGTCACATTAGCCACATTTCAAGTCCTTAACAGTCACATGGGACTATACCTAGGCTTTATACTGACTATAATACAGAAAGACAAAAATGATGTTGACAGTATAAACTATGATTCTGAATCAAGTGAATTTCCCTGATTTTTAGATGCTGGCATCAATTATATTTAAAGAACAAGAATAAAAACACCGTGTGGAGACCATAGGAGATTGGGGAGACATGACAACAAAACAAATTATCTTGCACTGGATCCTAGAACAGAAAAAAGTTAATGGAAGAACTGGAGTTCAGTAATACCAACGCATGTTAGTTTCTTAGTTTCGACAAATGTACCACAGAAACGTAAGATGTTAATAATAGGGAACGGGGTGAGGTCTATATGGGAACTCTCTATTCTATCTTTTCAAATTGTTGTAATCATAAATTATTACAAAATAAAGTTTAGTAAAAAACAACTGTGTGGACTGAACCCGTCCCATAAGCCTCCAATTTGTAATCTAATCACTGAGGCCAAAACCCTGAACATCACACAGGTACTATACACACCATGAAAATAAATACATTTTCGTGAATCAGAATAAGCATGACCAAGTATGAAGGGAGCTGCCATCTAAAAAAAAAAAAAAAAAAAAAAAAGGACGAAGTAAAATAGTTGATAAAACAACACAAGGCATTTTGAAGTGACTTTCATATACTCAGCCTAACATTCTCAGAACTGTGGAAAATCTGAAAACAAGAAGATTCAAATATGCTCATATTTTAATATATGGATGTAAAAGAATGATTTGGAAAGGATATAAACAGTAGGTACTCAAAGATTATGCTGAAGAAACAAATATCCATGGACCAGTCAAAAATCTAAGACAGACCAGAACTGAGTGCCCCAGTCCAACATGCATCACAACATCCTAAGAAATCAGAAAGACAGGGATCAACGGCAGTTGGAGGGATCCCTTAGAAGACGAGTTCTGAAAGGCATCCTTAGCCAAGAAGTTGGGATCAAAAAGAAACAGAAATAAACACGAAAAAGATAAGAATGATCTGAAAAGTATAAAGGAATGATGGATGGGAAACAAGCTGCTTAGATTATGGGAGGTCATACTAAAGAGGGCCTTAAAAGCTAACCAGAGGAGTTTGGTTTTGAAGCCAAGTCACAGGAACAACTTAACATTCCTATCCAGGAGAGTGACGTGAGTAAAGTGGAGTTTTAAGAAAATTAATTTGGTCATGTGCCTACTAAATCAATTTGACAGTGTTACTTCCTACATCATTCCATGCCCCTATAACTTTCATAGACACCCAGACTCAGCCAGAATATCACCTTCAATTCCTCTTCTGATCTCATCAGTTGCCAATCCTCACACATCCGTCATCCATCTCTTACCTCTACTGCCAAGACCTCCATTCAAGTCCTCATTACCCTCTCTGTTCCTTCTCTTCCCTCTCTGGTACTGCTTCTATTTGGTTCCTAAAGTGCAGCTTATGACCATGACCTCTAAATGCAAAAACCTTTGCCGGCTCTCCAATCTAACTAGCATGAAGCCCTCTGGTTCCCCCTACCTCCAGGCCTATTATCTTCTGCCACTTCCCTGCAATACCCCCATACTCATTCTCTGAATATTCCCTCTCCTTGTCCACTTGCCTCCTCTGCTCAGTATTTTTGTTCTGTTAGCTCCATCTTTCAACCAACACTATCCATGTAAGTGACTGACAGATTTTTTTAAAAAAAAGAATGAAAAACCAAATGATTCTACCCTCTACTCAAGCTCTTCAGTGACTCCTAGTTGCCTATAAAGGTCTGAGCTCCTTGGTACACATAGCATATAAGGCCCTGGCCCCTACCTATCTCCTTCAGAAAAACCCTTCAATGCTGCCCATTTATCACTGGGTACTTAATGCTCTAGGAATACCACCATTGCATATAACACCACATTATTTCTTGTCCCTGTGCCTTCAATCAGCTGATCCTGCTGCCATTTCATTCTTTCTTCGACTGGCTGTTTCATCTTTTAAGACTCACAATCTTAAGGAGGTCTTCCCTAATCCGCTGTGTTAGGCTAATTATTGTTCCTCTGTGCTCTGAAGACAACTCAGGCACCTTTAACCAAATCGCACTGTACTACATTGTGTTTGGGTACATCCCTCCACTGACACTCTTTCTCCAGTAAAATATGAACTATGACTGTTCTTTTTCACTCTTACACAACCGCACCTAATAAATGTTACCTTAACCAATGCTGACCTCTAGTAAAAGCAGGCAGTTTTGCCTACAGGTATCAACCAAATGCAGAGATTATACTTTTGGTATAGCTTAAGTAAAACTTCAGAATCCTCAGGCCTAACAAGTTCAGCGTCTGAGAGCCCTATACCTTTCATTACCAGGTAGTCAACTCCTGGGAGGGCGAAGAACTCCTGACGCAGGATCTGAGCGGAATTAGGTTCCTGTCTCCTTACTACCCTGAAGTCTTTTGCGTGGCACGCACTGGGGGCTGTTCAACCTGACCACAAGGTTAGCAGTCCACCATCCTCAGTGATGCTACGGAATGGATGTCCGCGTCTGCCTACAAGGAGGAGTGGGGGCAGTAGTGTACAGAGAACAAAGAACAAAGTCCTGGAGGCAGCTCTAGACAAGAAGACTTTTGGGTGGAAAACTGAAGGAAAAGGTACATGTGCTCAAAAATTCAAATCAAGGGAGTACGCTAGGAAGTGGTGTTTATCCTAGGAGACAGCTGTTAAGGGAGGTCTTGGGACAGTGTATTTTTAAAGTGATAATATACACTATAATAAACCATAAACCCCAAAAGATGACTCCAAGGTGATGTCACTGAAGAAGTCTGCCCCCACCCCTCTGTTCCTTTCATGCTCTTCTCTCCCATCCTGGAGGTGAATAAAAATGCATATCAACAACCTTGCTTTAATGAAAAAACGAATAAAAAATAGCTTTAAACAACGTACCTTTGATTTTTTGTTCAGTGGCCTAAAATAAAAACAAACAAACAAAAAACAATGTAAATATGAAACTGAAAGAAATGGACTGTTATGATAAAATGCTCATATATTACTACTATATAAGACATACACATTCTTATTAAATAAGGAATTTGTCATTTAGATGAACTACATAGGAAAAGATATGCAAAGAGCATGCTTTTCCCATAGATGTGCCCCATTGTCCTGATACAATGTTTACTAATAAAATTTTAAAAACTGTTTTAGACACAAAGCAGAGAAGACACCATTGCATGACAGTATATAATAATAAATAAAAATGGAACTGTACTTTTCTCATCATTTAGTTTTAAAGTGATTTCTTTATAACTGTCACCTTTACCTTTAATGGATCAAATGAGTTTTGAATATGTTTAAATGCCTTTAAAAACTCTTGTTTCAAATGATAAAAGGTGAGTTAAGTTTTCTGGAAGAAAAGCTGCTTAATTGCTTTGGTCAAATTAGTAATAATTTAACTCCTGGAAGTTGGGTTGCTATGATTAAATATAGTTAACTTTTAAGTGGTAAAAACTTTCAAACATGTTTGCCGCTTCTGACACATCTGACAATTCAATTAAAATTAGTGTGTTCCGAAGCTAAAGTGACACAGGCCCTGCTTTCCCCTGCCTACCCCTACGTCCACTGTCTCTGACACAACAGGGAGCGGGGCTTGAGAGAGCAGAGCTGCCTCAAGGTGACTAGCTCAAACTTCAAGGGCCTCAAAAAAGAACTGACTATAGATGGAGGCCACAATGGAAAAATCAACTTTTTGATTACGCCCAATTGTGTGGGAGTCCTAAAAAATTTGATACAAGGATAGGCAGGGAGGTGAGGAGAGACTGAATAATTAGTAACCCGTAACAAGTAATTATTTCTAAACGTAAAGCTTTTCTTAACTGTCACAGGGTGTGATAATTCATTTTGCTTAGGCATATTAAGTTACCAAAAACACCATTTTAAAAGTTATATCATAGAACTATATGGTAAAGAACTATATGGTAAAGAACTATATTACCCTAATGCTGAAGCCACACCAAACATCAATCTTCCCTTGGAGAGCCAGAGAATCAATGTAGGCACTGAAGTGCTTTACCAAGGTTTAGAGTACTAACGATATGTAAAATAATGGAGGCCCATCTTTTACTTTATATGGATCAAAAATTTTAAAAAAAAATTGATGGAAGGACAATGGCAAAAGACCAGTCAACTAGCTTGAACACTTAATTTATTTCTGGGAGAAATCATTTTTAAAATCTGGTAGTAGAAAAATAGTCTTATTAGAGAGAACTCGGTATGAGAATACTTTCATGTATTATAAGCATCATGTCAAACAATAAGATACATAATTTTCTGAAGCCAAAAAAAAAATCAACACAAAAATTATTCTGCATGTTGAAAACAGATTTTGTGTGTTGTTTTGGGTTTTTGTTTTTCTTTTTTTTACCTCTCCTGGTCTCTTTCACAGTTTACTTCCAAAGGAAACTAGAATACAGTACATAGAAGCCATGACCACATCACTAAATCACAAGATACACAGTGCTGCTCTTCTAGGCCTTACAACATAAAAGATATCTACCCTGCTACTCCTCTGGAAAACAAACTAACTCCATGTTGCTTCAGAACAATGGTCAACCTCATTCAGTACTGTGCCATCTACAGAGGGCAGCAGCAAGGAGACACTCAGAGTCTGCCCATCAGAACACTGACTAATACAGTGAAAGAATGTAAGTGATAGAACTCAAGAGCTCCCGATGATGAGGAAATGGAACTGACAGAGTTCTATTTTTTTTAAATAGGCTTTTGTGGGTTGGTCCAGGGACCTCATATATTATTCAAACTATTCAAAAGAGAATTTTCCAAGTGGGGTCAGTGATTTTAAGAGTATCTGTCTGTACTTCTAAATGATAGCCACTATCTTCACGCAGCTACTGAGCACTGAAGTATAGCTAGTCTGAACTGATGTGTGTAAAACACACAACCAGATTTCTATTATTTAGTATTTTAAAAAGAAGGTAAATTACCTCACTGATAATATTTTATACTCATTACATGTTAAAATACAAATATGTTGCATATACTGCTACATAAAATGTATTAAAATTAACTTCAGCTTTTTTAAAAAACACTTTTAAATGACCTTGTCATTTAAACCCTCTAGGTCTGTTTCCTAATTCCTCAAATGGAAGAGAGGAGAAAAAAAAAAAAACAAAAAATTGTACTGCTTACCTTTCCATGGCTATTATGAGCCTCAAATAAAATATAATATAAATAAAATAAATATAAAATTTCCTTTCTAGAAAAGTAGTACTGTTTAAATGTGAGGTGTCATTGTAGATCCTCTTGTACAACAGAAATAAAGGACTCTGGCAAATTGAGAAGTAAAATTATTTCCATTTTGAACATTTTTTTTCTAAAAGTAAACAAACAAAAATCCTGAGCTGTGATGCCACAAGCAATTATGAAATTGCTTCAATCTCTTAGCGAAGGCATCAGACAAGAGGCGGATACCCAGCATGCCAAGCGCTTTGTTTCTGTCAGGCTTTGTACCACTCGTCCCAATTCCCTGATCCCCAAGTATCCCTCAGTGGTTAAGAGCTCACAGTCTGAAGCCAGACTGCCTGGCTTTGAATCCTGGCTCCACCATTTACGGTGTGACCTTGGTCAAAATTAGTTAACTCCTCTAAAGCTTGGTTTCCTCATCTATAAGACAGGAACAAAAACACCTACATAAGAGTTGCTGTGGGGCTAAAAGGATTTAAACTCAAAGAGCTTGGCGGGGGAGGAAACAAGAGCGCATGCCTAGGACAGCACAGCGCCTAGCATACAGGAAGCGTTCAACAGATATTACCTGGCGCAGCCAGTGCAGCAGTCAGCCCCACTTGCCCACGCTTTGACTCCTTTCTCTCGCACTTGGAAATGACCTGATTCACTCATTCCCAGTTCCCATGTCTTGCTTTTTTCTTTTTCTAATCATCTAAATGTCTTAACAGTGCCAGGTATTAGAAACTAACATTAGGAATAAAGAATTTACTAGTTAAATTCACCTATTTTAAATGAGATAATTAGTGGTCAGAGACCACTTCTATCATTTCTTAGCAAGCAGCACACAGTCTAGAACTCAGGTCTGCTTAATAAGTTAAAAAAAAAAAAAAAAAAAAGGAAAAGAGAATAGTAAGCTGAAACAGGGGCCAGAACTGAAAAGACAACACCTAACTTCCCTAGATGAGTACAACGGTCTAGGCTGGTTATACTTCCACCTAGGTTACGAGAAAATTCACTACTTACACTGCTGAATATGACTCAAGGTCTCAGATCAAAACGGTCTTCGGGAGACGTGACTAGTACATACTAAAATTTCCAAAAGAGAGGAATGAAGTCGGAGGTTTTCTACAGCCTAAATCTCATGTAAACTTGAATTGAGTACATTTAAATCCACAAAGCCTTTTATAAAAATCCCTTCAAGAGCTTAATACAGTAACAAAAATACCCATGAACACTGACTAAACATTCTCAACACCGGAAGATCCCAATAATCTGTTGTCGCTTCCCTCCAACCCTCAGCCATTACATGCTTTCTAGGAACTACAACCACATGCTTAAAGTTTATGCTAAATTATCCCCCTGTAATTAACCTATTTCTCATCCTTTTTTCCTCCTCACTGCATTTCCCTCAAGATTCCTTCTAGAAATTTCTTCTAAGAACAGAACCTAGAGACAAATCCATGGTAACAGCCTACTGCTATTATTTATTGCCCTTTTTAAAGTACAGAAACTACATTCCTGTGTTATTATCAAATTACTTTCTATGCCTTAGAATCAGGAGAGAAGCAAATAGCTGTAATTCTTAGATGTGAAATAGAAGGCTTAAAAAAAATTACAAAGCCATCCAGTCACTGATTTCCATTATTAACTAGAGATGTACTAGGACTGAGATATAATTTTAAAACTGTAATTCTGTGTAAAAAATTTTTAGAGGAATTTAAATTTATATTTAACTAATAGATAAAATGAGAAAAACTATCATAGTGTAAATAGTGCAGTGAGCTTTGTTTGGTGTCTAATTGTTTCTATAAGGGGTTGTTACCTGTTTTTTTTTTATTCAAAATAGAAATTAACTTCTGGTCTGAATTTAAATTTCTTTAGAAGATGACCGTGGTTATTAGGAACTGTTAAATCTACGTTTTCTGCATTCATGGCATAAAGAAACTTTAAATGCCTTATAAAAATGACCACAATATATTATTTCTAGCTTTAAAGTTCATCTTTAGTTTGTGAAAATAAAGCAGAAGTATAAGATAATGTTCTGTAACAAAAGAATAAAGCGACAGCACCAAGTTTTGGAAAAACACCAGCTAGGGGAATTAAAAGATTTCAGTTCTATTCCTAGTTCTGTCATCCTGATAGTAATACTCAACTCATTTTAATGCTTGGGTTCCTTGTATATAAAATGAATGGATTAAAACAGGTAGTATCTGAAGTCTTTCTCAGAAACAAAAAATATACAGTTTTTTTTTAAAGTATTCATGGATTACATAAAATGGGCAGATTGTTTTGACCGCAGTGAATTCACGTTTCAACATTTACATAAGTGGGCCTGCCTCCCTAGCTCACGTAGATGTGTCTCCTACCTGGATACACCTGTTGGCTCCTACTACAGACAAAGGACAAGCTAGAGGAAACTTGTCTTAAAACTCCTGTGACTCACAATCTTTCATATGGGCTATAAGTGTGCCAACTTGGGAGATTTTTCCTTTTGTTTTGTTTTTTAAGAGCTATCTGGTAACAGCCTACAGAAATACCAGCTGTCCTCACTTCGCCAATGGGTTGCATCCAAATTCAGTTGTAAGCTGGTTATTTAGAACTTGGAGAACAGTCTTATTTACAGTGGCAGTTTAATCTACTAAACTTAACATTTTTTAGCGGTATTAAATATTCCTTTATATTATGTTCAGTGGCTAGATATTTTTGTCTATAGGATACATAAGAATATCTATCAATGATGAAGATCTAGCAAAAGAAAAAAAACTCCCCAAATCTCTAAGCCTCTGATGATGGTTCTAGCGGGACATAGTTGGGGTGAGACTGGAACCATACGGTGAGGCAGGGATGAAGTGGTAAAGAGTATGAAGAACTGTCACTTCTGATTTGGTGAGAAGCCAAATAGCACAAAAATCATCATTTGTGTGTTAAAGACACTGGCTTGGTGACTTAGATTTGGTTATGGAAGAATATAAAGATTAACTTTGACAATTAGAGTCATTATATATGTTTCAACAAAACTGTACTCACATTACACATTTTAAAAACAAAGTATTTAAAACCTTAAAAGTTCTCATCGTAAGAAAAAAATTCCCCAACTATGTACAGATATAATTGTTAACTAGACTTACTGCAGTGATCATTTCACAATACATACAAATATTGAATCATATTCTACACATGAAACTACCATAATGTTGTATGTCAATTATACTCAATTAAAAAAAAGCACAGTATTTAAAGAATCATTCAAGTGACTCCTTTCTTTTGTAGAATTTCCTCAGTAAACAGAGCAAATTCAAATAAATATGCTTCATTATATGACAACTTATGGCCTCTTCTCTAAGGCCTCTTTAACCATTTCATATGCATCCTGACTTACCAGCTAAATCCTGAACTCCTTAGAAGTAGGGATCAGCAGGGCCTAATACATCACCCAGATGCTTGCCAAACTAACGATTCTAAGTAAAGTATACCCAAGCATCTTCCTCAATAAATCTCAAGCTTCTTAGCGGATCTTTTCATTAAGTACTGGACTTCACACCACAAAACAAGAATCTGATGTCTTATCCCAACCTTAGACTTACAGAGAATGAAACTTTTTCATAACAAAGCCTGAGCAAAGACTGATCAAACTGCAAAGACCATCCCATACCAAGAGGCCTCTGACAGAGGCCTAAGGCAACACCAATGCCAAAACTGTATACTAGAAACCTATTCCAAGTCCTATGACAATTACCAGTGCATCTCTTCCCAGTCACTCCTGAGTAACTACAAGGCCAATAACAAGGGCCACCTAGTGTATCAACGCATCTCATCACTCTTAATCCTCCAGTTCTCCACAGTGCTCTGTACTCTGCCCCTCCCCAGTTTGCTTGCGTGATCACACCCCAAACCCTGCAAGTACAGAACTGAATTGTATTTCTTTTCACCTTGCCAGGTATCCCTTGTTAACTGCTCCCAAAATGTACTTAGCCACTCAGCCTGGAACCTAAGAGTCAACGTAGGTTACCCTTCCTTCACACCCTTTCAACAAATTCTGTGGATTCTTTTAATAGTCCCTTTACCAGTATCTCAGTCTCTAGTTTCTACCCCTTCCAATCCAATTCCACAATTTGCCAAGGTAAACATTCCAAACTATAAATTTTTATGTCACTCTACTAAAATGTCTTCAGTGTTTTCCCCAACACCCACTGGCTAAAATGGGAAAAGCACCAAGAGCTAGGACCAACCTCACCAGTCTCAGCCCCTGACATTTCTGTATTTGGCTTCTTCCCACCACCTCCTCACCTCCAATCAAAATCCGTACTTTAACACACACAGTCTAGAGATGCTTAGCTCCAAGTTTACGCTGCTAGAATTATTTTCTATTCTGCTTCTTATTCACTTGGCTCATTTCTATTCCAAGAAAATTTCGCTGTCCCTCTGCCCCATTTCAGGCCAAGTTAAGCACTTCTCTCTGGCTGAACAGTTCTCTCCCTGCCACAGTTTTGTACCCTGTTTTTTTTCCTACTAAATAATGTGGAGGCAAGTATGTTGCTACAGTCTGTATCCAGTTCCTAGCACAAAATAGGTATATATTAAAAACTACAGTCATCATTTTTCATTAGAATACAGACATGGAACAGTAGTTTCACTGGGTCTTTTAGAACATTTTTAAGATCCTTGAAACCTTGATACAGGAGATGCGTGTGCAGCTTAGTTAACTGTCATCAGCCTTTAATATTAATTTGCAAAAATCTTTATAATTATAGACATAACTTCCACTTTTCTGCCATTTGTGTTGCTTGATTACATTTTTTGATAATGTATTGGCTAGAGATCTTTTGCAGCAATTATGTCTTAGGCTTATTTTTAAATATTCTAATGTAATCTGCAAATATAAAAAGTGAGCTAAAGAGAAAAGGAAACTGACATTTTATTTCCTATTGTGTTTGCTATTTTTTATGATTTCATTTTCTATTATGTGTATTATTATGTGTACATATTACCTTGTTTAATTCAACTTTCACTTTACAAAACGTAAGAAAACTGAGGCCCAGAGAGGCTAAATAAAGTTAAAGGCCACATCGTTCTGTATGCTATAGTGGAGAGCCAGATTTCAAATCCTCTCTATGCAGCTACAAATTCCACGCTCTTCTCACTTATAAATAATGTAAAATGATGTAAGTATTATGAAAACCTAAGAATATCTAATTGAAAAATAAAGACCTATACAAAGCACTTACCTTTGAAAAAAAGGATTGGCAAGATTAAATATGCATTAAATTGTACACACTTAGCAAGTTACAATATATGCATATTCAAAGACATTAAATATTAAAATAAATCTCCACTAAAGTTAAAACATTAAGTCAAATGTTTTAAATAATCCAGTAAGAGTAATTTTCTTTTTTAATCTATGTTTAAACTGCTTAATGTAAATAATTAGTTTATACATATACTACCTTCTTTTGAGCAGCTTCCTTCTTTTTCTTGTCGTCTTTTTTCTTTTTCTTTTCTTCCATCAACTGTTCTTCTTCTTGCACTAAATCCCTGAACCACACAGTTGCAATTAACTTTCCCAAAATGTATTAAGAAATAAAAATAATGTTGCATACAGATTCATTTTTACTCTTATTAGAAAGTAAAGACATGGCAAATTATTCTTTTATCATTTTTTCATTGAAATAAAACATAACTTGCAACCTCAATCTAACTATATAGCCACTATACAGTATTTTTCTTTAGTAAGTCACAATCAGTGGAGCTTTTTATTTTAAAGTTATATCAAGGAAGGCAACCTAAAGTTAGCAAATTTTACACTGGGACATAAGCAACTCCCTCCAATTCTAGAATGTAAACATCATCTCATGAGCAGTCACCTTGCTTCTGGCCCCAATTATCAATTAGTGGCTAATGGCAATGCCTGGAACGTCTCCCACAGTCCTCTCCTGCCCAGGTACCTGGGGGTATCTTCAGCCCTCCTTCCTCTAAAAAGCTTTGTAACTATTTTTAGAACACAACTTATTCATAAATAGATGACTTGTATTTTAGCATCACAATAATTTCATATTCTGTAAACATTCCAAACTATTCTATCAATGCTTAGGAAACAATCCATAATGCACTCATTATATAAGTTTGTTTCAATTCTTAAAATCAGAAATGCTCCAAGTTGCCCAAAGAACCCCTGGCTCAGGATTTCAAAATGATTGTACAAATGTGTTTGCCTCCTCCTTTCTACTCTACCTCACTGAAATGACAGAGGAAAAGATACCAAATCCATTCAGAGCTGATGAATAAACAAGAGCAAAGGAAGATATAAACATAAGAGAAGTCTTAAATGTCGGTATGTGCCATCCTCTGGTGGAGCTCCAGAGAGGCTCCACGATCACGGCCGACTGAACAGAGATGAGCACGGAGCAAAGACTGTGTAAGGAATAGAAAGGCCACACCTACTCAAGTCCTCCTATCCCTATGCCAACCTGGCCACAGGTAGCCAATGCATTTAAATCCAGCCTAAAAACAAAGAAACATTCTAAAATGAAACTTGCCAAACAAAACCCTTCATACACACAGAGCTCCACACGAGCATCCCCACCCTCACCTCTTCAAGGTAGGGGGCTACTCGGTAATGAAATCTATGCAAAGTTGGAGGAAACTTAACTCAAGTTACATGCATTAATTACCCTAGAGTTTAGAACCTAAACCTTCATTCACTACAACAGACAACCAAAAACCATGAGATACTTAATATCAACACACAAAGAAAAAGTACCTAATTCTGCCCTGAGGAAGCATTCCAGAGGGGACATGATGAATATCAGGCAGAAAAGGAGAGGTTCAAGGGACATGACCTAGACATTTGGGAAATGGTAAATAATTTATATAGGCTGAGTGCATGCATACGGCAGAGGGGATGCAGTAGAAGATAAAATGACAAACACAGACAAATACCTTAGAAACTAGAGGTGGGTACTGTGGGTGCACTGTAATGAGATTACACAAAACTTAAGTTGGCTTTGCTGATGGAAGAAACTGAGAGGAGATGCAGGAAGACAGTGAAAAACAAAATGAGTGACATTATGTATAACTGATAACTTAGTAAAGTTAAGTATATGACTGGTAAAATCAGAAGATGGAAGTAGAGGATGATAACTTGCTGCATTCCACTGCCGTTTTGTTCTGTAGCTCTGTCATGTGGCTAAGAGAGTCGCAAAGCACATTCAGGCCAACTGTAACCATGACTCACTAGCATCCTGTGTGAGGGAGGTAATGAGAGTGAGCAAGCTCACTCACTATAATCCTTGGAAGCCAAGGATCAAGAAAGCCGCAGCATGAAAGTAAAATTAGTAAACAAAGGCAATTAAGTTACACCATTGCAATGTTACTCAACAAAAGCTGATTTCTAGTTCTAAATACTTAAATCTTCAGCCTCAGTTTCTTCATTAAACTGAGGCTAAATTACTGTATGCATCTACTCTATAACATTTTTATAAGGTTTAAATAAGGAGTGCTTCCTTAACCTACTTAAGTACACAAACATCTAGTCAGGAACCCTCTCCCAATTCTCAGTGACACCCCAAAGACTGTACTCTGCTTTTGTCAAGACATTCAGGATCACTTATCATACAGAAACATCACAAATCTTCAGCATTTGTTCTTTGTGTCTGCCTGTGAATTACGGACAAGTCCTTTTTAAATCTTGTTCTCTGTCCCTCTAATTTTACTCTATAGGATGTTTCTTTACTATTTACCTGGAATTTCTCCTCCCTTCTCAAACTTCATTTTGAAGGCTTTTCGATGACATTAGCAAGTGTTTTCCTGTCCAAAAATAGTCTTGTAGTACTTAAAAGATGTACCACATTTCCTCAAGGAAATATTATAGTATCAGTCAATACCAGAAGCGTAAAAGAAAAAACACTGTTATCACAGAGGACTAACCACACTTTTCCCACATCTCCTTCAGAAAGCCAACTGGAAAAAATATATATAAATATACCACCTGTGCTAAAACACTTCACTTGCAGAATTTAAATGCTGGTGGAGATCTGTTTAAGATATTTAATTCTATAATTTACCATATCTATCAAAAGGAGTATGGGTTGATTAGATTTAATAGGTCTAAGTGGTCCATCATATTTGCTACATGCTCCACAAAGACAGCATTCCAGCAATTACATTCAGTAATCATTGATCCCCTGAAAGTTAGTAGGACACCTCAAATACGCAAGTTCTGGACCTAGGAATGAGAACAAATCTCTGTGTGATTAAAATGTTACAGTGACAGGGGGAAGGTTTAGCTCAGCGGTAGAATATGTGCTTAGCATGCACCAGGTCCTGGGTTCAATCTCCAGTATCTCCATTAAAATAAAAATTAAATAAACTTATATAACCTCTTCCCCTAAAAAAAAATTGTTTAAAGAAAATGTTACAGTGACTATGCTGGGCACTTGGTGTACATTTATGTATATTTTCCCATTTGTCACTTTTTAAAAAATGATAGGTACAAATAATTCCCTTCTATAGATGAAGAAACTGAAGCTAAAAAAGGTTAAATGACTTGTCCAAGGTCATATGGCTAATTCAGGGTGGAGACAGGATTCAAATCTAGGTTCTCAAAGTCATGGTCTTCCCCTTCCCCTACACCATGGTATCTCCCCTCCCAAAGTAAAGTAGGACTTTACTCTCTTTTCAGGAGCCACAGAAAATAAATCCTCTTCTTTTGGATAGGTTAAGTGAGATCTTCTCACTTAATATTTTTCCTCCAGACTGTGTGCCTCCTTTTCTTATTTCTTTCTACCTTTTACAAGAACACTTAACAGAATGTATTGCAGGAAACACGAAGTATTAGAGTTCCAAGAATCATGAATGTGTTATCAGGAGGAAGAACAGCAAAAGAATCAAAGAAAAAAACTGAACAGCAACTGGTTTTAACAAGAGGGACCAGGCATTATTGATATTTAAGACAGCAGTTTCAGTGCTTTTATTTTGTGAATGTTTGTGGGATGGTGATGTGAAAGAAACAACTAGACTACAACTAGATAATAACTGTAAGGTCTCATATTTGAGGAGTTCAACAGTTTTGTTTTGTTGTTTAAGAGAGAAATAGGAAGGTAGCTAAAACACTATCAGAAGTAAGGGAAAAAAACTCATGAAAAATGCATGATGCATGACAGACTGCATAGTATGCTATCATTTGTGTAAATAGCAAGGGAGAGGATATGTATTTATATTTGCCTGTATGTGTATAAAATGATTCTAAAAGAACACTTAAGAAACTAATAGTAATTGTGAAGGAGGAGGCAGGAGGAACTATGCACGTGGGGGACAAGAGGAAGGAAGATCTCACTGTATAAACTTTTTCAGATAGCATTTTAATTTCTGAGCCATGGGAATAAGCATTCAAAAATTAAATATTAAAAAATTTCAAGTATTAATATCAAATGAGTAAGTTTTAATATTTAAAAAATAAAAGGCTATTCTCCATTTTTGGTCTGCTGGAAGATTTGGGGTCATGAATGCATGCTATATTTTGTCAGATTTCTTTACTGTAGCTATGGAAATAATTACAGAATTTTTGTCATTTGATTGCTGATATGATTAATTGTATCAATGGATTTCCTAGTATTGAGGCAAGCTTGCATTTGCTTGTATGAACCCAACCCAATTATATTATTTAAAAAAAATAAATTGCTGGGTTTTCTTTCTAATAAAGGCAAAAAACTATAATGCTATGCTATTTTCTTATACTAACTTCCTTGGCAAAAATGTTCAAGAATAATAATATCCAGTGCTGGTGACAATGAAAGTTACGAGGTTTTCTCTTATATTATACCTCGTGGAAAACTACTATAACCTTTTGGACAGTGTTATGGTAATAGTTTTAACAATTAAAGTTATACAAAGTCTAATCAGCCACCTAACTCTTCAGAATGTATCTTACAGTAATAAAGCACTAGTACACAAGGTCATAAGCATATGAAACTTTGCTGAAAGCTTCACAAGGCCTGAAAAGCAGAAAAACTAGATGTTCATCAGTAAAGAAATGGCTATATAGTAGCATAGCATATCGTATTGAAAAGAAGGTGATCTGTTTATTGATTTGACGAAACGTCCCTAACACGCTGTTAAATGAAAAAAAGCAATTTACAGATGGGTGAACGGTATTAACCCACATTTTTTAATTGTCTGTATATGTTTCTATAACTTTACACAAATTTCAGGAAATTCATGAGGAAATGCTCTCCTGAACTAGGAACATTAGAGTAACCTCACAACTGAACTAAGTATTTAGGGAAACTGATAAATTTTTAAAAAGTGTATCACTATTTTAAATGTTATGCATTAATTTTGTAAATTAGTACAAAATTTTTTTTTTTAAAAAAAAACCATGTCTAGGATTTGCTTTTACTACTCCAGGCCCCACCCTATCCTCTCAAAAAAGTAAAAGAGAAAAATGAAACAAGATTGATAAAATGTTGGCAAATGCTGAAACCAGGTAAAGGGTACACGAAGATTCTTCATTGCTTTATTTTTGTGTATGTTTAAAATTTTCCATAATAATAGAAAAATAAAAATCACAAGCCTCCACATCAACGATTAAAGGCAATAAAGAGGCAGATTAGAGACAGAGGAAGAAGCAGATGAGTGTAAGAACCAAGAGTCTTTGGAAAAGGAAGAGGATGGGTGAGGGAAATGTCCATAACAGCAGCAGGACAGACCTGGGATTTAGAAAGCCCTCCCTGGACCTGCTCTTCCTGATGTTTGACAGTCAGTCTTCCCTACATTCCCAACATGAATATCATTAAAAGCAATCACTTCCAAAGGATACTCCCGTAAACTGCTGTCGGAAATATGGACTAGTAAGGACCTCTGGTGAGCAATTCGAAAGTACCTATTAATATTAAAATTTTAAATGTCACTATGTTATGACCCATCAATTTTAATCTAAGCCTCTAGAAAAGGAAATGTACAAAAATAGATAATAGCCTTAAAAGCCAATCGGCAGGAAAAAAACTGAACAAATCATAATGCAGTCATACCATGGAATACTACACATTAGTTTAAAAAAAAGTGGGGGGTGGGGAGGGATTGTAGAATTCCACGATGTGCAGGAAAGAGTTAACACAGCAGGTCTGAGACCGATTCTAGGAAAAAGCACTGCAAGGTTGGCCCTTGGCTGGAGTCAGGGAACTTAGACTTCAGGAAGGTTCTACAAATCCCTAACTGATAACACGGGTAAACTTAGTACAAACAATACAGTTCTGCTGAAAACCTACTTTCCTTCTTGCAGTCCGGAATTCTGGTACACTTAGGCAGCAGGTACCTACATTATCAGTCCTGAACAAAAAACCCTGAATTTCTAATGGGCTCTCCTGGTAGATATTTTATACATGTTGTCATAATTTGATGCTAGAGAAGTTAAGCACATCCGTGTGACACCACAAGGAGAGAAACCTTGGAACCTTGCCCCTAGTTTCCTCCAGATTTTGTCCCACGTGCCTTTTCCCTTTACTGATTTTGCTTTGTATACTTTCACTGTAATAAATCATAGCTATGAGTATGACTATGTGCTGAATCCTGCAAGTCCTTCTAGTGAATCAAACCTGAGGGTGGTCTTTGGGACCACCAACAAACATGGGTTTACAGACAAAGATCTCTAGGACACACTGCTAAGTCAAAAAAAGGTCAAGGTCCAGACAGTATATCACTTGCTAGGAAAACAAAAAGAAAATCCCATTAAAAAGTACACACTTTCCACAGTATAGTAGGGAAGCAGAGGGAAGCAGACCCTCAAGGTATTGGGATGAGCTGACTCTCTGCATCCAAAACTATTTAATAATAAACTACACAATGTTTAATCAATAAACCACTAAGAATGTCCTTAGGGATTCCTGTAAGTCAAGCAGTTTGCTGTGCACTAGGAGAACCCAAACAGAAAACAGTTTTAAACTACAATTTTGTAGGAACAAAACTGAACACACTTGAAATAAAGAAACAAGCAATCACTTGGTAGAGGCTGTAAGCAAGTTTAGGAAAATAAGACATGCATATGAGCTGTTACAGCTGAAGGCTTCACAGAGCAGTTAAGTTGTTGATCTTGGTCTTAAAGAAGAGGCAGGATTTCTACAGAGAGAGAGGTGGGCCTTTTCCCACAAGGGAACACAGAAGGGTATGGACACCAGCAAAGCAGAGACTTAGCGTGGCAATGTCAGGGGCCAGTATTGATTGGGATAGAAAAAAGGAGAAAAATCGTTGTGTAAAAGTAGGAAATAAATCTGCTACACACAGTGAGAAGACCGTTGCAGTAATCCAGGTAAAAGTTTAATGTCCTGAACCATGATGGTGGCAAAAGGAAATGAAAAGCAAAGAATAAATCCAAGACAGTCGTAAGAAATTGGGATAGTTGACAATATTAGTTAAGAATGACAAAAGAGACCCAGGTTAATGACAACTCCAGATTTCAGAAAGCAAAAAATTTAAAATGACAGCTCTACAGTCAAAATTGGTAATAATGGGACAGAGAAAATAGGGGGGCAAATTTCCAGAGGGCCCAACTAGCCTATCAGTCACAGCTTACCATAAGCCAGCTCATCGTCACACAGAAGCCAGCTGTATGTTACAAGCTAGTTATGAAAATAGTTTCACATCTTCTGCCAAAAAATGTTGTTCACCTACTTTTCCCCTTACACTTTATTCTATTCTCTCCCAGCCTTCCCACTTCTCCTTTTTCTATTTGCTTGCCAGCCTCTTCTTTTCCCCTCCTTGTCCTCCTACACCTAAATTAATCACCAAAGCCAGTCTAGCACTACACAACAGGAAGTAAGTCACTGGTAACCTTCAAAACCATAATTTCACCAGATAATAGAGATGGAAACCCAACTGCTGCAAAACTACGTTAAGAGTGATCAGATTT
Organism: Camelus dromedarius; assembly: GCF_036321535.1. Classification (NCBI taxonomy): domain Eukaryota; kingdom Metazoa; phylum Chordata; class Mammalia; order Artiodactyla; family Camelidae; genus Camelus; species Camelus dromedarius. Next base: position 18,860,710 of record NC_087459.1, on the reverse strand, counting down.
TCAAAAATTTTGGCCATGATATAAAGAAAAAAGAATAAAAATGAAGTGTTTTCGTTTGTTTTTTTGGTTTTATTTATTTATTTTTTTTTTTTGACTAAGGAAGACTAGTACTTGTTTGGAAGTCCTTATCTAAAAGGGGTAAGGAATAAAGGTATCAGAGAAGGTGATGACAGATGAGGTATCACAAGAAGGGCCAGTTTATAGTCACAGGTAGTTTATATCTGCAAATACTCAAGTACTTACATAAAATTGATACACCCATAAAACTGAATGCTATGCCGCTGTAAAACAGATAAAGAAGATTTCTGGTATGAAAGGATCTGGAAGGTGTATAGTTAATTGGGGGAAAAAAAACTAAGGTTAAAAAGGGTTGAGATAAGAACACATATCCTCATGTGCTTGTATTTGCATAAATTCTGGAAGCACACACACAGGTTAACAAAAATACCTACTTGTGACAGGAATATGTAGAGAAAAAGAGGACAAAAGACAGGATGGCAGCAATATTATGTATTTCCAGATAGCATTTGACTTTGAACCATAAAGCATAGGCAGAAAGCTTTGTTTTGAGGCACAGGTGGTAGTGAAGTCACCGTATCTTCCTCTTAAGAGGAGAAAATAGGATATGATGAAGTAGCAGTGAAGATCCAGATGATACATAATCTGGATTTCTTCAAAAAGAGGCTGAGTTTGAAGAAGGCCTCTACTAGCCTCATAATCTGAGCAATAAAATAATGCTAGTAAAGGATTACAACCCACTGAATAAAAAAGGAATCCATGAGTCCCTACTGATATGAATAAATGAATGAATGGATGAATTAATAGGGTAAAGATGCAGATTGTACAGTAGAATGTCAACTAATGCAGCAAGAATAATGGACTTAGAAAATCACTATTTGGCAATCCATTGATTCAGGCAAGAATCTTAACGGGAAATAAGATGTTTACATAGTCTCAAAGTTCTTCCAACAATAGCATGATTAATTACAAAGGGGAAAATACTAACTTTACAGTGGTGAAACCCAACATATATCACATCTTAACCAAGTAGTTGAAGTTACCATCACCAATAATGGGACGAATGGACATCGTGCTCCTCTTGACATGATGCACTAAGCAGAACACATCAGTCCTGTGCTACTCCTGCCAAAAGTGCACAACATGAATCTAATCAAGACAAATACAGACAGAGGGACATCTGACCAAATAACCAGCCTGTACTCTTTTAAAAATATCAAGGTCTTCAACAACAAAGAAAGACTGAGAAACTGTTCCAGAACACAGGTGGTTAAGCAAACATGAAAACCAAATGTATTCCTACATTAAATCCTAGGCCAGAAAAAAAAAGGTTTTTTTTTTTTATTTGCTCTAAAAGGTATTATTGAGACAGTCAGCAAAATTTGAGTAAGGTTTGTAGATTTGCTGTTAAGATTCTACTGATATTACTTTTCTAATTTTAATAATGGCACTGTACTAAGAAAATGTCTCTGACCTTAGGAAATAAATATTTAAGTTTTTAGGGGTAAAAGGATATCACGTCTCTAAGCTACTCTCCAATAGTCCAGGGCTGGGGGTGGGGGGACCAATATGCTTTTTTTTTTTAAACATTTTTTATTGATTTATAATCATTTTACAATGTTGTGTCAAATTCCAGTGTTCAGCACAATTTTTCAGTCATACATGGACATATACACACTCATTGTCACATTTTTTTCTCTGTGAGCTACCATAACGTTTTGTGTATATTTCCCTACGCTATACAGTATAATCTTATTTAGCTATTCTACAATTTTGAAATCCCAGTCTATCCCTTCCCACCCTCCGCCCCCTTGGCAACCACAAGTCTGTATTCTCTGTCTATGAGTCTATTTCTGTCCTGTATTTACGCTTTGTTTTTGTTTGTTTGTTTGTTTGTCCAATATGCTTGTAGAAAGAAAATGAGAAAGTAAATGTGGTTAAATGTCAATATTCAAGGAATACAGATGAAGGATATTCAGGAATTTTTTGCTCTATTCTTAAAAAATTTCTCTAGGACTTAAATTTTTTTAAAATAAAAAGCTCAGGTTGAGGACAGTTGGTGAGATTAGAATTTTAAGAGAACGGATACCCCTTCCCATAATAACAGAAGCAATGTATAGCTTACAAGGTACTCTGAGACGTCATCTATTTTGAGCCCACAACACCAAAACACAGAACTGATGTTTTTCCCATATGACACTTAAAGAAACCAAGGATTGGAAAGTCTAAGTGACTTGTATAATACAAGGCAATGGTTAAGGCTGACCCAAAATCTGGTTGCTAAACTAACCGTCCTAAATCTACTCCTCTTTTTAGGCTTAACTTAATTGCTAGTTCCTTCATGATTCTTTCCAACTCATACAAACCTCACCCTTTACCTTCAATTAAACAATGCTTATTTTCTAATTATTTCTGATGTTAATCTCACTCTTCCAAATAGAACTAATTACTGTTCTGGGGACAAAAATCAGTTCTACTTGTACTCCCCCAGCATTAGGTACTGCAGTTAAATACCAATTCCTGCTTTCTTGCCTTTACTAACACTACCCCATCCACCATCAAACATGCACTCTTTTCACTCTTTCTTTTACCCACATTCTACTTCTTTAAGGACCAGTTTAAATCCAATCTATTCAAACAAGCATTTCCTGGGCAGCACAGCATGAGTTTAAGAGCTCTGGCTCCAATCCCAAAGAGAAGTGGGCTTAATCTCAATTCCATTACCTTGTGTAAGCAACTTGTTTAATTTCCCTAAAGCCTCCATCTCCTCATTTACAAGAGGTCTTAAATTGTACCTCCCTTGTTGGGTTGTTGTGAAGATTAAATAAGGTAATGCAGAGGAAGTGCTTAAGAGATGAACATAAGTGTACACTAAACATGAGCTGCAAGAGGCTAGGTACAAAAGGCTGCACTAGCCTAAGGTTAGGAGACAAAGAAGGTTGTAACCAAAGAAAGGAGAGCATACAGTAGAAAACAGAATTAACACACCTCTTAGAATGGCTATCATCAAGAAGACAAGAGGTAAAAAGTGTTGGCAAGGACATAGAGAAAAGGGAACCCATGTGCACGGCTGTCAGGAATGGAGAAAACAGTATGGAAATTCCTCAAAAAATGAAAACTACAACAACTAATGACCTAGCAATCCCACTTCTGAGTATATAGCCAAGAGAAATGAGAAATGAGAAATGAAAACAGCATATCAAAAAGATATTTGAACTCCATGTTCATTGCAGCATTATTCACCATAACCAAAATATAGAAACAATCTAAGTGTCCATGGATGGATGATGGTGTGGTATATGCATACAATGGAATATTATTCAGCCATGAGAAAGAAGAAAATTCTGCAATTTGCAACAACATGGATTAACTTTGAGAGCATTAAGTGAAATAAGTCAAAGAAAGACAAATACTGTATGATATCACTTATACATGGAATCTAAAACAGCTGAACAACAGAATGGTGGTTATCAGGGGCAGGTTGGGGGGGGGATTGAGATGCTGTTAAACAGCACAGACTTGCAACTAAAAGAGGAATACATTTTGTAAACCTAATGTCCAGAATAGTGATTACAGTTAACAATATTGGTATATACGTCAAAGTTGCTAAGAGACTAGATTTTAAATGTTCTCACTGCAAAAAGGAAATGATAATTATGTGACATGACAGCAGCAGTCATACTAGAATACAGCAGACCCCTGAACAATGCAGGGGTTAGGGGCACTGGCCCTACACAGTCAAAAATCTGCATATAACTTTACAGTCAGCCCTCCATAGTCACAGTTCTGCATTAGCGGATTCAACCAACCACAGATCGTGTAGTATCATGGTATGTATTTAATGGGAAAAAATCCACATATAAAGTGGAACCATACAGTTCAAACCTATGTTGTTCAAGGTCAACTGTATATAAATGTTTCAAATAAGCAAGTTGTACACCTAAAACTTACACAAAGTTAGATGTCAATTAAGTCTCAATAAAACACACACACAAGGGCAATGCACTAACTGCTGGGTGAGGGGGGAGAAGAAAATGGAACTGATTTTATTTTTCAATCATACCTTAAAGCTGGAAAAAAATTTTAAAGTGAAAATGGAACCAGATATATAAACACAATTATTATAGTACACTGCAGAATGAGGTAGATGCCAAACCAGCAACTCAAGACCTCAGACTCCAGATTCCAAACCAGACCATCCAAGGTACCAAACATAACACAAGCAGAGACAAAGATAACACCAGAAGACAAAACTGCAGATCAATAACCTTGTGACTATAGACACAAAAATCCTCAACAAGAGACTAATAAATCAAGTGTAGCAACATATAAAAAGGATTATATGCTATACTCAACTGGGACTTATCCCAGGAATGCAAGGTTGGTTTAATACATGAAAGTCACTGTAACATAACATTATTAGAGCAAAAAATAAAACTACATGATCTCAGTAAACACAGAAAAAGCATCTGACAAAGTTCAACATCATTTCATGACAAGACAAAACCATTCAAACTAGGAACAGAAGAAAATTTCCTTAACCTGATAAAGGCCATCTATAAAAGCCCATAGTTCACATTACACTTAATGCTTAAGACTGAATGCTTTTCATCTAAGATCAGAAACAAGACAAGGATGTCCACTCTTGCCACTCCTATTTAACACTGCATTATATGTTCTAGCCAGAAAAACACAGGCAAGAAAAACAAATAAAAGGTACCAAGATTGGAAAGGAAATTATAAAACTAACTGTTCACAGATGACATGATCTTATATATAAAAAGTCCTAAGGAATACACACAGAGACTATTAGAAATAATAAACAAGTTCAGCATAGCTGCAGGATACAAGATCAACATACAAAAATCAACTAGTTGATGTACCACAACATGGATGAAACTTGAAGATATTATGTAAGTGAAATAAGCCAGTCACAAAAGGACAAAGCCTATGATTCCACTGCATGAGGTACCTAGAACAGTCAAATTAATACAGAAAGAAAGTGGAATGGTGGTTTCCAGGGGTCCAGGGGAGGGGAGAATGGCGAGTTATTGTTTAATACGTACAGAGCTTCAGTTTTGCAAGATGAAAAGAGTTGTGGAGATGGATCATAGTGACAGTTGCGCAACATTGTGGATGTGCTTAATTTCACTGAAATGTACACTCAAAATGGTTAAGATGGTAAACTGAACATACCACAATTTTAAACTTTTGTGCTACAAAGGACAACATCAAGAAAGTGAAAAGGCAATCCACAGAATGGAAGAAAATATTTGTACATCATGCATCTAATAAAGGACTTGTATCTAGAATACATAAAGAACTCTTTCCGTTCAACAATTTAAAAAAAAAAAACAAATTTTTTAATGGGCATATGACTTGAATAGACATTTCTCCCAATCAAATACACAAGTGACCAATAAGCACATAAAAAGATGCTTAACATTATTAATCATTAGGGAAATGCAAATCGAAACTACAATGAGGTATCGCTTCACATCGACTAAGATAACTTAATCAAAAAGAACAATAACAAGTGTTGGTGAGGATGTGGAGAAAATGGAACACTCATACATTGCTGGTGAAAATGTAAAATGGGTGCAGCTGCTCTGGAAACAGTTTGGTAGTTTCTCAAAAATTTAAACACAGAATTACCATATGCCCAAGCAATACCACTCTAAGGTATATACCCAAGAGAACTGAAAACATTATGTCCACACAAACACTTGTGCATGAATATTCATAGAATCATTATTCATAACAGCCCCCAAATGAAAGCAACCCTAATGCCCATCAATAAATGGATACACAAAATATGGTATAGCTAAATAATGGAGCATTTCTTTTTTTGCCCATAAAAAGAATAAGGTGATACATGCTACAACATGTATGAACCTTGAAAACATGCTAAGTGAAACCAGCAATACAAAAGGCCACGTTACGTGATTCCACTTATACGACATGTCCAGAATAGGCAAATCCATAGAGACAGAGTATAGATTTGTGATTGCCAGGGGCTGGAGGTGGGGTGAATGGAGAGCGACTGCCAAAGGTATAGAGTTTTTACTGAGGGAGGATATAAAAAAATGCTCTGGAATCAGGTATCTGTGATGATTGAACAACTCTGTAAATACACTAAACCACTGAATCATATACTTTAAAAGGGTGAACTTTATGGTATGTGAATTTTATCTTAATAAATGTTATCAAAAAAATTGAAAGAGAAATTGAAAGGAACATCCAGAGAAGGAGGAATTGAGGCTAGAACAAGAGGTAGTAGGGAGGAAGCTAAAAAGACAAGCTGAGCACACACAAGAGTTTGGGCTTAAATTCCAGAGTCACTATGGAGATAGCAGCAGTTTTTAAGAAATAGTGAATGACAGGCTCAGAACTGTGGCTTGAGCATGATTAACTTGCAACAGTGCAGAGAATATACACTGTATATTAGCTCTACCTGCTAGGAGTCTCACTTACGTGCCTCATATTGCCTGGGATTCACAAGTAGAATACTAAATAAAACATATTCCTCTGACAGCCTTTGTGTGGCCAGTTATCAAAAAAGTGAAGTAATACTTAAAAATACACCTAAAAACCAGTGCATATTTCACTCCACACAGCACTATTTCCTGTGTTTTAGGGGGATTCTCCAAAATAATAAGAAGGGACCAAAGTCAACAAAACACAGATGTCAAAATTATAAAAATGTTCAATAACATTGCAGCAAGCTGCTCAACAAATGCTGGCTGACTCAAAACCACTAGTAAGAGCAAAACAAGTGACTTGGTTTAATCTTGTTTGTTATTATACAAAATCCAATCAATCACTGTTTGCATAAAATATCTTGTAAGGTTCAAAGTATAAAATTCTTTAACCAAGTTTCAATCTGTTTTGAACATTCCATTTGAAATGGGAAGTCAGCTGAGTCATGGTCACATAACATACTACTGTCTAAAAATCAAAACACTTTTCCCTAGATATAAGAAAAGAAACACTAGGATTTCTGCTTCATAGCTAGCTCAGAGTATGCGATTCCCTTAAAAAATAATACCACATTAACAGGACATTGAAACTATACAGTTGGCCTCCAGTAAGTTCCAAAAAGCAAAACATGAATTTGCCATACATGAGCAACAATCTACATAGCATTTACATTGTATTTATAACTATTTACGTAGTATTTACATTATATCAGGTATAAGTAATCTAGAGATGATTTGAAGTATATGAGAGGAGGGAGGGTACAGCTCAGTGGTAGAGTGCGTGCCTACCATGCACGAGGTCCTGGGTTCAACCCCCAGTACCCCAACCAAAAGTGATAAATAGATAAACCTAATCACCTCCCCCCTCAAAAATTTTAAAAAATAAAAATTAAAAATAAATACTTTAAAAATAAATAAAGTATATGGGAGAATGTGCTTTGGTTATATGCAAATACTATGCCATTTTGTATAAGGGACTTGAGCATCCTTGGATTTTGGTATCCTGGGGAGCAGGGAGTTCTGGAATCAATCCCCTTCAGATACTGAGGGACATAATTTCTTCTTTTCTTTCTTTTTTTTTTTTTTTTTTTTTGAGAGAACCTATGCCTTAGTCTAATGTTATTTTCTCTCTTTTAAATCTTAAAATCTCCCTTTTCTTGAGATTATTCAGCTTCTCTCACATCCTCCCTATAATACAAGGTTTCTTAGTCTTTGGGGAGCTATGAGCCTTTGAAATCTGATAAATGCTAAGGACTATCTTTTTTCCTTTCCTTTTTTTTTTTTTTTTTTTTTTTTTTTTTAAAGCACACATTCAATTTCTCAAACTACTTCACACCATCTGTGGTCCCTCTGTGGAATCCAGGATGAGAACCCCTGTTCTGGCAGCACAATGCCACTCTAATTTCAATGGGGCATTCTTTGGAAGAATGTACATCACAAGTCCAGCCCTATGTTTCATTTTCTTAGCAGGATTATCAGTTTATTACTGTGAGAGCCAAAAACAGGCAACTTTTATGTCTAACAATAAAAGAGCTACCTTCAGAATAACACTTCAAAAAAGCTGCAATCATTACAGCTGACCAATTTAAACATGAAGTCTTATAATTATTGTAACCTCAACTATTTAAAATTATACCTCAGTTTCACATTTTTTGGCATATCCTTAAATGAAAGAAACACTGAGTTAGTGTAAAGGTAAAAGTGCTGGGTAAACTTTCAGTTTATTTCCTTCAAAGTGGTGGGGGAGGGAGGCTGACATGACGTACTGGGAACACAACACCTATGTGTTATTCCTGCCAAAAAGTTTTAACCTGAACCATATACAGAAACAACCAGACAAATCCAAATTGAAGCCTGCAAGAACAAAAGGTTTGGACTATTCCAAAACGTCAATGTCATGAAAGGGGAAGAAATGGATAAGGAACTGCTCCTGATAAAAGGAAATTACAACTAAACTCAACCCTGGATTAAGGAATTGAGAGAAAAGAACAAATATGTTTTAACAGACATTATTAGGACAACTGGGAAAATTTGAACATGGACCAAACAGTACTGTAACAAAGTTACACTTCCCAGTGTGTGATAATCATGTTATCTGTTATAGAGAATGTGCTTGTTCCTGGGAGATAAATGATGTCTTACTTAGAGATGAAGGGGCGTCACAGAACAAATGTGGCAAAATATTAGCAACTGGTAAACCTAGACAGAGATACAGGTGTTGGTTGCACTATTCTTGCCACTTTGCTGAATGTTAGGATGAGTTTTTAAAACTTTTTAAATGGGATGACATTTTCTTGATTTTAAAAGATGTCATAAGTCAGTCCAAGCAGAATAGATACAGCAAATATCTATTTCAGTCTTTCCAATTATGGACAACACTTTTCAGGCTGTTATGAAACACAACTGCAAAGGACTCTAATTTATCGTTGCAGACTTACTTCAGATGCCAAAATTTGCAAGGTTACAGAATGGTACTCTGATTTTTTAATGATGTGTATATTTAAATTTTCCATAGAGGGCTGTTACACATTTAAAAATTAAGCTTAGAGTTTGTGATTCATTTATCCTACCTACTGATATACCACACAGCTGTCAAATTAAGCTAGAAAGAAACCTACCAATATGAAACTGCTGGCCTACAAACTTCACAGGGGGAAAAAAAAACAGAAAAGCTTAACAAAATCAGATGATGATTTTTTTTTTTAAATTCAGATAAAAGTTGATGAATCGCAAGAGCAGGGTCCACCTTACATAGGAAGACCTAACACCCTGATTTACTCCTTCTGTCCCTCAGTCTTTTCTTATTTAGCATGTCCCAGGCAAAAATGTCTCAGATAAAAATGTCCCAGTTCAGATGTTACATAATATGGTATACAGCATATACAACTCTTCTTATATGATGGCATTTCATGGCTGGTTTGCAAAAAAAAAAAAAAAAAAAAATCAGCATGACATGAAGCATGTAACTTCTACTTTAGACAATACACTCAACAATATAGTAAATTAGTAAAATGGCCACAAACTATGTTGGCATAATTTTTACATTTTCAGAAAGGAGAAACCAAAGTCATCTTTTTTCTATTGTGCAATATAAAATACTGCCTAGCTGGAAGAACCCTATGGTTACAGTCACAAGGCCTGTTTGAACCCCAGCTCTGTCACTTGTTAAAGAATATATAACCTTGGCCATGGCTTTCTCACTTGTAAAACGAAGGGATCAGAATACTAGCTGGTATCATGGCCCAGATTTAAGTACTCAGCAATTCTATCACCTTGGACTCCACAATATGGTTTGCTTGTTTGTTTTTTTAAAACCAGATAAATTGAGTTAGAACAGATTTTTCTACAACTCTAAACTGTAACTTATCATCTTCTCTTCCCAAACTCTTATTCCTTTTCTCACCACTACCCTGTTCAGAGGCTGGGTCAATCTCTCACTCACCCAAGATGTGAAGACCCCTGTGTATTCAGAGTCCTCTCACAACTAATCCCAGACTAATTAGCTGCCAAACCCCAGATTCCACGTCTTTAGTATCTCACACTCTTCCGTCTTTTCTACTACCATATAATTCAGGTCTTTACCACCTCTTGCCTAAATAATTAGTTATATTTTTCTATCCTATCACCATTCTACCTAAAAGCATGTAATAGCTCTCCACAATGTAAGAGTTATGCAAAAAGTCCTCAACCTGCTATTCAAGAAACTACACCTGTCCCCATTCTTCTATGCCAATCCAACTGAACTACTTACTGCTATTTCAAAAGTCCCTGTACTTTCTGGATTTTGTCCCTTTGTTTCTGCTGTTGTTCCTATATTGCCCTTTTCTCTGCCTTTCAAAATTGATTCTATTTTTTAAAGTTTAGTTCCAATGGTGATCACTCAGATCTAGACATGATAGTTCCCTCTCCTGAATGGCCGGGATACCAGCAAAAAGCGACAATTTTAATGGCTGTCCGTGAATTAAGCCTACCTCATGTGGGCAACTAAATTTACCTACTGTGCCACTTTTACCTGGCACTGGTTACCCAGCACACTGTCCTAAGGGTTTGTTTGCACCTTAGCAGAGGAAAAGGAAAATGGCCATATAATGTCATCACTCATTCAGAGACTAGAGTTTCCAAACCTGGGGGTCTACACAATGGGAATCTGGAGTTCTACAGTATTAAAAGATATTTAGCACTTACAGATTGAACATTGAAAATCCAAATATTTGGCTATTTCAGGCAACATGAAAATCTAGAAAAGTGGAAGTGGCTCCCGCCCCTACTTCCCTGGGTAGGGGACATTTGGCAACATCTGAAGACATTTTTTGATTGTCACACATGGCAGGGGAGTACTTCTGGGAGATGCTGCTGAACATCCCACAACGCACAGGGCAGACTTCACAATAATAAATTATCTGGTCCAAAATGTCAAGTCTCAACAGCCCAGGCTGAGAAATTCTGATCTAGAAGTGTTGCGTGTATTTGTGGGTTTTACCTCCTCAAAGGTATTTTCAAATTTTTTGAGGTGAAAAATCATGCCTCTAGTGAGGCAACACAATACATTCTGAAGCATAACAGCTCCTCCAATTACCAGTGGTGTGGCCTCCTGAAAGTTAATTAACCTCTCTGTGCCTCAAAGTCTTCATCTGTAAAACAGGAATAATAAAAGTACCTACCTCCCAGAGTGTTACAGGATCAGATGAGTTAATGTCTTCAGAAAAGTGTGCCAGGCAGATAGTAAGCATTCAATAAATTCAGCTACTTCCATTCTTCCCCTCCCCAGTGCCTAGTCTTGCATTTGGAACATAGAAGAAGCTCAAGAAATGTTTACTAACTGAACACAGGATAATGTCGTGACTTCCTGGGGAGTCTGTTCTGGTCTAATAGATCTTAGCAACTAGCTAGCTCAGACCTCTCATTTTATAGATTAGAACAGAGAGGCTAAGTGATTTGCCAAGAGTCAAGGTCATACTGTAAGTGGCAAAGCTGGGATTCAAGCCCTTATACCGAGATCCCAAGTTCTATCCAACTGAAATAGCATATAAAAATTAATACCTGTATTAGACACAATTTTTAATTAAGTCCCAGAAAACCTCCATAGGAATCATACTGATATAGTTACCTGACAAAGCAAAAATAGAAGGAGAAATAGACTGACCCTCCAAGTTCTTTTCTGAAATTACACCTTAAAAACACAACCTGTTTTATTTAATGGTTTCATATTTCAATATTCCTTTAATAGAGTATGACAACAAAACTTATTTCAATATCCAACAGTTATTTAGTCAGTGACGTCAGGCTTAATTTCCTTAAAATGATCCTGAAATTATCTTGAATAACAGAAAATCTCTTATCTGGTAAACCAATGACGCCCATCCTTCACCAACTGAACAGATTCTTTAACAAGCACTTTAACAAATTCATACCTATAAAACTCGAAAGACTAACAATCTGAAATGATTCTATATGGTGAAAAAATATTCAGATGATTTGAACTGCGAATGTTAATAATCCCAACATAAACCTAAAACAATCACCAAGCACAAACTACATTAAGACCTCTGACAGAGAAATTTTATTTTATTCTGTCCAAGAGAAAGAGATCCCACTGATCAGGTTAATCTAGAAGTTTCTCTGAGTATCCCAATATAATGCAAAAGAAAACGGTGAATAATGAGAAAGGAAAAGACCGTAAGGCAGAAAATGAATGTGAAAAAGAGTTAAATACAGTGCAGTGCCCTAATACTTAAGCAATTACAGCTCAATAAAGCCAAGAATTTCCATAAAGGCGTCGTTTAAAAAACAAAAACTCCCTCTGTGGTAGTGAATTAAGTTACCAGTGCAAAAGCACTCAGGTCCAAAAGGAAAGAGACCCATGCACTGGGAACAGGTTTTTAATTATTTCACCAGCTGATAAAAAAAGAGCACACGCCGAACGTAGATATAAATGTAGCTTCAAAAGAAAACAAAACGCAGTTTATGCTCGGTAAAGTTCAAGGGCAAAACTGTTTCCAGTGCAACAGAATCCGCCTGACTACAATGTGTTGAAAAAAAATGCGAACACATAGTATCTTTTTATAAAGGCAACAATTTGAGTTACAAAGTAATAACGGGGAAGCCAAAACAGTTTGACAGCCCGCCATAAGGGCCGCCTCAGTCATGACTCACACAATGCCTGCAACCATTTACAATAGTAATTAATGCACAAGTCCCCTAATTAAATTCTAAAAGGGTGAGAATGCTTTAACTAAGTTTACAAGAATTGCATTTCGCTGGGGTTTTCTCCCCCTAAAGAAAGGAACACACGCGTAATTACGCATCTCCCCGCAATCCCTCCATCCAGTATTCCCTCCGGCCTCTTCTCCCGAATGTCGGTTCCCTACATGCGAAAGAAAATGACACAGGGGAACTTCTAAACCTAGCAAGGACGAGCCGGGGTGGAAATACACGATTAATGGGGCGAGAGACGGAAAGCTCGCCCATCTTACCTGCTAAGATTCCTTTCTACGTCTTTGGTAGCTTTAGCTTCCAATTCTCTGGAACGGAAAAGAAAGAGAGAAAGAAGAGAAAGAGAGATGCGCGTGAAAACGGAGCTGCTGCGGCAGAGGCTCGCGCCCGGGCCGGATGGGGGAGGGGAGGGGAGCCCGGGGGGGCTCACAAAGCTGCGGGGCTGCAGCCCGGACTGCGGGCAGGCGGCGCGGACGAGCCGCAGCCCCCGGCCCGGCCCCAGCGGCGCAGCGAGGCCCCTCCAGGCCTCTGGCCCGGCCTCCTCAGCAGCGCAGCCGGCGCCCCCGGCGCCGAGGCCCGAGGTCTCGGAGACGCCCGGCGCTGCTGCCGCTGCCGCTGCCGCCGCCGCCGCCGCCCGCGGTCTCGGGCCCTGCGGCAGCGCCCGAGGCTCCTCCCGCCCGGAGGGAAGCCCCCGCCCCCGCCCCACTCACCTCATGTGTGTAAAGTGCACGAGCAAGTGGGGCGCGGCGAGTGAGGCTCGCGAGCCTCAAGCCCTCCGCAGCGCCGCGGGGAGAGGCCCGAGCCGCTGCACCAGCGCCATTTTCTACACCGACCCGCTGCCGCCGCCGCCGCCGCCGCCGCCACCGCTGCTGCCGCCGCCGCCGCCGCCGCCGCAGGCCCCAGACCGGAAGTGAATGCCCCGCTGGGCAACCCCTTCCGGGGGCGCCGCGGCCACCGGCCTCAAGATGGAGGCCCTAGCAACTGGACCAGCAGTCGGGGCAGGCCCTTGGCAACCGCTTGGGTGCGGCGCGCGGCCCCCGGCCGGACCTCCCTAGAAAGCGGGAGGTAGTCACAGCCTCCCGGGCGACCCTCACAACGGCTGGGGAGCCGCCGGGCCCTGAGCCTAGCCTTTCTCGCCGCGGCCGGTTCGGATCTGACTTGAGTCCCTCCCCTCCTCCTCCTCGTTCTTTGCTGCGACACAAGTTTCCTTCCCTGCTGCCCGGCCCCTCCCCCAACTGAAACACACCAAAAAAAAAAAAAAAAAAAAAAAAAAATCGCCTAAACCGCAAAATCTACCCCTGCCGCAGCACGAAGAGCTCGCGCGGCTTTTGAAGTCTACCACTTCTAGATTATTTTTGACCTTGGGCCAATTATTGAACCTCTCCGCTTCTCTGTTTCCTCTTCAGGTAAAGAATGTATACCTGAGAATGACTGTGAGGTTGAAAAGCGATTTTTATCCACCGAATTTTGCAGACCATTTGCCTCAGCAATTCCACTTGTGCAAATTCCTGTTCAGGAAATAATCCTGGAGAACTACAAATATGTCACCGTCGTGATATTAAGTCCCTGCATTGATAGTAAAAATTTGTGAACGGCCAAAATATCCAACGTTACCAGGTGGCTTTAAAACCTGAACTACTGGCATGCGTTAGGATACTGTAAAAATGATGGGGAGGAAAAGTAACGGCATGGGGAAATGGTTACAATAGAGTAAGTGAAAAAGCAAGTTCCAAAGTAGCTCATACGGTAGAAACATGTAGATACTGTAAGACAGGTACATATGTATACATATATATATATCTTACTGTAGACAGTAAGATACATCCGTGTAGAACTAGATACAACAATGTACGTACATGTAGGTACAATAAGATACATATATTCGTGTGTCTATGTGTGTATTCTTTCCATACTCTCAACACTTTTTTCTAATCTAAAAATAATTACAGCGCTGTGCTTAAAATCCACTCCTCAAAATCTCACTCTGTGATCATCTCATTTTCCTCTTTCTAAACTACGTCCTTGTGCTAGCTTTAAAACATGTCCAAATCTCTCCCATTAAAAAGAAATAAAACCCTTGACTGCCTAATTCCTATACTCTCTCAGGGAGATGTGTGATAAATAAGTGAATGAATGAATGAATGAATTCACAGAAAGTCCTAAAACATATGCACCAAAATATTAACTGGTGATATTATGAGGTTTTAAATTTTCTTCCCTTAATGTGTCTGGCTTTTCTTTTTCATTTTTATACAATAAGCATGTAAAAAATTATTTTTATTTCAAAAATCAGGTTTGTAAAATGTGAAATGTAGGGGGCACCAATAAATGCCAGTGACTTTCCTTTTCTTGCCATCATGAATTCATCACCATGATCGATTCATATACACATATATTTGGTTTGCTTTTCTTTCATTGCTCTTTCTACTTAAAACCTGAAAATTATAGTATTTCTTTAGAGGTTAAAAATATGAGCATGTAGGAATGGCACAAATAATACTTTCATAACGGGTTTATGAATAATTTTCTACAACAATAAGGCAATGAAAACTGTGATATTTATCAACATTTACACAGCTGTTAAGATTAGCTGATTCTTTTTTTTTTTTTTTAATTAGACTATCTTAGGTTTGAATAAATCATTGATTCTCAACTGGGGCAGTTTTCATTCCCAACCCCCAGGCTAGGACATTTAGCAATTTGTGGTTTCTGATCATCACAACTGGATGCTACTGGTGTCTAGTGGGCAGAGGCCAGGAGTTCTGCTAAACATCCTACAAAGCACAGGATGGTCCCTCTCTCCCCAAACATGAGAGGTTCCGAACCAAAATGCCAATAGCACCCAAGGTTGGGAAACCCTAGAACTCATTCCTAGCTCTAGGGAAGCTGAGAAGATATAATTTCTTGAAGATCTTTTCAGAATGGTTTGACACATCCCATATGACCCCTCCAGGGCTGCATTATGAAGTAATGCTAATCACTTTTTGATTATCTATCTCTTAAACTTGGTGCCTAGGGGTAGGTCAAAGAAGAATGACAGCAGAAGACCAGCACAGATTCCTTATCAGAAAACTATTGAGGGATCTTCTCTTGTTATTCTTTCTCTCTCTCTCTTTTTTTTTTTTTTAAATAATTAGTCTCCCTGTTGAGTATTTCCCATCATCATGCAAACATATTCTAGTAACTTTCACCAAGAAAAAAAAATGCAAACAAAACAAAAAACAACTCCTTGGATACCTCATTCCTCTCTAGCTTCATTTCTCTCTCTCTCTCTTTTTAAATTATAGTTGATGTACAATATTATATAAGTTATGGGTGTACCATATATTGATTCTCAATTTTTCAAGGTTATACTCCATTTATAGTTATTATAAAATATGAGCTTTATTCCTTGTCCTGCTTCATCTCTCTGCTCCCTTTCCCAGGAAAGCTTCTTGAAAAAGTTCTACACCAGCTGCTTCTCGTTGTTCACCTCTTTTCCCAACCCACTCTAACCTGATAGCCCCAGTCCTCCCCCAGAATTGCTCTTATCAAGGTCATAAATGACGTTGAAGCTCCCAAACTCAATGGTAACATTTCCATCCTGAATTGATTTACTTCTTTGCTGGATCTGCCACAACTGACCACTCCCACCTTTTTTAGAGAATCTCTTTTCTTGGCTGTCTTGGCAGCCTGTTCTGAGTTTCTTTTTCCCTCTTTTGCCATTCCTTTTTTGTATCCTTTGCCAGCATCTCTTGCTTTGTATGAAATAAATGTTCGCGATCCCCCAGGCTCTGTGCCAGACTCTTCCCTCTCTCACTCTCCACTGTCTCCTTGGGATGGGTGAATCTCATCCGTTCTCTTGTATTTAAATAATATTTAAGTGCAAATGACTCTCAAATCCATATTTTTAGCCTCTTTCTCACCCGTGTACCCTAGAACGCTAAAATGACAGTTTACCCATGTAACACATATTATTGAGCTCCGTATGGGCTGGTGCTGTGCTAGACCCCAGTTCTCTGGCACTGTGAGCAACTGCTCTGGTGCATTAAATCTAATGGGGCAGATTTTTTTTTTTTAAGCAAACCATAAAGTGTATAATTATAAACTATGACAGGTGCACAGAAGGAAAGAAATGTTCTAAGAAAGTGTGAAACAAAGGAATATTACACGGGTTGGGTGATCAAAGAAGGTTTCTTTGAAAATGTAAAGCTTCACCTTAGAGCTGAAAGATAAGGAGCAACTGATTGAGACCCAGGGAACAGTAAAGGAGGGATCTCTGGCTGGAGGCTGAAATTTGTGGGTCCCATTGTGAACTGAAACAAGCTTCATGTTGTATTTGGTTTTAAATCCCCTGGAGCCACCATTTTATTTACTTGGATAATCAGTTAGAAACAAAACCAGAAACAAGGTCCCATGCAGAGTAATGGGTTTCATTAACACAGCTCATTTAAGTAAGCAAATGCTGTTTCCTGCAGTAAGTATGTTCTCTAGATTAAGTGAATATTATATTTTGCATGCCTCATTGTTGGAGTTTACAGTTTGAGGATTTGTATATAACATTAAATGTCTTTCCTACAATAACTTTTTATGGAAGAGCTCAGGAAGAATCTGTAACCATCTCAGGAAGCATCTTGCTTCTTCACAGTGAGCATAATAAGAAACAGAGGCTGTACACATTTAAATTTAAATAAGATTTTTTCTCTATTTGTCTTTCTTCCTCAGGTTCTTTACTCCTTTGGTTTCAGAGGTTATCAGAACATAAATGTTCTTCAACACTCTCTTCCTTATCTTACCAAGAAGGGTAAATGACTAGTCTAATACTTGGAAAATTATGTACTTGAAAGGACTTTTTTTCTGCCAAGACTCTAATGCTATCATGAAATACATACATACATATATATATAAATAATATATAAATATATATATATATTCTTAGGCAAAGCTCACTCAAAATAGTTTTAAATTTCAAAATGTTTCCACAATGTGTAAATGGATGTTGAAAACTTGAATAGAAATGAGATTTCCTGGAGAGAGTATATTTTCTTTAACTAAAACAGTTTTGGTATTTACTATGTGCCAATCCTGCATCCTTGTAAGTGATTTACAAATGTTAACTAATCATTAGTGTTGTCCACACACAGCCCAATGAGGGATATTATCCCATTTTACAGATGAGGATAATTAACTCGCCCAAAGTTCCCTAAAATAATAGGTGGTAAAGCCAAGCCATTTGGCTCCCGAGCCTAGATCAGTAACCACTACATTGTAGAATTGTTTTTCTCAAATGAACTAGACCCTACCGCTCCCTTTGATAAGAAATATTTTGTTAACACCATTCTTACTAAACCGAAATGATAATCCTAGATAACATAATCTAGGTAACACCTAATTTTCAAATCACATATATGACTTATATCCGATAGAATGGGGAAGTAAATGAATATTAAGTACCATAAAATAAAATGTCTTTTTCACTA
Source organism: Camelus dromedarius (assembly GCF_036321535.1). Lineage (NCBI taxonomy): Eukaryota > Metazoa > Chordata > Mammalia > Artiodactyla > Camelidae > Camelus > Camelus dromedarius. The sequence continues at coordinate 18,842,541 of NC_087459.1, read as the reverse complement.
TGTAACTACTTGGCAGTGGTCTACACTGGAAGAGTCTGCAACGTAGGCAAATGCTGGCACCTATGTGTTGAATCACTTCCACAAATACAGCCACAACACAGCAGTGTTGACATGACTACTCGTCCCCCAAGAACTGTAGGGGGATGTGGGAGATGTCCTTTATCTGGGAGAGAGAGCAACTCTCAATCAGATTCTGAACAACTAGAAAACAATTCTCTTTCGATGCATGTGAAAGTTGCATTACTGAAAATTTAAGGGTATATTAAAACTGAACAAAAGTAAAGAGTTAAGTCCTCAGATAATTATAAACATGGTTTCACTCCTGTGAATGTCCAGGGAAGGGGGGAATACCTCTGTTTTGTGGGACTATCGCTGTCTGGTGTCCGTGGTTCCTTTCTACTGGATCTTAACAGTACACCCCTCCCACCTCTTTGTGACATCCCAAAACACTCCTGTGGTTTCCCCAACCCCTTTGAGGAGTGGAGGTGAAGTGTTACTTTATTGAGAACCACTGCTATGGAGTGAGGAAAGAGTGGACAAATGGGACTCCTCTGGCAAGGTAGGACTTACAAGATTAAGTGTCATCTAATGGGGACAAATGATGCTTCTCAGACTAATGTGTCAGAATTGAGCCTTATTCCCTTTTCTGTCTCTCTCCCCCCACCACACACAAACCTGTCCCAGAAGGGACAGTCTCCCCCACCCCGCCAAGTAGTAATAATACCAGGCACTAAGCTGCCCCAGTCAGAAACCTAAGTCAGTTTTGACTCTTTGCTCCCCCTCATCCAGTTCATCACTGCTATTTTGTTGCCAAACTTCTCTGTTATTCTTTCCTTCCTGTTTCTCCACTGCCACCTCCAGTGCATCCTAAAAACCCTCCAGATTCTCTTTTTTCCCTCTCTTTTTTCAAATGCACACATTTGAAGTGGAAAAATTTGATGAGTTTTGACAAAGAAACACACCCAGGTAACCCCTACCAAAATCATTGTATAGAACACTTGAAGCAGCCCAGGAAATTCCCTTGTGCCCATTTCCATTCACTCCCCTGACCCCCACCCTCCACCACACACCTGACACCCAGAAACCACTTCTCTGAGTTATATCACCATGAATTAGTACTGTCTGTTCTAGAACCTCATATAAATGGAGTCAGACAGTATGCATACATCCTTTTGTGCCCGACTTCCGCTGTGAGAGTCATTCATGTTGTTACAGTTGTCAGAAGTTCATCCCTTTTTGTTACTGAGAATTATTCCATTAAATGACTGCACTGCACTTTGTTTACCATCCTCCTGTTGATGGACATTTGGGTTGCTTCCAGTCTGGGCTTCTTAGGAATAAAGCTGCCGTGAAGATTCTTGGACAAGTCTTTTTTTTGTGTGGACAGTGGACATATGTTTTTAATCTCTCTTGGATAAATAGTTAGGAATAGAATTCCTTAATCACGGGGTAAGTGCATTCTTAACTACATAAGAAGCTATAAAATGTTTCTGAAATGGTTACACCAGGTTACATTTCCCATCTCTGAAAGGGAAGAGCCCTGGCTGCTCCACATCCTCACTTGAAATGGTTCTTCCTTTAGCAGCCTCCGTGATTTTTCCTAAATTGGAAGCTTGATCATCTTACTCTCCAGCTTAAAATAAATCAAAGCTTTTTCAGGGCTCTTGATGCAAAGCCTAATATCTGTAGCACAGGGAATTACATTCAATATCTTGTAATAACCTTTAATGAAAAAGAATATGAAAACAAATATATGTATGTATAGGCATGGCTGGGACATTATGCTGTATGCCAGAAATTGACACATTGTAACTGACTATACTTCAATTAAAAAAAAAAAGCCCAATGTCTGCAAAGATCTCCCCAGTGTTACCTCCTATCACTCCCCCTTGCTCCAGACAATCCCATCCAAGGACACTTTTTCATTTCCTAAAATGTGTCCGGTCCTTCCGGTGCCTGCTCCTTACCATTCTTCATCCTTACCTGCAGCTCTCAACCCCATATAACTTCCTCACAAAAGGCTTTTCTGACCACCATCCGCCTTAAGTCCATTAGGTCTCCCAATTACGTATTCTCACGGCATCCTCTATTTGTCTTTGTGGCATGATCCCATTTGTAATGCAGTATTCCTGTCATTATTTGTTTAGTCTTTGATTCTCCAGGTTCTCTATAGCTCCAGGAGAGCAAGGACCATGTCTGCCTTGTTCTCACTGTTGCTTTAGCATCTCACACCTGGTCCATATTAGGCCCTTAATAATACTTATTGGATGAAGGAATGATTCTATGCTTGCTTACCTCCCTCTGTCCAAATGTCCACATTGCCACCAAAGTGGTTTTCTGACAAGTAAATCTGATCAGATGCTGCCGTTGCTCAAAATTCCTCACCAGATCTCTGTACTGTATGGAATCCTATCTGAAACCCCTTGCTTAGCAAGACAGGCTCTTCAAGAACTCTTGCTAGCTAGCCTGCCCTATTTCTTAGAATTCCTGCTTTGTGTCCCAGTGACACTGGGTTATTGCCACTTTCTCATGTGTTTCCAAGCCCCTCTGACTTGAACATGTTACTTTCTCTAAGTGGAACATCTCTTCTATTATGTCTCCCTAACAAACGTCTACCTCAAAGCCCAGCTCAAACGTGACCTCCTTTGATAAGCCCTTCCTGAGATTCTCTGGACCTCATACCAATACAGATGGGATTCATGTACCAATACCAACTGAGACTTCACTGACTGTTGCCCCCTCCTATTCCGGTGGGAACTCAGCCTCCCTAGAAAGAACCCCTTGAGCACTTAGGGCTGGAATCACAGCTGTTCTCATGAGATAACCCATTTTATCCAGGCACTGCTGGCGCGTAGGGTCCCTGAGAGTGGGGACTTGTCTATAGTGTTCAGTGCTGTGTTCCCAGTACCTATAGTGGTGTCCAGGAGGTATTAAACACTGAGTTAATATTAGTTGAATGATGAAGAATGAATATTGTCTTTCTTCCAAGCAATTCCACAATGTGTGTCAAAGAGCATCACTGTTCTCCCAGGTACCTGTGTGTTACCATCTTGACTCTGAGCAAGAACTAGATTCCCCTAGACCTCTGCTTAGTTTCTTAGATCTGCTGGGTTTTGCTTTATCTTACAGATGCAAGCAACCTTCTTTCATAATGTTTTTGTTTTCCACCAGATCCACCAGGCACCTTCACTCTTTTATTGAGGAAAAAATAGGTACTCCTACTTCTTAGTAAGTCCCTCAGCATTTACTATGAAAATAATCAGCTATTGTTTCCCTTTTTCTCTGAATTGAACAAGTGATGATGGCACCTGCTTTTCCTTGGGGACAAACCTCTTTTATTCACAGTCCATTAATTTTGGTGAAAAAAATGCTACATTGAACACTTTTATATTTAAAATTTTTTATACTCACGGACCAAATTTAGGATAAATTTAATATTAAAATAAATAGAGATAGTTAGGGATTATAACCCACTCAATAAAATACAAAACTATATGTCTGCATAGACACAAATGTATAACACTCATTCACTTTTAAATGTTACATGAGGCATAGGGAATTCTTCACCCCATTCCAACCAGGCTGGAGCAACCAAAACTCTTCGTACCTTCCCTTCTGCAAAGAAACTAAAAATACAGATAAAATTTATGAAACAACAGTTTTTAAGACATTGAACATCAAGTAATGAAAGACAGTAATCCCTGAGAGATGGGCAAAAAGTGAGATGAGCCTTATGGTTGCCCTAGATTACTGCTTGAAGACGGTTTCCAGGCAATGGTGCAGTGGTACTGGGAGGGGGAACCCAAGCACAGTGGACTCCTTGAGTTGAGCACTGTGGCTGTGAGTCTGGAGAGGTCAAGGTGGCTAGACTGACAAGTCAGAGTGCCAAAAGGAGAGAACCACACTGGCAGAGCCCTCCAGAGATCTGCAGAGGGTCATGCTTGAGTCTTTAGCTGAGGACTGAATGGTGCCTTCATGTCATGAAACTACTTAAGATTAGGAAATATTGGAAGGATTGGAAAGAGCAATATCTGGGATTCACAGAGAGCTTGGAATAGTTCCTCTTCCTATTAATCAGAGTAGAAAATCTGGGGCATCGGTAGAATACTCAGGAGGGTTTTGCATTAATAATGGGACAAAGTTAGGTCTAAACAAACACTGCTCTAGTGTTACCCAATAAAGTTAAAAAAAAAAACTGCTCTGATGCTACACAGCAAAGTTTTTTAAAAATCCTTAAAAGTTTCAAACAGTGTTTAGATAACTTAACCATATCCCAGAAGAAAATATAGCACCATTTATATGAATACAAATATATTCAACACCAAACAAAGTAAAATTTACAATGTCTAGCATCAGACAGAAAATTACCAAACATTAAAAAAAATAGGAAAATATGATTGAAATGAGGAGAAAAATTAATCAGTTGAAATTGATCCAGAAATGGCATACATACTAAAACTAGGAGGAAAGGACATTAAGACAGTTATTATAACTCTATTCCATATGTTCTAAAAAGTTGAGTTGAGACCTGGAAGATATGTTTTAGAAGAAGACCTAAAGCAAATTTCTGGGCACAAAAATTGTAATGTCTAAGAAGAAAAGTATACAGGATGTGGTTAACAGCAGATTAGACATTGGAGAAGAAAAGATTAGTGAATTTGAACACATAGCAACAGAAACTATCTAAAATGAAACAGATAGGGAAAAAGACTAAAAATTAAATGAAGAGATAATCAGTGAGTCCCAAAACAGCTTAAAATGGGTAATATTTGTGATATCGGAGTCTTTGAAGGAAAGGACTGGGGACTAGAAAAAATATTTGAAGAAATAATAGTAAATTTTTTTCCAAATTTGATGAAAAGTATAAACCACAGATTCAAGAATATCACCAAACCCCAAACATACACACACACACACAAACACACCAAGAGGAAAAGGATGCCAGACATATCATAATCAAATTATGTAAAGATGATGATTAAGACGTCTTTAAAGCAGCTAGAGAAAAAGATACATCATACACCAAGGAATAGAGTCAGGTAACAGCGGACTTCTTGTTAGAAACAATGCGAGCAAGAAGACATGGAACAACATATTTCAAGCATTAAAAGAAAAAAACTGGTCAAGCTAGAATTCTATTACCTGCAGAAATACTTTCAAAATTAAAGAGGAAATAAAGACTCTTCAGGATTAGAAAATCTGAAAATATTGCTGCAAGCAGACCTGTACTACAACTGTCTTTATCCACAGAGGGTGTGATCATCTACGCAGAAAATTCAGCGGACTCTACAAAAAAGCTACTAGATTTAACAAGTGGGTTTAGTAAGGTTGTAGGATACAAATCAACATGCAAAAGTCATACAATAGGAATGACCAGTAGGAAATTGGAAGTAAAAGTCACAACCATTTTCAATCATATCAAAACATGCGAAATACTAGGGATAAATCTGACAAAACATGTGCAAAACCTATACCGTGATAGCTACAAATTATTGCTGAGGAGAAATCAAAGAGCACCTAGGTAAATGGAGAGATATATAATATTTATGAATTGGAAGACTCAGTATTATTATGACGTCCGTTCTTCCAAACTGACGCATAGATTTAATGTAATGATAATCAAAATCCCAACAGGCTTTTTTTGTTTGTAAAAATTGACAAGCTAATTCTAAATCTCACCTACAATTGTAGAGGATATAGAATAGCAAAAATAACCTTGAAAAAGAGCAGGCAATTGGTGAGTGTCGACAACCTGACTTTAAGACTTATTAGAAAACAGCAGTAATCATGACAGTGTGGTATTGACACCAAGAAAGACAAATAGATCAATGTAAAAGAACAGAGTCCAGAAACAAACCAATACACATACGATCAATTTACTTTCAGCAAAAGGTGCAAAGACAATTCAGTGGAGCAAAGAGAATCTTTTCAACAAGTTTTGCTGAATATCCATATGCAAAAAAATGGTACCTCAACCCATACCTCATATCACAGACAAAAATTAACTCAAAGGGAGCAGGGCACAGCTCAGTGCTAGAACCCATGCTTAGCACACATGAAGTCCTGGGTTCAACTCCCAGTCCCTCCATTAAATAAAGAAGTAAGTAAATAATTGAACCTAACTACCTCCCTCCCCAAAATAAACAAAATTAACTCAAAGTGGATCATATACATAAATATGAAAGCAAAAACTATAAAACTTTTGTAAGTAAGTATAGGAGAGATCTTCATAAACTTGGGTTAGACCATGATTTCATAGTCACCAAAACCACCATCCATAAGACATCAAAGTGAAACATTTCAGCTCCTTAAAAGATGCTGTTCAGAAAATGAAAAGACAAGCCACAGACTGGGAGAAACTATTTGCAAATCACATAAAAAATTACATTCAGAATATATGAAAGAGTCACAAAACTCAATAATAAGAAAACAACCTATTTTTTAAATAGGTTGTTTAGTAAATAAGATATACACATGCTCAATATCTTTAGTAATTAGAGAAATGCAAATTAAAATCACAACAAGATGCCACTACACGCACATAAATGTCCAAAATTAAAAAGACTCATCATACTATTATTGCTGAGGATGTAAAGCAACTGGAGCTCTCATACACTGCAGGAGGGAATGTAAAATTATTCAACTATTTTGAAAAGCCATTTTGGTAGTTTCTTGGAAGGTAAGCACACCCCTACTATATAAGCTAGCCATTACATCCCCGGATACTTACCCAAGAGATGTGAACACATTTGTCCATACAAAGACTTGTGCATGAATGTTCATAGAAGTTTCATTTGTAATACTCTGAAACTGGAAACAACCCAATTGCCCATCAACAGAAGAATAGATAAACAAATTGGTGTCCATCTATATAGTGGAATATTCTTCAGCATTTAAAAGGAATTCACTATTTATATACATAGCATGGATGAATGCAGACCACAAATAATACAAATGGTATGATTCAATTTATATAACAGTTTAGAAAATGCATAATTTGTTTTATGGCAATAGGAGGTAGATCAATGCTTGCTGGGGGTGGGAAAGATTCAGGGAAAGATAAGAGAAAAGATTACAAAAAGGCATAAGGAAACTTTTGGGGGTGATGGATATGTGTATTATTTTGATTGTGGTGATGGTTTCACAGCTGTATACGTATGTCAAAACTTATCAAATTTTATACTTTAAATATGTGAGTCATTAAAGCTGTTTCCAAAAAAAAAAAAAAAGTTTGGCAAGGAACAGGATATTTACAAAATTTCAAAACACCTCCCACAAAATACTTATAAATGTAAAAGGAAAAAGAACAGCTTTACATTAGAGAAGCCTGACAGACACCTTTTTAGTTAAATGATCAAAGTGAACATCACCAAGAGACGGAAACTTCAAAATCTAGCACCACCTGGTAGGATGCAACAAGAATACAGCATCACTTTGTGCTATTCGTGTCAAAGATGCATAACTTGAACCTGATCATGAGGAAACCCCAGACCAACTAAATTGTGGGGCATTCTTCAAAATGACTGGCTTGTAATAAAGTGTCAAGGTTATGAAAATCAAAGAAAGACTAGTCAGAGGAGACTAGAGAGATACGGCAACTAAAAACAATGCTTGATTCTGCACTGGATCCTTTCTCTACAAAGACATCATTCAGATAATTAGGGATCTAAAAAAGGTCTGAGGATTAAATGATATCAGTGTTATTTCCTGATTTCAATCATTGTACTGAGGTTATGCAAGACAGTTTCTTAGCATGTAGGAAATATACACTATTCCGGGGTGATGCAGCATGAATTTGGGTCTACTTTCAGATTGTGTCAACAATTTAACTCTCAAATGGTTCGGGGGTGGGGGGAATTCTTCTTCTGCACTTCCAACTTTTCCGTTAGTTCATGATTGTTAAAAAAAAAAATTCTTCTGTTTATACCTTCGTTAATGTATTTGAGATATCTGTGGAATAGATTCATAGAAGTGAACTATCTGGGTCAAAGGATGTGAACATCTTTAAATGTAATAGGTATCGCCAAATTACCTCTCAAAGAAATTGTGCCAATATATACCCTGGCCAAAAATTTATGAAAGCATCTATCTCCTCTTATTCCATTTGGACACTAGTAAACACTTTCATCTTTGCCAATCTATTATCTCATTTTAATTTATATTTCTTTAGACACTAGTGAAGTTGAGAAACTTTCTGTGTGTTCATAAGCAATTTGGTTTTGTGTGTGTGTGTGTGTGTGTGAACTACATCTCCATAGCCTTTGTCCAGTTCTAAAGCTATTCATATTTTCCTTTTCATTTATAAGAACTCTTTGTACGTTACGGAAATTGATTTTTTTGTAGTCTGAATTGTAAAACACCTTTTTCCCTAGCGTGTTATGTATCTTTTAACTTAGCCTGTGCTGTTGTTATACTGTGCAGCTATTTTATTTTTGGTTTTTTGTTTGTTTTGTTTTGGGCAGGGAGGTAATTAGGTTTATTTATTTATTTAAACGGAGATACTGGAGATTGAACCCAGGACCTCATGTATGCCAAGCACACACCCTACCACTGAGCTATACCCTCCCCACTATGCAGGTATTATAAATTTTACGTAGTCAATTTTTTCTGTTTAGCCTCTGAGTTTTGTGGCTTGCTTGGAAAGATTTTCTCCAATTCAAAATTATATGTGTTTATACACCCTTCCTTGTTTTTTATTTCTCTTATTTACATTTAAATTGTTTATTTGTCTAGAATTTAGTTGGTATAAGGAATCAGATAGGCATCCACCTTTAACTTATGTCTTTCCAAATGGCTAGCCAATTACCCCAGCACCAATTACTGCATTGTATAATTTTATTTTTCCCTCTCTGGTCTGAAATACAGCTTTACCTTATACTAGGGCCTCAAATGTACTTAGATCTATTTCTTAGTTTTAATCTGTTTCGTTAACCTGCCTTTCTTTTCATGCACCAGTGCCAAACTTGTTTCATAAATGCAGCTTTATAATATGCTTCAATGCATACTAGGGTTAATCCTTCTTTATTACTTTCCTCTTTCAGAATTTTCCTGGCTAGCCTCACTTGTTTATTTTTCCATTTGAACTTTAGACTCAGTGAGTCTACTTCCAAAAAAATCTCATAATGTATTTTTATTGACATAATGTTAAAAATAAAGGTTAATTTAGGGAGAATATGCATCTTTACACCATTAAGTCTTCTTATTGATGAACGGGGTGTGTATTTTCATTTGTTTCTTCTTTCATTTTCCTGCATTTTTGTTGGGGCTGACATTGTAATAGTGGGTGTTGGTGCTCTTTTAAGTACAATATTTTTCTTCCTTTTTTTTTTTTTTTTTAGCTTTTTTTCTGAAACATAAAAATGCTGTTGATTTTGGATACTTCTTTTGTGACCAATTACCTTTCTGACTTGACTTATTTTGTATAAGAGATTTTCTTTATTTTTTTCTAAAGCAGATTTTTCTAGTAGTACTCTCAGATTGTCTAGATATGTAATTATATTACCTGTAAATAATCATCATATTGTCTCCATTTTGGAATCTTTAAACTTCTTATTTTTTCATCTTGGTACATCTAGAACAATGTTTAAAAAATAGCTGTTGAAGAAAAGCCGGATGAACTACTACAAAAGTGAACACACACACACAACTCCACACATTCCACTCCCAGTTTCCACCCCTACACCCCTCCCCACAGGAAACCACCACCCTTGTTGCAAACAGGTTGTGGCGTCTTATGGTTTTAAGGTGCTACTGGATTCTGGTTTGTGTATCAACATTATGCTGGCTTTGTAGAAAAAGTTGACTTTCTTTTCTTTATATACTAGGTTAAAAATTCCTAAATTGCCAACATTCAACTTGGAACTACAAAAATAGCAATGGCATTGGAGAAGATTTAAAGAAATGGAAGAATGTCCAGAAGACTTAATATTGCTAAGGTGGCAATACTCCTCAAATTGATTGAGAAATTTAACACAATCTGTACTGGAATACCAGCTGGATGCTTTATAGAAATTGACAAGCTGATCCTAAAATTTATATGGAAATGTGAGGGACGCAGAAGAGCCAAAGCCATCTAGAAAAAGAACAAATTTGGAGGATTCTCTTCTTGATTTCAAAAGTTACTACAAACATTGTAATTAAACTGTTTGATACTGACATAAAAATAGACATATAGATCAATGGAATAGAATTGAAACTCCAGGAATAAACCCTCACATCTATGATCAATTAACTTTTAATGAAGATATTGAAAAATTCAATGAGGGAAAGAGTAGTCTTTTCAACAAACAGTGCTGGGACAACAGGGTAGTCAAATGCAAAAGAATGAAGCTTGATCCTTAACTCGTGCCATGTACAAATACTAACTCAAGAAGGATCAAGGACGTAAATGTAAGAATTAAAACTGTAAAACTCTTAGAAGAAAATGTAGCAGTAAATCTTTACTATCTTGGATTTGGCAATGGTTTCTTAGATATGACACTAAAATCTCAAGCAACAACAAAATAGATAAATTAAGCAGACAAAGTGGACTTTGTGAAAATTAGAAACTTTGGTGCATCAAAAGACATTGCCAGGAAAGTGAAAAGACAACTTGTATGGTGGAGGAAAATATTTGCAGAGCATGTATTTGATGAGGGACCTGTATCTCCAAAATAAATAAAAAGAACTCTTGGAACTCAATATTAAAAAGACACATAATCCATATAAAAAATGTGCAAAGGATTTATACGGACATTCCTGCAAGGAAAATGTACAAATGGCCAATAAGCTCATAAAAATATGCTCAAAATCATTAGCCATGAGGGAAATGTGAAAACAAACAAACAAACAAAACTCAGTGAGATATCACTTCACAGGCACTAAGATGGCAATAGTCAAAAAAGATAGATAACCACAAAGGCTGACAAGAATGTGGAGAAACTGGCATCCTCGTTCACTGCTGGTGAGAATGTAAAATGCTGCAGCCATTTTAAAAAACAGTCTGGAAGTTCCTCAAAAAATTTAAACACAGAATGGCCCTAAGACACATCAACTCCCCTTCTAAGTATACATCTAAGAGAAATGAAAGCATGTGTCCACACAAAAACTCATACATAAATGTTTTTAACAGTTCTATTTATAATAGTCAGGAAGTAGAAACAGCTCGAATGTCTATCAGCAGCTGAATGCTTAAAGGAATGTGGTATATCCATTCAATGGAACATGATTTGGCCATAAAAAGGAATGAAGTACTGATACCAGCTAAGACGTGGATGAATCTTGAAAACATTATGCTGAGTGAAAGAAGCCGTTCAGGAAAGATCACATATTACATGATTCCATTTATATGGCCACTCCATAGAGTCCCAAAGCAGATTAGTGATTGTCTAGGACTGAAGTGGAGAGTTGGGAGACTGGGGTAAGGGGTAGTTAAAAGATGTGGGGATTTCTTCTTGAGGATGATGAAAATGTTCTAAAATTGATTGCGGTGATGGTTGCACAACTCTGTGAATATACTCAAAACCACTGAATTGTACACTTTAAATGTGTGAGTTGTAGTTTATGTGAGTGAATTACATCTCAATAAAGCTGTTACCAAAAACATGTCAGTTTCACGTGGTTCAGTCTAGTATTGTACCATCTCTTAAATAGCATGCAGTTAGACAGTAGGGCTTGAAGATTTGATAGAGTTTACATGTGCACCTGGGAAGAAGAGAAGGAGTGTAAAGGTTACTTGCATGAGAATATGGGAAAGGAGGCGATCAGTGGGGAGAGTGGGGGGCTTGTTTGTTTGCTGAGGGTAGGAGAGACTTCCACTTCTTGTATAGGAGGAGGAGAAAGGACCAGCAGACTGGGGGATGTTGGGGAAACAGGAACAAGGATGATGGATGACCTCTGGAGTCCGGGCGGAAGAGATCACCTTAGAAAGAGTCGAGACTCTCTTCCATAAGACCAGAAGGAAGGGGGAGAGGATGAGTTCAGACACTAATTAGTTAATGGTACAGAGAATTTCTTTTTCTTTCTGGCCTCCATTTTCTCCAGAAAGAAGGCAAAATCATTTGTAAAAATAAGAGACTCGTAAACATAAGAGAGCAAGGTCGTAGGTTTGAGGAGAGGGGAAAGTTTGAAGAGCTTAGTCAGGGGAATGAGAGAGGCACCCAGAGGGGCTCAGGAGCCGGGAAGACCTGGCTGCCAGCAGAGGAATGGATTCTGGAGCGACAATGAGATGCGGCCCAGCCCCTGCAGTTCCCTGCAGCCTCACTGGGGAACCATCTCCTCCTGAGTCATCTCTGCTTCAGGCCAGACAACCCCAATTCTTTCAATGTTACTCATACATTTTGGCTTTCAGCCTCTTACTCTCTGGACAGTCTCCTCTGAACAGACTGCCTTTGGCAACCTTCCTTCCAGAACTGAATGTTCTTTGCCGGTGAGCGCTGATCCAAGTCCACCTCCCCGGTTCTGAGCCCTATGCTTTCATTAATTCAACCTAGGATGACCAAGATTCCACTTGGCAACCCCATGGCATTGGGTCAGTGACAAACAAATCCAGAGAGCAGAGAGAAATCTATCAGTCCTCCTTTGTAGGCACTGGAGAACATGGAGGCAGGAGGAGACCAGTGGTTTGTCACAGAAGCTAGAAAAATGTTTAACGTGCTGTTGAGTGGCGAACGTCTAAAGGTGTAGGGTCAGGGATCGGGGTGGAGACATAAACATGGAACATGCCCCAGGGCCGGCATGTCACTTGGTAAAGGCAGCCTGACAGGTACAGCATATCTGATCCGTCACCTTGAACCTAGTCACGGAGCATAGCCAATCAAGCCCCTTTGCCCTGGAGGTCCACAGCCCTTTAGGATCCAGGAGTGTCCCAAGAGAAAGGGGAGGGTGCGAGGAAACCCTGGGAAGCAGCTTTCGACCCCAGCTATTACCAGACACTGGAGTTACTGCTGGTCTAAGTCTCTGCTGCTTGTTTGCTGTGTAACACTATCATGTGTCACACTGTTTAGCCTCTCGAAGCCTCAGTTTCCACATCTGTAAAATGGAAACGAATATCTACCCCTCAGGGCTGGCTGTTGAAGAGATGGCACCCATGGCCATCCAGGGCCACTCTCTTGCCCATCTCCGGCCTTTGTTTTTGTTATTCCCTTGGAAGCACGTTTTACACAACCCATATTTACCTGACTGTCTCCTGGTCATCCCTGGTGTCTCATCTGGTGCTTTTATGTCTCCTGCCAGCCCTCCTACATTAGGTGTCCCTCCCCTGAGCTCCCATAGTGCCGCTCCCACTCCGTTCCCCCCACCCCCAGGTCTGTGGAGGCAGGAGTAGTAACTTGCCACCAAGTTACATGCCAAGCACTCAACAGAGATGTGCTGTTAGAATGAAGTTTTGAAGACAAAGGGAGATAATGCATGTTTCGCTCACACCTCCCAAAACACACTAGGAACACAAAAGAATACTTATCTACCTTCTACGCTCTCTACAGGTGCTTTGGCACCCTTAAAATTCTCCCTAAAGACTTTTGCGAAACTCCAGGCAAGAGAGCACAGACCCTGGAAACAGAATGCATGGGTTTCCATCCTGGCTTTGCCACTCGCCAGCTCCATGATTTACCCAATCTGTGCCTCAGGTTACCCGTCCACGAAATGAGACATAAGGTTTCCATGGAGATTAAATAAGCTACTCTTGGCATAGCGCTTGTAACATGCCTGGAATGTAGCAAATTCCATGTAAGTATTTAATAAGCGTTCAGAAAATGCTCCACTTCAGTCCTCCTGGCTGCCCTGCCGTGTTCCCTCTCTCTCACTCCAGCTGCCTGTGATGATCTCCCACTATTTTTTTTTAACTAAAGTATAGTCAGTTTACAATGCTGTATTAATTTCTGGTGTATAGTATAGCAATTCACTTATACATATATATATATATATGTATATAAAGGAATATATATATATTCCTTTTCATATTCTTTTTCATTATAGGCTATTACAGGGTATTGAATATAGTTCCCTGTGCTCTATAGTAGGACCTTGCTGTTTATCTATTTTATATACAGTAGTTAGTATCTGCACATCCTGAACTCTCAGTTTATCCCTCCACCAATCCTCTTTCCCCCCTGGTAACTACAGGTTTGTTTTCTATGTCTGTGAGTCAATTTCTGTAAATAAGTATATTTGTCTCATTTTTTTAGATTCCACATATAAGTGATAGCATATGATACTTGTCTTTCTCTTTCTGGCTTACTTCACTAAGTGTGACAATCTCCAGATCCATCCAAGTTGCTTGCAAATGGCATTATTTTATTCTTTTTTATGGCTGAGTAGTATTCCATTGTGTGTTTACATGTGTATGTGTATGTGTGTGTGTGTGTATACATGTATACCACAGCTTCTTTATTCAGTCATCTGTTGATGGACATTTAGGTTGCTTCCATGTCTTGGCTATTGTAAATAGTGCTTCTATGAACATTGGGGTGCGTGTATCTTTTCCAATTATTATTCCCTCCAGATATATGCCCAGGAGTGGGATTGCTGGATCATATGGTAAGTCTATTTTCAGTTTTTAAAGGAATCTCCATACTGTTCTCCATAGTGGCTGCACCAATTTACTTCCCATCAACAGTGTAGGAGGGCTCCCTTTTCTCCACACCCTCTTCAGGATTTATTATCTGTAGAATTTTGATGACAGAAATCCCTTTTTAAAAAGAATAATAACTTTACTGAGATATAATTCACATACTATAACATTCATCCTGTTAAAGTGTATAATTCAACGGTCTTCACTCTAGTGACAGGGTTATGCAACCAACACCACTATCAATTTTCAAATATTTTTGTTGCCCACAAAAGGAACTCCACATCCATTAGCAGCCACTCCTCACTCCCCTTCCCCCAGGCTCTGGTGACCACTAATCTACTTTTTGTTTCCACAGATTTGCCTATTCTGGATATTTCACATAATTGGGATTATACAACATGTGGCCTTTTGTGACAGGCTCCTTTCACTTAGCATGTTTTCCAGATTCATCCATGTTGTAGCATGTGTCACTGCTCTAGTCTTTTTTGTGACTGAATAATATTCCATTGTGCGGATATATTCTTTTTTGCATTTACCAGTTGATGGACATTTGGATTGGGTCTAGCTTTTGGCTTTTATGAATGACACTGCTATGAACATTTAGGTACAGGTTTTTGTGCGGACATAGGTTTTCAGTAATCTCAGGTGGGATTGCTAAGAGGGGAATTGCTAAGATCACATGGTAATTCTTGCTATGTCTAATTTTTTGAGGAATCATGCAGCTACTTCCAAAGTGGCTGCAGCATCATGCGACCCCAGCAGCAATATCTGAGTGTTCCATTTTTTCTACTTCCTTGCCAATATTTATTATTGTCTATCCTTTAGAATTATCCAACCTAGCGGGTAAAAGGTGGGTTTTAAAAAAAATTAAATTATAATTGACTTACAGTATTATATTAGCTTCAGTTGCACAACCTAGTGATCCTATATTTTTACATGTTACACAATGATCACCATAAGTCTAGTTACCATTTTTGTCACCAAAGTCATTATATTTTTGATAAGATACCTTATGCTATTTCCCATGTTACATATTCCCATATTACATAACCTTGACTAATTTATTTTATAACTAAGTTTGTACCTTTCCGTCCATCCCTCCACCCTCCCCTCCTCAGGCGACCACTAGTTTGCTGAGATATGGGTGACTATATCCTTACCTACCCTTTATTTCTATTCAATGCTGGATTTTTAAAACATATTTATAAATCTTTAGCGTTTTTGGTGCTATCATAGCAAATCGATCATCAGAGATAAAGTCAGCAGACTGAGAGTCCCTCTGAGATCTGCTGTACCTCCCATGTCTCCTTCATCCCTTGGCTGCCTTTACCACTTGACAGGCAGCCAATCCGATGAGCCAACCACCCTCCTTGGGGACATCTGGGCATGTTAACAGGGCAGTTCTCAGGGAATGTCTCCTTGATGGCCTCTCAGGGATTGTGGCACTTGGAGGTTTAGGAGAGAGTGTTTCAGGGGCATGGAGAGATTTTCATTTTAGCCCCCAAGCCTTACCAGTTAAACCCATCATCAGAGCTAAAACAACCATCAGTGCTCAAAAGACTCAGCCCAGTGCTTCTGCTTGAAAAACTGGAGAAGCAGACTTGCCTTTCCAGGCTGAATGTCCACAAGGATGGCCATATCTCCAGAAGCTTCCCTCTTGAAGTCACAAGGAGGTGAGCTTAACTGAAAACACAGCCAACTAGGAGGAGATGGAATGGAGAAATGGAGAAAGAAAAGTCACAACGTTTACAACCTACGTAAAGCACGCTTGCTGTTTCATTTGCCGACGCAGCAAGTTTCCTTCCTTCAGTAAAGCTACTTTGCACTGGTCTTCTGTGACTTGCAGCTTGGAAGCACCGTAGCTAACACAAGCAGGCACTGTCACTGAGGATGGCTACATGCATGGGCTCTAGCAGCAGACTCGAGCTGAATTCCCCTCCCATCACTTGCTAACTGCTTGACCTTACTTCCAAATGCTTGTTTCTTCAGCTGCAAAGGTGGGGAAACAGAAACACCCTCATGGGGGAATTAAATGAGAGGCGCCAGCACATTCAGGTGCAAGGAAAGTCAAGTGCTTTGTGGCTTTTTTTCTAAATCTAATTGAAGCCCTGGGAGCGTCAAGCTCACTGGAGCTGCTGGAAGTTTCAGCTCAGCTGTTTGTGTTAGAGGCGACGGTCCTGGGAGCGCTCTCAGACCTTGCTCTTGGATCACTGACTTAGCACCATTGTCTGAGTCCCTGTGCTGGGCTTTTAAAGATAAGTGGCCTGGCTGCTGTTGTGTGGAGCTCGGACAAAGGGGCCTTGGCTAAGCCGAGAGCCCCAGGCCACAGTCCAAATGGCCACCTTCCCAGGGTGTGGTAAGAGGTGGGACATGGATGGAGATATGCCAGTCTCAGCCTCATTTCTTTTTCTAAAAAAATTTTTGGGGGGGGAGGTCATTAGGTTTTTATTATTTATTTATAATGGAGGTACACGGGACTGAACCCAGGACCTTGTGCATGCTAAGCACACGCTCTGCCACTGAGCTCCACCCTGTCCCCTCTGGCTCATTTCTAGTCCTGGGGATAATTCTGTTCCCCAGGGCATTCATTGCTCTGTCTCCCCTCCACCTAAGATTCTTGCCTTTTTCCCCTCGTTCTCAGAGATGACCCCACATCAATCCTGCAACAAATAGTATTTTGAAGAACAAAGCCAGAGATGGGGGCTCTTCTGAGGTTACGCTTGCTTTCTTCCATATCAACCAACCCCTTTCAAGTGAGAGAACACAAAGTCTGGTTTCCTTCTTGGAGCAAGGGAGGGAAAAAAATCCATTGGGAACAAATGATCAACTAAAATCTCTCTAAATTATCTGCCTATAGTGAATGTGTTTATTATGGTTATTTTTCAAATTATTATTATTATTATTATACTATTATTTAAAATATATTGCAGTTGGGAACATATTAGCCAGTTTACCCTAGGGTAAATACAGCTTTGGCTCAAATCTGAGACCTCAAGGATCTGTCACGAACTGTTTAGTGCAGTGTCTGG
The DNA here is from genome assembly GCF_036321535.1 of Camelus dromedarius. Classification (NCBI taxonomy): domain Eukaryota; kingdom Metazoa; phylum Chordata; class Mammalia; order Artiodactyla; family Camelidae; genus Camelus; species Camelus dromedarius. Next base: position 18,824,964 of record NC_087459.1, on the reverse strand, counting down.
CCCCTATGTGAACCACGATAAATGTTAGTTTTCCTCCCACAGTTTTCACTAACAGTTCCTGGTGAGATGTAAGATACCTAAGGTTGATTATCTTTTAAATAAAGAGTGAGAATTTCAGAATTACTTGTACAGTATGACATCATTTATCATTATTTTTCAAAAAGGCACCCAGACAGCAACAATATGTAGATTCTATAGAAAAAAGAAACATTTAGAAAAATGTCTGGGGGGATATACTCCAAACACACTGAACAGGGGGCAGGGAAGGGGAGTCTGGGCTTGGCAGCAGCAACTACGGGGACATATTCTTACCTGTTACATTTTAATTGTTTTAAGGAGAAGATATTCACATCTTATGTGTACAATTTTCTAACAAGTTAACTTGATATTGAAAAAAAAATGTGGGTGGGAGAGGGGCCAAGTAGCCCCAAGTAAGTGTATCCACAGAGCATCCTTTCCTTTGCTTTTTGCCCTTTGGGTCTTTTACAGGTGGTTTCCATAACTACATGGAGTTTTTGTTTGTTTGTTTGAGAAATGGACAGGGAGCACATGCTTTGAAATCTGGTTGACTCTCTGCTCCAAACACCAAAGATCTTCACCTTTCTGGGTCTATTCCAGATCTCCAACAAACTCCAGGAAGCCCCTAGAGATTAGAAACTTGGAAACCGAAAGGAGGAGATATGTGGGTATGAAGTGAGAGAAAACCCAGAATATTGGTGAAAAGGCTACCCAGGTCTGGACGGCAGGCTTAACTATCTTTACCCTCCAGAGACCTGGACATTTCCTCTTACGGAACACATTTGAAAATTTCCTTTGTCTCACCAAACATAGCCTTCATAATGAATTCATTTTCTGTTTGGTTGTCTTATCTAACACGACTAATTGTAGCTGCCGAGAAACACGAATTTGGGAATAAGAGGAGGCACCCCGCGGAGTTAGCATCATACAGTCAAAACGCAAAACAACGGACTCTGTGCTGAATGGACCCAGGTTCGGAGCACTTGCCACTGTGCCATCTTGGGTGGCTTAATTTACATCACTCGCTTTTGGTTCTCTTATCTACAAAATGGAGATTAAATAAAATAATATTTGTGAACACACTGGAACAATGCTTTTGGTTTTCATATAGTAGGCACACAATAAAGGTTAGGGTTATTATTATTTTTTCTTTTCTTTTCTAAATGTTGGGATTATTTCATCTGGGAAAGATGTTTCTGTGCTTAGCCAGCCACAAAATAATACAGAAAGTTACCATTCCTTGAAGCTTTCTGTTGAGGAAAACCTCACATTTGAAGACCATGGACTGGGAAATTCTGGCTTAATAAATTCCCTTTCTGACGTGCCCAATTTCTTTTCCCTTTACCACTTTTTTTCTTTGTAGCATGTATCACTATGTAACCAACTTCATGTGTTCTTATTCATTTCGTTTATCGGCTATCCGTCCCTAAGATGTCAGCTCTAAAAGGGGAACGATTTGTGTCCACCTTGTTCATTGCTGTATCCCCAGCAGCTCCCACCACGCTGGCACATAGGAGCTCCCAAAAATATGTCGGACAGTCTAATGAATATTCCTAAATTTTCTCCAGATCGGCACATCGTCCCACAGTCTCAGAGCATTTGGAGTCTGAGAAATAATTCTTGTCAATGTACACATTTTCGTCTGTAGTCTTAGGTGTCTCCTTCAATGTGTCCTTGATCCATGTCCACACCAGACATCTTGAGAGCATGGTCCTGCCTTTAGTCTCACATCCTGCTTGCTTTTCTCACTGCCACCAGAGGGCTCCTTCTCAAGCGTTGGACCTGGTCTTGTCACTCTTCTCCGGAAGAATCTGCGTTGCCTCTTGATGGCTTGATCCCCATGTTCCATGTTTACACCAGTTAGGATGTTCCTGGATTTTTTTTTTTTAAAAAACCAGGAAACATCCCTTCCACTGGCTTTAACATGTGGAAATGAACTGAATCCAATAAAGAGTACAGATATGGAGTAGCCTCCGGGTCTGATTTGACCTAAGGGTCCTGCTCCACTGGCCTTCCTTGGCTCAGTCCTACATAGGTTTCATTCACAGGCTTGTGGAGAGAAAGCAGCTTCAGTGCTGGCCTTACTTCTTCACTCAATGACGTCCAGAAGGGGAGAGACCAATGTACATCGGGGCTCTCTTTCAAGTGTCGTAAGCCCTTGTCTGACTTCCCTCTGGGCCTCACTGGACTAGGTTGGGTCATTGCCCATTCTTAAATCAGTTCCCGCCTCTAGGAGAAAGCTATGCCCTGCTTGACCTTGGTCTGGATTTCTGAATCAATCACCGACATGGAGGATGGAACATCAAAACTGGTTTCTATCAGTCAGGCTCCTCCCTTTTCCTGCTTCCCAGTAGCTAAGGGTCAATGCCTCCAGTGGCTTCTGAATGGTGGAGAGGAGGTGGGGAGGATGTTGAGAGGATAACACAATTTACCTCCTAGCATTCTGTACCCTATATTCCTTTAATTATCACAGGTGTTTATTTTGAATAAATATGAGTAAATAAATAAGTGAATGCATAGTTTCATCTGCTAGAGAGGAAAAGAAAGATGTCCAAGAAAGTTGGAACAGCTTAGAAAGCCAAGACTCCTTAAGGTTTATTACAATTAGAGCCTAGGGTGGTAGGGCTGGGAAGAATTTCCAGAAATCAGACCAAGTGAGATTATTAGGGTTCTCCAGAGAAGCAGAACTAATAGGATGTGTATAGAAAGAGATTTTTTTTTTATAAGGAATTGGTTCACATTCTTATGAAGGCTGAGAAGTCCAGACCTAGGAGAGCCAATGATGTTGTTTTAGTCCAAGGCCAAAGTCTGAGAACCAAGAAATATGATGGTGTGAGTGCCAACGTGATTCTGAGTCTGAAGGCAGAAGGCTGATGTCCCAGCTCAAAAACAGTCAGGCAAAAAAACAAACAAACAAACAAACAAAAAAACAAAACGAACACAGGCAGAGAGAGAGAGAATTCTTTCTTACTCAGCCTTTTATTCTATTCAGGCTTCAGCAGATTAGATGAGGCCCACCCACACTGGGGAAGGCAATGTGTTTTACTCAAGTCTACCGATTCAAATTTTAATCTCATCCAAAAACACCCTTATAGGATGTCTGGTCAAGATGGCAGAGTAATAGGACCATGAACTTACCTCCTGTCACAAACACAGCAAAGCCACAACTGACTAGTCAAGAACCATCAATAAAAAAGATGGGAACCTACCAAAAAAATCTTCTTCCACTGGAGACATAAAGAAGGAACCACAGTGGGATGATAGGAGGGGCACGCTTGGGATATAATCAGGTCCATAACCCCAAGGTGGGCAACCCATAAGCAGAAACACCCTCACAGACACACGCCACTCAGAAATAATGTTTAATCAAATATCTGGGCACCCTTTGGCCCAGCCAAGTTGAATTAACCATCACAGTGTGTCTTAGTCAAATTGTAAAAGGTCTTGAATGCCACGATAAAGAGCCTGGGTTTATCCGTTAGTCATTCAACCATCCACACAGTCTTTGATCTCCTACTCCATGATCTGTGCTAGGAGTGGGAATGAGATGATGCAATAATGCAGATATGACCCCCGACCTCAAGGAAGTATGGGGAGATAACAGGCGTCCCTTGGTATCTGCAGGGGATTGGTTCCAGTCTCCCCCTACACCCCCGCAGACACCAAAATTCATGACTGATCAAGTCCTCTATATAAAGTGGCTAGTCTTTGCCTATAACCTACCTACACACATCCTCCCCTGTACTTTAAATCATCTCTAGATGAGTGGCACTCTTATGGATGTAGGTACCATTGGGTGGGCATCTTCTTCCAGAACAATCCTGTTTCATCCCAGTTGAAGACTTGCTCTGGAAGATAGCCTTTCTCATCTACAAGTTTCTTGAGCTCTTCTAGGAACACTGATAACGCCCCCTGATTATTTTTTTTTAATGGCGGTACTGGGGCCTGAATCCAGCACATGCGCCACCACTGAGCTTACCCGTCCCCTGACCTCCCTGCTCTTTAAGTTCTCGAGGTTGTAGCACTTTACAGAGCTAGCCAGCCGTCCCTTACTAGCCTTGAACTCCTTCCTCTCTGTCCCCTCCATCCTCTCCCAGTAGTGTGCGCAGAGGCCAGGTACTTTCTCACATGTAATTTTGCCATCAGCAGGGACATGCTTCAGTGACAGGTCCCCTAGCCACACACTTAATGCCTTCTGTCTTTGCAAGCGCTTTATCATGAACTGGAGAGACCATTTGGCCATTGCTGGGGCAGCGCTGACACCGCAGCTTCTTTCTGCTTTCTTGTGTCCACGTTGGCAAGCGACAGGCCACTTTTCCAAAGATTCAGAGTTTTATTTTCCTGTTGAGAGATGGCACTTTATGCTCCATCTTAGCCTTTGAAGGGTTGCCTTGACCACTTAATGGCTCTTTAGGAGCCACTTTTTTACAAAAACAAAGGGTGCACACAACACAAGGACCCAAAGAGTGAGACGCGCGGTGAACAATGCTCAAACAGCCGGCGCTGGAGAGACACTGAGGATCCCTGAACGGCGGAAGGTTGGTTACAGCAGGGCCTGCCGACCCATCACCGCATTCACATGGATTCAACGTAGTGCTCGGTCGGTGGCAAATTCAAGTGCTGCTTTTTGGAACTTTCTGGAAAATTTTTTTCCCATATTTTTTCTTTTTAATTTTCTTTATTCTTATTTTTTAATCGAAGGGTAGTTGATTTATAATGTTAATCAGGTGTACAGCAAAGTGTTTTGGTTACATATATACATACATGTATACATTTTTTTCAGTTTCTTTTCTATTACAAGGAATTGAATATAGTTCCCTGTGCTATATGGTAGGTCCTTGTTCCTGAATATTTTCCATCTGCACTTGGTTGAATCCACATATGTTGAAGCTGGATACTGAGGGCTGACGGTGTAGACATTGAATAACTAATTAGCTAGATGCTACCTCCTCTGGGAAGGTCTCTCTAATTGCTATCCCCTTATTCTCCAGGGAACCCAGTATCTCCCTCCTCTGGGCTCCCAGGGTTCCCTGAGCTGGTGGCAGTAACACAACAAGGTCTAAGAGCATGTGTTCACTTAAGTCAACCTCACAGCTCTGTGCAGTAGGCACCAGGACCATCCCAATTTAACAGAGAGCATAAGTCACATGCCCCAGGACACAGAGCTAGTAAGGGGTAGAGCTGAGGCCTGAACCCATCAGTCCTTCGGAGTCCTAAACACCATGCTAGCTAGTGCCCTCAAGTGGGTCCCAGCATCACCCTCATTTCACAGATGAGAAGACTGAGGCACAGGCTAAGATTTGCCTAAGGCCACGGAGTTTAGGAGCTGAATCTGCAAGCAGGCAGGTAGCAGAGACAGTGCTTCTTCCCATCATAATCCACACCAGCCCCAAGGAGGCCCCTGTGGAGGCACCATATTGTGCAGTGTTTGGTTAACTCCACTCCTGTCTCCATTCTCCAGTAGAGACTCTCCTCAAGACCAAAGACCCGATCTGGTCCCCTCCATTTCTTCGGCTCCAGCACAATTTTGGCATTTAATCCCGGATGCAAATGTTTGATGAATGAATGAAACGATGCATGAATGAATGCATGACCATCAATAAAGTTCCCAGACCCAGGGGACGGCCTGTGAGCAGGAGGGTTTTGAAACAGTCTCGAGAAACCGGGGATGTGTGTGTGAGCCTCTGTCTCCTCGGGCTCAGGAAGAAACAAAACCCTCGAAAAGGAAGAAAGAAAATGGGGCGTAACAAGGATTCCGGGCTGGATTCCATGACGTCACCCTTAAGTTGGATGTCTGGACTGGTAAACAAAGGCTCTTGTGACAGGGGCCCTGGCCGGGCTGGCCACTCGGCTGCGCGGGGGAGGCAGTGAAAGCGGCCTGCCTCAACGCTGGCCTCCACCCCAAGCTCTAGCCCAGGCGCCTCTGCATTCAGCAGGTATCTCGTCCAAGGGAAAACCAGGACAGGAAATCACGTTGCCATGGAGACCAGAGAGGCCCTTCCAGACACAGGGGAAAATAAACACGTTCTGGTTGGACTTAACCCCCACGAAGCCAGGGTGGCCTCACTTTCTAGTCTGAGAAGTCTTGGTTTTCACTAGAAATGAAAGACTAGTGGCCTCTCCTCCAGGGGCCCTCAGCACCAAGGGCTGAGCGACGGCTCCAGCCCACTCGGGAACCCGGGGACACTGTCACCCCAGGGCTGAAGGAGGAAGCCATTTTTCTGTCTGGACCCAAAGCCTCAGTCTCCTTCACAGCTGGGGGCTTCATACTGACAAGGACTAAAATTTATACGCTCTTTGCTGGGTGTCAGATAAGATCTATTAACTCACTCACTCCTCATGGCAACCAATGAGGTAGGCATACCCATTTTACTGATGAGGAAACTGAGGCACAGAGACACTATGACTCCCCCAAGGTTACCAGATAGTTGATGGTAGCACCAGCATTTGAGGCACTTGGAAAGTTCTTGCACAATGGAGTATAGCACTTAAGGACTCAGGTCTTTAGAGCCTCTGAAACTAGTGTGGCCTTGAGCAAGTTAATTAGTGTCTCTGAGCCTCAGTTTCCCCAGTGGTACAGAAGCATCTGCCTTGAAGTGTTGTTGTGGGGTTAAATTCAGTGCACATTTATTGAGCATTTACTGTATGTCAGACACTACGTTGGGACTTGAAAGTACAGTGGGATGGAAGACGGAGATGGTCCCAGGATCACACAGCTTTATGGACAGACAAGTTCAGGACAGAGGGAAGCGTGCCCCTGGGAGCCCCCCAGGCAGGAAGGAGTTGGCTTCTTGGAAGGACTGGAAGAAAGCCAGAAGGGCTCCGAGCAGCGTGGAGGAGAGGGCCAGAAGCTAGATCACAGAGTACCCACCGTAGATTCACCTCTAATTGGAAGAGGTGGGGTTGGCCCCAGGCCTGACTCTGTGAGATTACAGAAGGAAGTCAGGTGTCGAGTGCACTGTCAGGGGTCTGTCCTGCTGGAAGGGGCCTAGGCCAGGGGTTAGCTTAGCCACTTCCCGCCTGAGGGCCAGGTCTGGCCAGCTGCTTGTTTTTGTACCAGCCTGCCAACTAAGAATGCCTTTTGCATTTTTAAGTCATTGAAAAAGAATTTGAAAAGAGATTATTTTGTGACATGTGAACATTATATGAAATTCGAATTTCAGTGTCTGCAAATAAAGTTTTATTGGAACGCAGCCACACCCATGTTGACCGCAGGGCTCTGCACCAGCGGGTTCAGTAGTGACGACAAAGAAGGACCGCCCCCCCCCCCCAGAGCGGAAAATACTGAATGTTTGACCCCGATAGAAAGAAGTTGCCCTGGACAGGACGCCTCGGGCTTTGGGGAGCAGAGTGTAACGACAGAAAGGTCATGCACTGGGACCCTTGAAGGCCAGCCAAGCCAGGAAGCAACTCTCAAGTTCCCCACGAGTTCGCACTGAAGCTGGTGTCAAGGTGGGGGCATCTGTGTTTGTTCCCTCAGGACGTGCTCACCACGGTAGGTTCTCGGATGGATGACCCTCACTTTACACACAAAGAAACAGGACAGAGATCCTTGGGACTTGCCCAGACTTACACAGCTGGTAGGTGACGGCCAGGACTTGAACCTGGACAGTTTGAGCCCGGCCACCTCTCCCGGGTGCGCCTGAGTGTTGAGGCTGGTGTCGCCGGGGATGCCGGCCGCGCTGGACCTGCCGCTAGAGCTGGGACGCTTCACTGCATCTCACCTGAGCTATGACCGCCTCACGTGTCTCAGAAGCTGTAGGAGAGTCGTTTGTGGCCACCACAGTTCCTTGGATCCTACCCTGTGCTGGGGAACTTTATTATCTGACAAAATGTTGATGGTCACCACCGTCTGCTTGCCCTCGGATCCAAGCTGCATAGCACTTCAGAGCACACAGCCTGGGCGCCCTCTAAAACTAGCTGTGTGACCTTTAGTAAGTTAATTAGTCTCTCTGAGCCTCAGTTTCCCCACTGGAATATAAGTGCCCACCTTAAAGGATTCCCTTGAGGGTTAAATTCAGTGACACACTTATTAAGCACTTACTGTATGCCGTATACCCTGTGCCTTTGGGAGGTCAAACACATGGACCATTCAAAGAGATCCCTTACCCTCTGGCTTCCTATTGGTTTTGACCAGGTGGTCCTGCCTGGTGGCCCTCTCCACCTGGGCTTCTCAGTCTCCAGGTTACAGTAATCACCCTTCCCCTTGGTCCCTCCTTCAGGTCTAGGGGTGACAACAGAGCCCACTGGCATTAGTCCCTGAGGCTACTTATGACTTTCCAACACCCTGCCCTCCTTTGGAAAGAGTCTCTTTATTGCACGCTCCTTAAATTACCTACTTTGAGTGCGCCTGCTCTTTCCTGCTGGGACCCTGACTGCTGCACATTTCATCCAAATTAATTTCTCAAGCATGGTAGGCTCAGACATTCTGCCCTGTCTCAAAAAGGATCTGCTCTCCAATTTCCCAAAACAGTACTTACTAAAAAATTTTTTATTGAAGTGCAGTCAATTTACAATGTTGGGTTAGTGTCTGGTGTACAGCACAGTGATTTGGTTTTACATATATATATATATGATATCATTCATGTAAAAGAAAAGAAACCACTATATATATATATATATATATATATATATATATATATATATATATATATATATATATATATATAACCATATATACATTCCTTTTCACATTCTTTTCCATCATAGTTTAATATGAGATATTGAATATAGTTCCCAGGGAGGAGGGTATAGCTTAGTGGTAGAGTGCATGCTTAGCACGCACAAGGTCCTGGGTTCAATCCCCAGTACTTCCATCAAAGGTAAATAAGTAAACCTAATTACCTCCCCCCAACAAAAAGATAAAAAATATATATATATAGTTCCCTGTGCTGTGCAGTAGGACCTTGTTTATCTACATTATTTATAGTAGTTAGTGTCTGCAAATCCCAAACTCTCAGTTTATCCCTCCCCTCATTACCCCTTCCTCCCCTGTAACCAAAAGTTTGTTTTCTATGTCTGTGAATCTGTTTCTGTTTTGTAAACAAATTTTTTGCCCAATATAATATTTATAGTTGAGAACCCCATTGCAACTTCACGTCAGAGATGAATATTATCCCATACTGGTGAGGATGCGGGGGACATAGGTAAGTTTATCTACTGATGGGTAGGAATGTAATACAGGAGAGGCTAAATGCAGGGGAATTTGGCAACGTGTTTCAAAATCTGAAGATATCCTTTTGACCTAGCAATTTCATCTTTAGGAATTTATCCCAAGGAAATAACCATACTAGTGTGAAAAGATGTTCTATTACAGAATCAAACCAATTGTTTGTCCATCCGTAGTTGACTAGATAATTCACTCAGCGGATATGTTTTGAGTACTTACTAAGCTTTAAGCCCCGTTCTGGCTCCTAAGGACACAGCAGTAAACAAGTCTGATGAAGTCTTGTTCTCGTGGAACTTACATTTTAGTAGTTGCATTAACTACAGCACATGTATATAATGAATGACATGCAAGGAAACGGAAAAAAATTAGTAGCCCCAAATATCAATATAGAAAGATGTCCACAGTATATCATTAATAGAAAAAAAAAATCTTACTCCAGAATTATAAGTAAAGTACGATTCCATGTTTTTATCTGTTAGATTTAAAAGAAAATATAGAAGAATATAAAACAAACTGTTAATAATGATTAACTGGGGCAATGAGGCAATTATGGATTTTCATTTTCTATTTTATGTAGTCTATATTATTTGAGTTTTATTTGGATAGGCTTTATTAATTAAAAAAATTTATCTCCATTTTGAACTATAAAACCTCTAAGCCTGCTTCCTTCCTTTTAAAATATTATTTACTTTTTTGATTACAAAAGTTATTCATAAATACAGTCTTTATGTTAAAATTTCAAAAAATAGAGGCTAAGTTTTAATTTCTTCTTAACTACCCCAAGGTAACCGCTGCTATGTGTTGATGTATTTACCAACAGACTTCTTTCTATGCATTTCCATACAATTACTTGTAGCTACAGAAAGTATATTATGTGTTGAGGTGGTTTCTCTTCTCTTACATAAATGATGTCATACAATAAGTATTGTTCATTTTGCTTTCTAAAATCCAATTTGTGAAAGCCTTACATTAGGACCAATAGCCTGACTTTGTTTCTCTTAACCGCTCCATAGTAGTCACAGTACAGGAATACCAAGTTAATTTAGGCCATTAGAAGATTTATAACAAGGACCTACTGTAGAGCACAGGGAACCATATTCAATATCTTGTAATAACCTATGATGGAGAAGAACTGAAAAAGAAAAAAAAATGTATAATTCAATCACTTTGCTGTACACGTGAAACTAATATAACATTGTAAATCAAATATACTTCATTTTTTTGAAAAAAAGAAGTTTTAGAGTTTGCAGTTGGCAACTGAGCCTTGGGTCATGTATTAATTATCTATTTTTGCACCATAAAATACCCCCGAATTTAGCAGCTTAAAGCAACAAATATTTGTTATCTCGCAGTTTCTGTGAATCAGGGTCTTCTACAAGCCTGCAATCAATGTGTTGACTAGGACTGCGGTCTCATCTGACGGCTGAAGTGAGAGAAAACCCACTTCTGAGCTCACTCACATGATTGGTGGCAGGTCTCCTTGCTGGCTGTTGGCTAGAAGTTCTTCCTCCATTCCTTGTCACGTGGGTCTTTCCATAGGCTAGCTCACCACATAGTAGCTGTCTTCCCTCAGAGACAGCAAGCAAGAGAAGGCACAAAAAATGGAAGCCAGAATCTTTTTGTCACTGATTCTTAGAAGTGATATCCCATTACTTTCATCACATTCTGTTCATTGGAAATGATTCGCTCAGTCCAGCCCTCATGAAAGAGGAGATTATACAAGGGCATGAATGTCAGAAGGCAAGAATCATTGGGGGCCATCGTAGCCATTACCTGCCCTGGGAAAGATAAGCAACCACATGAATGATGCATATGATGAAAGATAATAGAAGAAGAACAGGTGATTCAAGGAAGGAGCTGATCAAGGAGCTATTCATCCATACAACAAAGATGCACTGAGCCCAACAAATATATACTGTGCCCAGGCATAGTCTAGGTTCAGAGGATAAAACGGTGAGCAAGACAGACCAAGCTCAAGCCCTCATGGAGTTTACAGGATAGCAGAGGCAAGACAAGGCAACTAGAGAGATCACAAGCATGAGAAGCAAGACAGTGGTCATGAATTCATAAGTGATTTAACAGGTAGACTCACCACCATCTGGAAGTGACTGGATATGGTGAGTGAGGGAGAGGGAGGAGTTCAAGATGATTTCCATCTTTCAAGGTTGGGCAACTGGTGGACTCTGGCCCCTTGCCTAAGGAGACGAAAACTTGAGGGGGAACAGACTTAGGGAAGGATAATAAACTCAGTGTTGGATATGTTGAGTTGAAGGAATCTCTGGGACAGCGAGGTGATAGTCAGGAGGCAACTGGGCACCAGTCTGGGAGCTCAGCAGTGATGCCTGGACTCGAGACAGAAAATAAGACGTCAGTGGCATGGTGGTGATATTTAGAGGGAAGAAGGCTAGTGGATCCCTGAGGAATAGGAACATCTACGGGATGGGGTAAAGGAAAGAGAAGGCAAAAGGAGAGAGAAGATAAAGGAGCAAGTCAGAGAGGCAGGAGGGGGTGTCATGGATTTGCAGGAGAGGACTGGAAGAAAAAGGACTGGGAAGCTATGTCACACACAGTCAAGAAATCAAGATGTCTCCCTTGGTGCAAAAAGGAGGTCATTGGTGACCATGGTGAGAAAAGTTTCAGAAGTGGGGAGTGGGAAGGGGGGAAGGTTAAGGGGTGACTGAGAGGTGAGGAGGTAGAGATAATGTAAACCATTCTTGACTCTTCTTATTCTATTGGAACATATATGCTTTATGAGACATCATCTGAATTAAAGGTCCATCCTTGATGTTATTTTAGTGTCTGGGAGGCTGCCAGCTCTTCCTTTCCTGTTCAGTCCTAATACTTGGGCTGTGAATAGTTCCATCAGGCCAGAAGAAGAGGACTGCTTTTGAAAAGTGGGGGAAGAGTAGGAAGAAAAGCCAAGCGGTGGGAGGGCGCATATCCCTCTGGACTGTGACTGTGAAGTTGCAGTCTCCAGCAGACAGAGGAGCAGATATGTCCCCGAGCGCAGAGGCTGAGGTGCTGGGAATTCCTGCGTGCCTCGTGGGTGCTCAGTGTCTCATTTTGAAACTGACTCCTTTTCCAAAGCTGAAATGTGTCCATATCTTTAGCAAGATGGAATCTTAGGATTCCAGGCATTTGCCACCTCAGCGGGAAGAATTCCAACTTTTCTTTTTTTCAGTTGAAGTATAGTCGATTTACAATGCTGTGTTAGTTTCTGGTGTACACCATAGTGACTCAGTTATACATATATACATTCTCCTTTTTATATTTTTTCAATATAGGTTATCACAGGATATTGAATAGAGTTCCCCGTGCTGTACAGTATGACCTTGTTGTTTATCTATTTTATATATAGTAGTTAGTATCTGCAAATCTCAAACTCCCAATTTATCCCTTTCTACCCTCTTCCCCCACTGGTAACCATAAGTTTGTTTTCCATGTCTGTGAGTCTGTTTCTGTTTTGTACCTAAGTTTATTTGTGACTTTTTTTTTAAAATTTCACATATAAGTGATATCATATGGTATTTTTTTAACATTTTTTATTGATTTATAATCATTTTACAATGTTGTGTCAAATTCCAGTGTAGAGCACAATTTTTCAGTTATACATGAACATATGTATATTCATTGTCACATTTTTTTCTCTGTGAGCTACCATTAGATCTTGTATATATTTCCCTGTGCTATACAGTATAATCTTGTTTATCTATTCTACAATTTTGAAACCCCAGTCTATCTCTTCCCACCCCCCGCCCCCTTGGTGGTACTTTTCTTTCTCTGTCTGACTTACTTCACTTAGTATGATAATCTCTATGTCCATCCATGTTGCTGCAAATGGCATTATTTCATTCTTTTTATGGCTGAATGATATTCCATTATATATATATATCTAGCTATATATATATAGTGTGTGTATGTATATATATTTATGTATATATGTGTGTGTGTGTGTGTATATATACACCTCAACTTCTTTATCCAGTCATCTGTTGATGGATATTTGGGTTGTTTCCATGTCTTGGCTATTGTAAATAGTGCTGCTATGAACATTGGGGTGCATGTTTCTTTCAAACTAGAGTTCCCTCTGGATATATGCCCAGGAGTGGGATTGCTGGATCATACGGTAAGTCTATTTTTAGTTTTTTGAGGAAACTCCATACTGTCCTCCATAGTGGCTGCACCAATGTACATCCCCACCAGCAGTGTAGGAGGGTTCTCTTTTCTCCACACCCTCTCCAGCATTTCTCATCTGTGGACTTTTTAATGATGGCCATTCGGACCGGTGTGAGGTGACACCTCATTATAGTTTTGATTTGCATTTCTGCAAATATAATTAGTGATATTGAGCATTTTTTCGTGTGCCTCTTGGCCATCTGGATGGGGATGGAGAAATGTCTGTTCAGGTCTTCCACCCATTTTTTGGATCAGTTGTTGGTGTTTTCGTTATTGAGCTGTATACCAGTTTTTCTCAAGCAAAATATCTTTGTGCACTTCCCTTGCAGTTTCAAGTTGTCCTTTCTGTCCATCAGAGGCCTTGTTTCTGTAATTTTTTTTCCTTCCTCTTGGGATCTGAGAACTGTATGAAATTGGTAGTGTGGGTTGGAGAATTCGAGCAGGTTGACTGAGATGTTTCCTCTGGCAGTCTTTTCATAATCTTCCGTGTGATGCTTTTGAAAAAAGTTTACTTCACATAATTGTTCAGATTTAGCGGAGCCTGTATGTGTGTGTGCATGTGTGCATGCTGTGTGGGGTGGGGTTGTGTTTTAAGAGAATAAATAATGCTTAAAAGGGTTCCTTTACAGGGTGTCATTCTGTCACAATACCCCGAACAGTTCATCAGCTTTTATGTGTTAGTCCGTTGCAATGGAGAGAAAAAGATGCTGCCACTTCTCCCTGAAATCCAGGCTCTGTTACTTGCAAAGTCCCTTTCTAACTAGTCCCAAGTTACTCATCCCACCAGGAGAATCGGCACCTGAGTGTTTGTGGGCCCACCGAATCATTTAATACTATTTTACTTTTGAATCACTTACAAGTTGGAAATAAAAAGCAGACCATTTATAAACATCAGCATTAGACCCGAATGGGCCTTCTGTTGGGAGGGAGCATTTAGAAAGAGGTGCCCAGCACTGGGAAGTTCTAGAACTAATTTGCCATTGGCATTTTCCTGTTTACTTGCTTTCCAAATAATCATATCCAAACTGCTGTTTTGTTTTTACTTTGTAGCATCCCCCCCATTTCATTTTATTAATCCATGTTCAGACATTGACTTGCCTTTAGGATCTGAAAACAGGTATGTTTTGCAAAACGTTACTGTCAATAAAAGTGATTTGTAATCTGTAGACCTTACTCCTTGGGAGAGACTCAAGATGCTTCTAGGTCTGATGAAATGTCGCCTCAACCAGACTTTCATCATCTCTAACAGTGCACTTTCAAGGGGGATTTGCATAGCCCCTCCCATCTTCTCCTCTTCCCCTTGATAATGATGCTGGAGATCGAACTATTGCTGTGTTATATCATTACTTTTAACTTTAAGACTCCAGGCCAGTTCTTTCCCACCGCACTGAATTTAGAAGCTCCATGATCACTTCCTTCTGTTATTTTTTTTTCACATCTTGATCTACTCCCTCTGCATTTCTCAGGTTCTTTTGTGGCATTGATACAACCTTTTCCTGTGTCATTTCTGCTTTCCCTGTTTCCAATAAGATTTTTGTTAAGTTGATGCTTTGTTAACTTTTCCTCTGCATCTCCTTTTTTTTCCCCACTCTTGGCCCATGATCTGTCCTTTTATCTCTTTGAGTATAGACCATTTCTCAAACATGCTGCCTTCTTTGCAGTAAATCTTTGCATCAGGAGAAACATTTTCTTCTGAGTGCTTTCATCTTTGTAATTCATCTCATGCATCAAATATTAAATATTTTTTGTAAGTCCCAAGTTTTTATTTTTTTTAACTCCTCAATAATCTATTATTAGTTTAATTTGTTGATCTACATGTGTTGCTGGAATGTCTTCAAGACTGAATAGATGCTTCAACCAATATTTGGAGCAGAAGGGCAGAAAGACAACAGGGAAAAGTTACCAACTCTATTTCTATAGCGTATTTAAGACAAGACTAGACCCTACCTTACTTCATTCAGAATCCTTGAAGCTTAGCGCTTGGCTATCAGTAGTTGCCAAAACTTGCCAGGTGATTCTATTGCACAACCTGGGGGAAAACCACTGCCTACCTCCTGGCTTTTTAAGGATCAGTGGAAGATAAAAACACCCAGCAAAGCCAGCAACATAGTCCTGAATTTTGAGCAAAGCACAGATCAAACTATTAAGATGCTTATTAAGTGCAAGTCTATTATAACTTCATTTTCTCAAAATGAGAAAGTGACAAATCTCAGCAGGAGTCTTTAAGGCTCATCCTGAAGGTTAATGTTGAAGCTAAATTTTGGACATAGTGCTTTTAAAAAAATCTTCTTGAAAATGCAAATCAAAACTGTAATGAGGTATCACCTCGCACCAGTAGGAATGGCCATCATTAAAAACACCACAGATGATAAATGCTGGAGAGGGTGTGGAGAAAAGGGGAGCCCTCCTACACTGTTAGTGGGAATATAAATTGGTACAGTCACTATGGAGGACAGTATGGAAGTTCCTCAAAAAACTAAAATAGACTTACCATATGATTCAGCAATCCCACTCCTGGGCATATATCTGGAGGGAACTCTAATTTGAAAAGATACATGCACCCCAGTGTTCATAGCAGCACTATTTACAATAGCCAAGACACGGAAGCAACCTAAACGTCCTTCAACAGATGACCGGATAAAGAAGTTGTGGTATATTTATACAATGGAATACTACTCAGCCATGAAAGAGAATAAAATAATGCCATTTGCAGCAACATGGATTGACCTGGAGATTGTCATTCTAAGTGAAGTAAGCCAGAAAGAGAAAGAAAAATACCATATGAGATCATTCATATGTGGAATCAAAAAAGAAAAAGGACATTATGAACTCAACTACAAAACAGTAACAGACTCACAGACGTAGTAAACAAACTTATGGTTACCAGGAGGAAAGGGGTAAATAGGAAGGGGTAAATTGAGAGTTTGAGATTTGCAGATACTAACTACTGTATATAAAATAGATAAACAACAAGGTCATACCGTAGAGCACAGGGAGCTATGTCCAATACCTTGTAGCGACCTATAATGAAAGAGACTATGAAGAGGAATACATGCATGTACATGTATGACTGAAGCATGACTGTGCACCAGAAAGCGACACAACACTGTAAACTGACTACACTTCAATAAAAACAAGAACTACTCTCGAGATCGTTGCTGATGTTGATGTTGTTATTACAGACATTTAAAAAAGGCTACAAAAGTGACGGATTATATCCCGGACTCCCTTTCCTAGGATGTTTTATGGTTTGGTGGTATCTGACACCCGGCTCGGCTGCTAAGAACGTCATCTAAAGTAGATGCAATGTAAGTACCTCAAAGGAGGGGACTCTGGTCTGTTTTCATTCACAACCGCATTTTTGCAGCCGGTGAGGGTCACATAGTTGTCTCGCAAAAATACATCCTGAGTGAGTTGCTGAAGAGGGGTTTCACTGCTTGGGCCAGTGGGATTCTCACACACTGCTGGAACCTGCTTCTTTACCTTTACCTGAGACACGGCCCTTGCAAAGGGAACCCTCTGGCATTCCCAGGTGCGTGAGGCCCTCTCCTCTCTCTCTCTCTCTCTCTTTCTCTCTGGGACGGCAGCAAAGTCGAGCTCCAGGACACAAGCTTTGAAGCCAGGTGTCTCAGATCTGAGTTCACTTCTGATACCTAATAGCTCTGTGACCTTGGGTCTTGGGCAAGTTACTTAAGCTTTCTTTTCTACACGCTCTCATAATCTTATCATGAAAATTTTCATGATAAGAAAAGAAAGACTAAGTACTGTCATGACTCATATGATGTACTATTGATAACCCAATGATGAACTGCCTAGAGTCAATGTTCACATTTTGCTATATTTGCTATAGTATAAATGTGATATAATAATAATAATAATAATAATAATAATAATAATAATAATAATAATAAGCTGTCTTTGTCCCAGGTTCCTGGCAAATAGCTCCTGAAACTCTTGAAACTCTGGAGGGAGGAGAGAGTCTTGTGTATGCTAATGAGATGCTTGGTGGCTGGGGACCACTAGAGAGCTTCAGGATGGGTGCTGGTCCTCAGAGAGACCAAGGCTTGATGTGAGGGTTGGAACTTTCAGCCTCACCCCTCTCCTGGGAAAAGAGAGGGGCTGGACATAAGAGCTAATTACCAATGGCCACTGATTTAATCAATCCTGCCTCTGTAACGAAGCCTCCATAGAAACCTCTGAATGATGGCGTTCAGACAGCTTCTGAGTTGGTGAACACATGGAGATGCCGGGAGGGTGGTGCATCTGGAGGGGCTGTGGAAACCCCCCACCCCTTGTCTATGCTCTGCCCTATGCAACCCTTCCATTTGGCCCTTTCTGAGTTGTAGCCTTTATAATAAATGTGTAAATGTAAGTGAAGTGCTTTCCTGAGTTCTACGCATCATTCTAGTGCAATGTTGAACCAGGGCGGAGGGGCAGGGGGTTGAGGGAATCCCCTGAATTTCCAGCCGGTCAGTCAGAACTGGGGGCTCACGACTGGCATTTGAAGTGAGGCGGTCTAGTGGGACTGTGCCCTTAGCCTGAGGGGTCCGTGCTAACTCTGGGTAGCCAGTGTCAGACTTGAGCTGGATTGGACACCATTTTGGTGTCCAGAGAAGCTGGTGTTGGAAAACATCACAGAGTATGTATATGTACAAGTAAATTACAGCATCCTAACATTTCTCTCCTAAATATTTCAGCCTGTATCACCTAAAAATAAGAACATTCTCCAACATTAGCACACCACCATTATCACACTTAGCGAAAATTAGCAACAGTTTGATAGTCATCAAATACGCAGTCCATATTCAAATTTTACCAAACTCCCCTCAAATGTCTTTTATGGCTTTTTTTATCTTCCATATCAAAACTCACATTACATTTGGTTTTTATGTCTCTTTACTCTCCTTTTTTTTCTAGAAAAGACCCCTACCCTTTCATCAGTGACATTCATATTGGTGAAGAGTCCAGGCCAACTGTCGTATAGCATGGCCCACATTCTGGATTTCTGTGATTGCTTCCTCAGGGTGCGATGCTTAACTTTCCTCTGGGCTTATATCCCCATCTGTGAAATGGGTGTAGTCGCAGTAGCTGCTGCTCGTCACTACATCCTGCTCCATAGTCGATGTGAGGATTCAATGCACCAAGGCTTGGAAAGGGCTCAGCACAGCACCCAGCACACAGCAAATGGTACTGCTGTCATCGTAATGATCAGCATCCTTCATCCTCATCATCACCACCGCCATCCTCAGCACCCCAGGCTCCAGGCTGCAGCGACACCCAGACTTCCCTGATTCCTTCCTCACCCTTCTGGGCCATCTCATGCTCCTGTTGCCCCTGGTCCTTCTATCCTGGAGAGCTTAATCGATTAATCCTAAACCAAATGAATCTCTTAGCCCCTCAAAGAACTGGTATTTAGCCTTTACCCATCCTCCTGAGGACACCCACTTTGGTCAGAATCACAGTCTTACTAGCCCCCAGTGGCTCAGATGACAGTGAGGCACTGACTGGTGGGATGCCCACTGGGGAGGGGGGCGGTGCTTTGTCACTGCTGGCTCTGGTGGTGACCTTGGAGCTGAGGTTGTCCCTGCCGCAGCTGCTGCAGTGCTGATGGAGGGATGCTGGGGAAAGGAGATTGGCTGGCGAGGAAGGTGAGGAATGTGCTGCCAGGAGATCGGGCTCAGAGCCAGATGCTAATTACGCCGGCCCAGGGGGTGCTAGTCCCGGCTGTCAGCGTCATCTAAGGATGGGGAGGGGGGAGCTGGTGGGAGTCGGGGGGGGGGAGGTGAGAGAAACAGGAAAGGTGAGAGGGACTGACAGGTTGGAGAAATCCACTTGTTCCCCTAGGGTCCACCCTCCCTTCAGACCCGAGCTGTCTGGGAGAAATCGTGGCTGTTACCATAGCAACGGCAGCAGCTGATGTGTGATGCACAGCGTCTTTATTAGAGAACCTCGGTCAAGCTTGTGCCAGTATTTTTCCATCTGAATCTCATTTCTTCAGTAAAACGAGCGAACAGAGGCTGGGAATGGCATGGGTGGGACCGGGGCGGGGGGTGGTGTTTGGAGCTGGAGACAGGAGAGTTCTCAGATATTTTGGTGAATTTCTGGGGATTGTAGACCGAAGAGAAGCAGAGTTTTTACACCGCCTCGATAAGACATAATTTAAATATTCAAACTGCTTCAGAATTCCCTTAAATTATACATGAACTGCTGAAGCAGCATTCCCGTTGCCTTCAGAGAGGTGCAAAGCATGGCACGCTGGAAACCTTAGTGGAAGGGGATGTCCCTTGTGATGAGCCACGCCGCGCCACCCTGGGAGTCAGGCTGACCTCAGACTCCCAGCTCTGCTACTTCCCAGCGGAGCGGCTTGGGGCTAATTACTTTAACTCATTAAGATCAATGTCCTCATCTGTGAAACGGAGGTAATAAGAGTAGCTGCCTCGTAGGGTTGTGATGGGAAATTAAGGAGCAGGTGCACACAGAGTTAAGCCCACTTGACCTGCATTAGATGCTTAATAAGTGGTTGCTACTCTTACTCCTGTGAATATCCCTATTACTACTCCTATTACTACAGCTACTACTGGTACTGGTACTGTTACTATTCTTGCTGTTACTATAACAATGACTACTGTTACTCCCCTCCCTCCTCCTACACCATGGGGATAACAGCCATCAGCTGAGTACAGAATTATGACTCACTGCAACTCCCTCTTCTCCCTTGAATGGTACCCAACTGCCCAAATTTGCCAGCCTTTTTGTGAGGAGCTGGGATCAGAGGCTGAGAAGATGTGATTCCTGCCCTCACTGGCTGTGGACCTAGAGTTAG
The DNA here is from genome assembly GCF_036321535.1 of Camelus dromedarius. Classification (NCBI taxonomy): domain Eukaryota; kingdom Metazoa; phylum Chordata; class Mammalia; order Artiodactyla; family Camelidae; genus Camelus; species Camelus dromedarius. Next base: position 18,804,778 of record NC_087459.1, on the reverse strand, counting down.
ACAAAGACATGACTTCGCGGACAACGAGGGAGTCCTGGAAGAGCGATAGGATTTTTATTAGAAGAGATTGTCCGGTTGATGGATTTCAGGGTTTTTCCAAACTTGTCACTCAAGGACCTCCCCCCTCTCTATTTCTGTCCTGAGCACCACCCACGTTTGTTACTCATTTCAGGTTTCCCCCCTTGAACTTGACTCTCTTTTTATTAGTCAAATAAATGTGATTTCTGAAGGAAAGTTTACAGCGCTATGAAAAATGTAAAACTAGTACCACTTGCCATGAGAGAAAGTAACTAAAAATACAAGTGATAGAAACAGTTCAGTGCTATTGCAGCCTAGTTAATGCTTTTTTCTTACTGGAAGTTTTAAGACTCGGGTTCACTCTGTTCGGGGGGAAAAAAAGGTTGGCAAGTATGAGAAACGTGTTAAAGACACACCAGCACCAAAATGAAACTTTCCTGAGTGAAGGGCTGAAAAACAACTGGAGGGGGATGACATTCTCACTAGGTGGTTCGGTATCTTATGCTCCATGGGTGTCCCACCTGAAATCTGCTGACCTTAATGAAGAACAAATAATGAGCTCTTCTCAGAGGGGGCAGGGGTGGGCAAGAGTCAGCCCTAGAGGGGGCTGCATTTTGGCTGCTTCTAATTGTTCAGGTCATCAAGGACATAGGTGGACATCCCAGGCGGAAGGAACAGCATTGGTGAAGACATGGTGCACACATCATGAAGATAATGCCCTTTCTGGAAACTTCAAGTAGTTCAGAGTCACTGAAGTGGGGAAGGGGCAGACAGACAAGGTCCAGATCTTTCTTAGTGGCACTAAGGAATTCGGATTTCATTCACTGAGTAAAGTGCAACCATTGAAATCTATTCAAGAGTAGAATAACAAGATGGCCAAAGTAGCAATGGTTTAGAAGAAGCATCAACTATGCATGAGGCATCGAATCATCTTCACAACAACTCTGAGGGAAGCAATACCATCCCCATTTTACAGATGAGAAAACCAAGGCTTCATGAGGTTAATCGCCTGCTCAAACGTGGTAGATTGCAAAAATGACCACAAATTCTTCATCTCTCCCCAGGTTTGTCACATGGCAGTCACTTTGCAAAGGGAGTCCGTAGCTCCTCCCATCGAGAGCGGAATCGGCTTTCCCACCCGCTGACCTTGTGATCAATTCAAACCAGAAGAATGCAGGGGAGGGATGATGGGCCAGTTTCAACATCAGCCTCAAGAGGCCAGGCACATTTCTGCTCGTTCCTCTGGAACCGTGACCACCACGTGCACCAGGTCTGGCTGGCCTCCTGAAGAATGAGAGGTCAGGTGGAGCCAAATCCAGCTGTTCCAGCCGCAGCCCCAACCAATATCAGCAGAGCCACCTCCCCGACCAGCAGCTGACCCCGGACACATGGCTGAGCCCGGACAAGATCAGAACAACCGCCAACTGACCACAGACTCACGAGCAAGAGAGAGGGATTAGTTAGTTTCAGAGTCTCTGGCTCGTCAAAGGTTGAAAAACCAGGCTAACCCAGTGGGTAAGTGTTGCAGTTGGGATTGTTACGAGGCTGTGCTTTTAAACCCATTTCTCAGGAACCCGGAGAAGATTTCCACCTTCCGTCGGTATGTGTCAGTTCTCTAGGACAACTGCTCACGACTTCCCACCGAATGTGGACCACAGCTGCCTGGCACCACCGTCACATAAAGATTGATCGATACATTATTGGAACGTAGAGGAGGAACAGGAAAAGGCATGTGTCCACAATCCCCACCCCCCCACCCCCCAAATTTCTACAAGTGGCACTTTCCATAATTCTTTTAAGGCAGAGGCTCTCAGGCAGGAGTGATTTTGACCCTCTAGGGGACATTGCTGGTGTCTGGAGACATTTTTTTATTGTCGTAACTGGGGAGTGGGGTGCTGCTGGCACACGGGGCGGGGGTGGGGGGGAAGCCAGAGGGACTACTAAACATACATCCTACAATGCAGCAGTGCCCCAAAACAAAAGTTTATCTGGCCAAAATGTCAGTAGTGGGGAGGCTGGGAGACCCTGTTTTCACATAGCATGCAAACAAGACCATCATTACGACTATGACAAAAACACATCGGAGCAGTGGCTCTCACCCCCGGCTTTGCATTCATCCAGGAAATTATCTTGAAATACTAATGCCCATCCCCCATACCCAAAGACTCTGAGTCAGTCAGGGTGGAGCCATTTAGAAAAATTCTTTCCAGGTGATTGGGATGTACAGCTAAAGCTGAAAACCACCACTTAAGGAAAGGCAGGATGCCAATGAGTCACACAAAGAAGATAGTGAAACGATGCTTTGAAAACTATGTTTGCCCTTTTTCCTCGTCAGAGTGGCCTCTCCACCCCAGGTCTGGCTCCCCTGATGTTAGAATCTGACTGCAACCCTCTGCGCGAGTCCTTCCAGTCCTGTGGCTTAACTTCCCCTGCCTTCTGTCTGTCTCCACCACCCTCGCCCCAAACAAACACTCTTTCTCTGACGCAAAACTCTTCTTGCTCACAGATTGTCATAAGCCCTTCATAGACAGGAAGGTTTCAGGATTTATTACAGGCTTTTCTTGGGTATTTGAGGATTATTGGCAGGATGCTCTGTCCACAAGAGTCTTCTGATGTCTTTCTGCTTTCATTCAGTGTTCTCTTCTATGCACTAAAAGGTTAACTCAGCAGGCTTGGGATGGTCAAACCCTGCATGTTTCAAAAAATAGAATAAAAAAAGGACTGGCCTTTGATCTGCTCCCAGGAGATAATCTCTAAGCCCTTGGACTATCCTGCCTAATAAGAGTGTCTTCAGGGGGAGGGGATAGCTGAGTGGTACAGCGCCTGCCTAGCATGCACAAGGTCCTGGGTTCAATCCCCAGTATCTCTACATAAATAAACCTAATCATCCCCCCCAAAAGTTTATGCTAACATGTGATTTATAGTGGGGTGATGCTGCATCAGTTTGACCTCTGGAGATGCTGGAGACTGGGTAATTAAGGTCAGCTACACAGTCACCCCATGTCTACATGACTGACCCCCAGTAAAAACCATGGGCATCAAAGCTTAGGTGAGCGTATCTGGCTGACAACGCTGTGTGTATGTGTCACACAGCGGTGCTGGGAGAATTAAGCATTTTCGCTATGATTCCACTGAGAGGGTACTGCCTGCCCTCTGCCCTATGTACCTCCCTCCTTTGCTGATTTTAATCTGTCTCCTTTCCCTGTAATACACTTTAACTGTGACTACAACACCTTGTCTGAGTTCTCGGAGTCCTCCTAGCAAATCTTCAAACCTGAGGGCAGTCTTGGGGGCCCCGGACACATCTTTCCACGTCCTCTTCTCCCTTCTCTCTTCTTCTGGAATAAACTAAAAGATTCCTCTCCCTGTCTCTTACAAGTCAGTTCTGACCATATGTAGATCACTTGGGCATCTCATACTTCCTTCTGAGTAGTTTATCAAGTGAATTTCTTTCAAATAAATTCACGGCTCTCCATGGAAGTGATGCTGGTAAAAACAATTTTCTCTAGCTTATTGCACGCTTTTGCAAATATTCCTGCATAAGCATGGATGTGTGTATGTGCACACGCACATGTATATACGCATGCACATGTGCACCTGGACACACACATACACACACACACAATTATACTCAGAGCTGTCCAACCTTCACCAGAACCAGGGCTGGGAGTTACTGCACTGCTAGAATCTAGAAATTATTTCCACTCACTATAAGGCCAGTGAAAGGAGAATGAAAACACAGGCAGTGTACCTAGGATTGGCCCAGCTGCAAAAGGGAAAGGTCTCTTTAGCACTCCCTTCCAACAGCTAATGATAGTGTAGATGCCATCGCATGAATGTACCATGATTTTCTCAACCAGTTTTCTATTGTTAGATGCTTGGATGGTTTCCAGCATTTCGGGTCTTCCATATAAGGCACCAATAAAGATTCTTGCATAGCAATCATTAGGCTCTTCGATAATTGTTATCTTAAGATAAATTTCTATACATGGAATTTCTGAACTAAAGAGTACAGACGTTTTTAAGATCTTCAATAGATTGTGCCTTTTGAGGACCATATCAATGAAAAACTCACCAGATCTGTGTAAACATGATTTTCTCTGCTTTCTTATCATACTGTGCATTAATTGCTTGCTCCACTAATTAACTGCTCTAAGAGGATGGTTAGCTAAATTATGGTACACTTATACTACAGAGTATTATGCTGCAAAGATAAGGGAAGCTTCTGGAATATAAAGGAGGAGAGAAGCAAAGAGACAGACTTTTCCTATCCCAGTACAATGAAATGAACAAAAAGCTGACAAAAATCTAGGTTAAAAAAAAAAACAAACCACCAGGAGTATTTAGAGGAAGAGAGGAAGGTTAATGATGTCATGTTATGGCTTTAAAATGTCAATGAAAAAATTATAGAAGCTTCAACAGGCAGCTTCTGCCCTGCACCCCAGGAAGAGAGGAATGGATAGAGATAAAGGTGAAAATTCTGAAAAATCTGAGTAACATCCCGCCATTTGGAGAAAAGGCAACTGAGGGGATGAGCCAGCAGCCTGGGGGAAAGGCTCCCACGCTTGCTGGGGGAGAAGCTACTTGCTTCCATCTCAGTGTCCTAAAAGCTAACCCATGCCAGCCTGGTTTATCCCAGACATCAGGAAAAGGAAAGGAGACGTAGACTGCTCTCAACCACCTCGCTCTAACCATCTCCTGCCATAAAAGGACTGGACAGAAGAGGAGACAGTAAAGCTAAGGTAAATCAGAGAAGTCCCCTGAGGGTGTGCGGACGAACCTGGTGCCTGTTCCCTCCTCTCCCCACTCCTGGCTACGAGGGGAGTGGGAGGAATCCCTGGGAAAGCTGGGTGAGGGGATAACTGAGATGGAGTGAACCCTGGATGGGGCACTTAATGCAATTGCAGAAAACAGAAACCAGCCTCCAGTAGCCACCATGGCTCCGAGACTCAGCCTAGCTCTGTTTCCCTTTGCTCCTCACCTTGCCCTATCCCTGATTCAACACCTGACAAAACAGAAACACAGTGAGCTCACCCATTTTCCTTTATTTTTGGGAACTCAACAGACATGCACCAAAGTTGACAGATCGGGAGGTGGAGGTTTAAAGTATTATCTAAAAGTATAAAGGCAACCTCAAATTATAAAGCTAAAGATGACCATAAACCAAGAGGAAGCGAAGAAAACATAATGCTTGTATCAAACTATAGAAAACAAAGGAAATATTTTAAAAAGAGCATATAAGAGAATGAAAACAAATCATATCTGTTATTTCAATAAATGTAGGTGAAGTTTTTTTTTAAAAAAGCAATTTACAGAGAAAGACTTCTTGGGTCAAAAAAGCAAAACACAACTTTTGGTTGAAAACAAAAGAAAATGTAAAACAAGGTATCTCAGAAAGGTTGAAGATTATGAACAAAGGTAAAGATAACAAAAAGGAAGCGGGTTCGTGATATTAATATCAGACAAAGTTGAAACTAGAATTAAATGAGGTAATCAAGACCAACAGGTGCATTTTATAATGACAAACGGTGTGCATACTCTATAGTTAGGTTAAAACTTCAATGGTGTGAGGACGCCACTGAAGACAGCATCAAAATCATCAGAGGATCAGCTTCCAACAGACACCAAGGACCAACAGACACGTGGCTCACTTCTCCCAGTGGAGAAGGAAATTAAAAACAAAGATTTAGGGGGCCTGAATGTTGCATGCAGTTAGGTTGACTTTGTAATTTTGTATCATGTACACTGATAATAAAGGATGCATATTTTCATGGTCCCATGGAATTTTTACACTAATGGACTACGTATCAGGCACAAAGAAAATCTTAACAAAATTCAAAAAGTAAAAATATGACAGACTATTTTCAAATCACAAAGCAATAAAACTGGAAATTAGCCACAAAACTAGGAGGGGGGGAAAAAACTACCACCCACTTGGGTGGGGGAGAATTGTGGGAATGAAGAGAGAAAGAGAGAGAGAGAGATCAAAGAAAAAAAGTAAACCCAAATTTCTCACTATCTCAAATAATGATATAAAGTCCATACCCATCAAAACCTACGTCACGTGGAAAATATGGGTTGTGAAGAGGAGAACACGGAGCTGGAGACAGATACATTAGCGCAGAAGGCAAAGAAAACAAATGAATTCAGTATTCAAAGAAGTTAGAAAAGGAACAACGAGCTACCCTAGGAAGTCAGAAGGAAGAAAATAAGAAAGAAATTAATCAGTTAGAAAACAAAACAAATTGAAAGGGTAGAATTGGTTAATCCAAGTACTGGCTCTTTGGGATGAGGTCGGTTACAGTGACACAGACAAACCACTGAGTGAACTGGTTAGGAAGAAACGGGGGAAGCACGAACACCACGTTAGAAGTAAGGAGGGGGAATTACACAGAGGAAATGAAAAGATTTAGTACCTAGCAAAACTTCGTACAATTACATTTGAAAATCTGAAGGGCATAGATGATTTTCCAGAGAAATAATCAATAACTGTATCAAACTAAAAATCCTAAAACGATAAACAGGAACAAAACTGAAAATGTTATCAACCAGCTCCCCAACAAAAATCCACCAGACCCAGAGGGTATCTTAGAGGAATTCTTCTGAATAGGCAAGAAATAAACAATTCTGCTTCGATATAAATTGTATCAGAGCACAGAGAAGTAAAAGATGTTCATATTTCTGTGAAAGGCACATCAAAACCTGAAAATTATGTCACAAAAACTATGCACCAAGCTCGTTTATAAATATAATTTAGCAAGATGTTACTAAAGAAAACCTAACTTATTTCAGGAATATAGTTAATACTCAGTGTTCAGAAATCTATTAATAAACATAGTTTACCATACATCTTGGTTAAAAAAAAAAAGCACCATAAAATGACATACAAATTTTAATGTTACTAGCATAGAGTAGACAAAATATTCTCTTAACATCTAAATCTCAACGATCTCTGGCTTAAACCTCCTTTCTTCTTTCCAAATTTTGAAAGCAGCACTCTATTTCCCTTGGTAAATCTTTCTAATGTTTTATTTTATTGCTCTTATCAAAGATCTAGGAAATGGATTTATTTAACATTTGTTCTTCTCTGTTGTTTCATATAATAATTGCTACTTTTATCATGACTGAGTCCATCTACCCTCTATTTTAGTTCGTTTACTTCTTTCCCTTAGCATCTTTTTATGGGAAACTTATTTCTTTTTATGCTTTCTCAGTAAAAGTGTTCTAAAATTATGATTTTGCCTCTGATTCCTGGGTTGCTCCTATTTCCTCAGTTTTGAAAGGTAGTGTTCTTTTTGTGTTATTTTGTACATAAACAGAAACTTAAGTTTTAATTTCCTCTTTTCCCTAAAGTAATTTTTATAGATTTAAAAAAATTCTAAGTATTTTGATTTTTTTCCCATTAACCTGATGTTATTCATTTATAGTTTGTTTTTTATCAAATATGTAATCTGACTTGTACAATTTCTGCCTTTGGAATTTAAGTTTTCATTTAGTCTGATATATTATCATTTTTCAATTCGAATTCTGATTTTCTTGTATTTTGTTCTGTCCAAATGAGAATAGTTTGTTAATCTCTTGCTCAATTTTATTTTTGTCAATATTCCTTATAATTTATAGAAATAATTACGTTTAATCTGCACATTCTTTGCCTCAGCCTTGCTTTAAATTTGAGGTAATAAATTCAATGGCACTTAACATAAAGTTCCAAGTTAAAATAACTGTTGACTCCAGCTCTTTTGAGAATGCTAACACGGACTTCTACTTACATAGATTTCTTTTTAAAGACACGTTAAAAAGGTTATTTACATGCTAGTCACAAAATGAAGTTAAATCTGTCCTTTCGTGATTTGCTGTCATCATTTAATTAAGTTTTTGTCTAAGTTTGATAACTAAGAAAGGCCAGGAACTTCCTTAAATTCAGAAATTTGTTTTCATACCCCCAAAGACTCAAAATACTCCAAGGATGTTAACTTTTAAATCTTAAAAAAATAAATGTTTGATAGAGGAAATGGCATTTGTTAGTGTTTATCGTAGAGACTTGCACTTGTTTCCTCCACGTGGTAAGCTACATTTATTCACGGGAGGTTAATTTTTCTTACTGATGTAGTTACAAGGGACCCAGCCAGCATATAGGCTCAGCACAGTCTCTCGGAGTCAAGGAAAAGCCCTTGTAAGACTTTCCTCTGTACTGATGTCATATAACAGAGATAAATGGAGACGACAGTAGAAACTGTTTCAAAAATGCAAAGTAGAATCTCACATTCTTTGACAGTTTCTCTTTTTTTCTATCATTATTTTGCTTTTTATCTCACAGACGTGAAGGTACGATCCTTTTAGGGGGAATCATAAAATAATACTCTGTCCAAAACGCTTTTTTGTCCTCTTTTCTCTAAAATTAGTAGTATTGTTCTGTTTCCTTTATTTTTGTATTTCTTGTATTTTAGGTCACCACCCTCCCCCCCTCTTTTTTCACTGAATACTTTTGATTCAGTTTCCATAAGTGGGTCTCTCGGAAGCATGGTATAGTTCGATTGTTAACATCTCGTCTAAAAGGGCTTTGTTTCTTAATGGGAGTCCTTAAGTCTCTTCATGACTGTTTCATTAGGTCTCGTCACTGTCCTCCTGTTTTATACTTTCTGAAGTTAACGCTCTGTTGTTTATTTTCCCTCTTGTCACTTGAGGTATGAATCATGTCGTCTTCGTGGGTGTTATTGTTCGACTTTCTATAGGTTTGTTCATTTCACTTTTATTCCCAGACACACACCACATCCTCTGCTTAGATAGTTCAGAGTTCCCATAATCCTGTCTTAGTGAAAGGCTGTAATCTGAGGGAAGTGGAATGCAATTTCAAGTCAGGAAACAGTTTGAAGCAAATGCTCCCCAGAAGCTCCAATTTCAGGACACTTGTACACAAAGTTCAAGAAGCTTCCCGAACGTCTCGGTTGATTTAATTGTCTGTCTTAACTAATCTGTTTACTCCGTTAACATCAGGTAGGCGGAAGGTAACTTCGGATCAGGATTCAGTTATTCAGTCCATGTCCTGGGGCCTGTGGGGTAAACTTGATCTACGGGGAGGCAAAATGTGAGCACTGGGGTGTCTATTCATTTGAAACAGGGTTTCTCTAAGGTAAAGAAAGGATCCCCCAAGCTTAGATTACTTTCCTTCCCCTTCCCTGAGAAGGCTTATGTTGTCTGATCTCCTCACCACTTGTTCAGATCCTAATTACCCCTTAATTAACATCTGTATTTAAGAAACACAGAAAACGGAAGGAAAAGAACGGCAGGTTATGAAAATAGGAACTACAGAAACAATTGGTGTGCTGGAAAATGTCGAGGTCAGTGGGTTGAGTGCCAGTTGGGACCATGGTCTGGAGGCTTTTCATGCAACAGCAGCGGGACGGGTAACCTGGAGGTTCGCCAAAATGCGGGCGGAGGCCGGCCTCAGAAATTTGTTTTGATCACTCTTTGGCATTTCCCATTTCCAATTTACAGAAAGGCCACTATATAATTTGTATATCTTCTTTTTGAAGAATTCCTTTTGACAGCTGCATTAAATATTACAACCATGTGATAACACTTACTTAGACACCATATAATCTGTGTTGCACTTAATTCTATTTAACTGGTGTCTTTGTTCATCTTTCCACTTCCATCAAGACATCCCCTATCCTGAGTTCTTTTTTTCTGATTTAGTTTTAATTATATGCATAAGACATGAATGCATTCTTCTTAACAAATGCAAGTTAGTCTAAGTTTCCTCTCTCCCTCCACAGAGGCACAGAAATACCTCTGGTGTGTACCTGTCTGTCTGTCTGTCTACCTAATCAATTTTAACATGTGGTATTTTTAAAAAATGACATCCCATTATACAACTTGCTTTCTCCCCTTCCCCACCTAGTGATGTGTCTTAGAGATCTAATCACATATCTATTTTCAACCACGACAGAAAATTCTTTAGAATGGATACATCACCATTTTTTTGGCCATAACCCAACTGATGGAGATGAGGGTTGTTCTGGTTGGTGGCCACTGTAAACAGGGGTGCAAGGAACTTCCCCCTGTACACCTTCCTGTGCACATGTGCAGAGTTTCTCTGGGGACGGAACTAAGCAGCAGTATTGCTCAGACAACTTCCTTCTGTTACCTTGTATTTCTAGACCTGTGCTATCCAATACAGTAGCCACCAGCCACGTGTAGGCACCGAGCACTCGAAACAGAACTCAATTTTTAGCTTTACTTAATTTTCAAAATTTCAAAACTGAATCAGAAAAACAGATTTTTTTTTGTTAAATTGAATTTCGGTAGGACAAACAAATAATTGCATTGCATAAAATACTATTGTGATAATGCAGAGCACATACATGTGGTCACAGCTGGGCCTCGTGTGCACGTTCCTAGGGCTACACGTGAACTCATCGCCTGTTTAATTGGTGTATATGGACTTATTCAATTTGAATTGTTTTTTCTGTGCACTGATGTAAATCGCTGTAATGTGTCTACTTGACTATTTTATGCAGACAGTATGAGTTGCATGATCCCTTTTAAATTGTAACTGGTAATTAAATCAAAATACATTTTATTTTACTTATAACATAATTCAATTACTTTCCTTTGCAGGAATACAATTTTAAATTTAAAATGAAGGCATACACCTGATGCAGAATCAAATGGAGACTCAGTAGCTAGTGCTATGACCAAAATTGTAAAGAAAAAAGGGGATTGGAAGAAGAAAACGCCACAAATTTCATGATGCATGTTAATTGCAATTTGCTGTGGCAGAGCAAAATAAAAATGCTGTGTTGTATGTTTTAACACACACACACACACACACACACACACATACACACATACACACATACCTGTTGAAGTTAGCTGCCTGAAATCAGAATAAAATGCTGAACAATTTTAAATAGGTTTTAACAGAATCAGAGATTGTAAAATTTGGCCAGCTGTAAAATGATTCTTGTGCACACATGCATACAATTTTTAATGGAAAGATGGTAAAAGAAATTGTTTTTTACAGAAACAGACTCACAGACAGAAAACAAACTTATGGTTACCAGGGGGAAAGGGGGTGAGAAGGGATAAAGTGGGACTTCGAGATTTGCAGATACTGACTACTATACATAAAATAGATAAACAACAAGGTCCTACTGTATAGCACAGGGAACTCTATTCAATATCTTGTAGTAACCTATAATGAAAAAGAATATGAAAATGAATATATGTATGTATATGTATGACTGAAACATTATGCTGTACACCAGAAATTGACAACAACATTGTAAACTGACTATACTTCAATATAGAACACAAAAAACAAACAACAAATTGTTTTTTTGGTTATGAAAATTTTGTTAGAAATTATGAGGAACAGACTAAAAAGATACATCTTTTTCAAGTGAGCCATCTTCAATTAAGCGACCAAACAAATGCCCAGAAAATAAAAGAATTTATCAAAGACAAATCAATACAAATTTTGAAAAATAGCAAATTTTAGCTGAGTCATGCCATAAGACACTGCCCAGTTCATACTTTGGGTATATTTTGTCTTAAAGGTCTTCCAAAAGTATAAAGAAACATTGTAAATTCATGGCTTAAAAAAATATCGGTAGGTTAGAATTTTTGAATCTTTTATATCCAATCAAGGAGAAGTTCAGTGAGATATGAAAAAAATTAGTTGCTATCATGCCAGATGGTGCTATGTTCAGTCAAAAATCTGGATTTATTAGGATTTCAAAACAAGAGACTGATGTTCCCCTTATTGCTTCATCCCACTGTCTGATGTATATTGAAAATATTTGTGTTCACTTTCAGAAGCAGACTTTATGGAAAGTGTTATGGATACACATTAAAAGTATTCTGTGTATGCATTCAAATGTGGTGACTCATCACCAGCGTGTGGAAAGGAATAGAAAGCAGCCCATGTGATGATCTTGGGTCTCCATCTAGGTTCATGGGTTGCGTCATGGAAGAGTTTTACAAAGATCTACTGTACTGTGAATTCCAATTCAAGGTTTTCTTGGAACAGAAGAAATTCTTACCAAATATTTAACAAGCAAAGACAACAAATGGCAGTGTGATTTATCAGTCACTGATATCATAGTATGTATGAATGAGATATATTTGAAGCTCCAAGGAGAAAGCAAAGGCTTACTTGTGACCTGGCTAGAAGAGTACATGATTCTATTTACAATAGCCAAGACATGGAAACAATCCAAATGTCCATCGACAGATGACTGGATAAAGAAGATGTGGTATATATACACAATGGAATATTACCTAGCCATTAAAAAGAATGAAATAATGCCATCTGCAGCAACATGGATGGACCTGGAGATGGTCATTCTAAGTGAAGTAAGCCAGAAAGAGAAAGAAAAATGCCATATGGTATTGTTTATATGTGGATCAAAAAAAAAAAAAAAAAGACACAAATGAACTTATTCACAAAAGAGAAAGAGACTCATAGACATAGAGAACAAATTTATGGTTACCAGGGAGTAAAGGAGGTGGGAAGGGATAAATTGGGAATTTGAAAATTGCACCTCTTGGGGTCTGATGGAAATGTTAGCTATCTGGATTGTGGTAGTGGTTTCATGGGTGTATACATCTATCAAAATTCATCAAATTGTACATTTGAAATATATGTAGTTTACTGTACAGGAACCGTACCACAATAAAGATGTTAAAAAATAAATCAAAAAACACATAAAAGCAATGTAAAATGTAATAGTTTAGAAAAACTTTAAAAAGACTACTGTAAAAAAAGGTACAAGGATTTACACTGAAATTAAACCTATTTATAATGCAAATCAATAATTTTCTACAGATTTTAATAATATGAATCAATGTAAAACTATTTCAAATTTTCATAACCAACATTATATAAATTATGTGCAAAACCTGCAAGAAAAATTGGAAGAAACTTGAAGAGAAATTTTTATTGGTACTGATAAAGCTAGAGTCTTTTTCCAGTTTGTACAACACTCCCTTACCTTCCATGTGGCTAAAACAGAGTTGACACAAGGAAACCATGTATTAACGCAACTTGAACAAACACCATTCTGAAACTAATACGCTTTGGCTTCAGACAGTTCTAATAAAGATGAATTGGTTTCGTCCATGTGGAAGTGAATATTAAAGGCAAATGATTTTTTTGGTACTTGATTCAGTAATTGGAAAACTTTTAAGCAGAAATGAAGCAACTTGGGAACGTGGTCCTATGTTTTCAGCTATATGTATAAATACAGATTAAATATTTCCCATCAAAATGTAGCATCTGGATGAGCTGTGCTATGAGAGTAAAATACACCCTGGATTTCCATGACCTAAAACAACAACAGAAAGGAAGACAATTCACTAATCATTTTTTAAATATTGATTACAGGTTGACACAATGATATTTTGGAAATATTGGTTAAATAAAATATTAATAGTAATTTCAACATGGTACTAGAAGATTTTGAGTTATGTATGTGGCTTGCATTATTCTTCTGTTGGAAAATACTGATATAGAATCCCTCCCTTCTGATTAGTGCCAGATCTCCTTCCAGGAGAATTACCCACTGTGATTAGGTCTGACAAGAGAGTAATTTAAGGCGCTTGCCTCCTCTCTCAACTCCCACTGCGGCAGTCCAAGGAGCCAGATCCGAGGGGTTGGCCATGAACCTGGGAGTAATAAGCTTACTCTTGGGACTTTGATTCTGGGCTAAGTGGTGCAGAGATAGGATGGTTTGGAAACCAAACTCAGTGCAGTGTCAGTGGCAGAGTGTGCACTAGACCTTTTAATTCCCCAAACTGTACTCCTTCTACGAATGGGGGTTGGGGTAGGTGAACGCTGGAGAATCAAACAGAAAGTCCACTACAGAAGTGTAGCCAGAGGAAGATGTCAAATCAGGCAAAGATGGCGTCAAGCCGTGTGAGGGATGAGGAAGCCTTCAAACAGGGAATAAGCAAGAAGGGTGGGAGCCAGGGAGATGGAAACAGGGTGGATCGTGCAGTGGAGCATGAGCTGAGAGCAAGAATAATGGGTGGATCGGGGTGGTGGCTGAAAGAAACCACACACAGATTAAGTAAGATGCAGATAAGGACTCCATACCTGCACTAGTCAACAGTCCTGCTCAGAAAATCATCGTCTCTGAGTTTTGGAGTGAATACCTGGGTTAATTCAAGAAAAAGGACTCTCTGGAACCATCTAATGCCATGGCAGCCATGGAGGTGCTAGTGGGGATTCCTGCTGGCAAGAGGAATGACAGCATGATCTCCCCTCCTTCCTTCCACATGGGGGAGGGAGGTGGTGCCCATTTCCTGTCCCCTCATCCTACTTTCTCTATAGACCAAGTCCTGGGGTTCCCATCAATGTGATGGATTCTTAATCCGGAGAGATTTAAAGGTTTCTCAGTCCCTCTGGCTATTATTTCAGGTTTGATTCAGGGTCCAGCTTGTAACTGGGATCCTGTGACCAAGCCCCTACCTTATGCCCTGGTTCTGACAGCGCCTCCCTCCTTCACTCCTGGGCCTGAGTCCCAGTCTCAGTGCCTTGCTTGGGACATCGTTAACTCCTCCCAGGGGCTGGGACTGTTCCTTGAGTCTCAGCTCAGCGACCACAGTCCTGCTTTCTATTCACTGACTGGTGCTCATGCGTGCCTGACTTACCTGACCTCAGATGCTCCTAGGTTCCCCACGGTTTGCTCCCCACACCCCCATGTTGAAACAACTAGGGACAAAGTTGCTTGGTCTCTTAAAGTCTAACAACACACGTAAACTGACAGTTCTGTCTACAGATCGGAGCCTCCTTGCCTGGTCTTGGTCTAGACCCCTTCCCCATGGCACCTCCTGTGTTGTAGTTTATCCCTGGGTGTCTGGTTCTAATCACAGCCACTGATTTGGGCAGAACCTTTGGGACAATCATTCTGTTATCTCAGTTTTTTTTTTCTGTCTAGAAAAATCGTTCTCAGAGGGACCCAGTGAAACTCAGCTTATTAATATACTTCTTTCTGGCTTTAACTTTAATACCATTTCAGTTTAGCGATTTCCCTCCTAGCTTTCTTCTTCTGTCGTTTTCCCAAAAGACCAGCTTCTCTAACCACCTTTCCCTGATTGAACTCCATGAGGGGCCAAGACGTTCATTTGTTTAGTTCACCTGACGAATTCCAAGTACCCAAAATGGAGCCTGGCACGCAATAGATGCTCAACAAGAACCATCGAATAAGTGAAGAAGGAACTAGGAGTCAGACTCCACAGAGGGGGCAGCACACGTTAGCAGTGACTAGTACCCCTGCTTACATAGAGCACACAGGATAAATCTTACTTATAGCAGTACACGTCGTTTTTGTTTTCATCAGTACTGGTCTTAAGAACATCCCTTAATCTATGAAAGCAGGACTTCTTTGCCTCCCGATTTTGATTTGTCTACCTTTCCACTCCCACCGCTGACCAGCTTTACCAGCCACTAACCCAGGTGACGCCACACTGACTCGGCAGACCCCACCAGCCAGCCTTTCCTCATTATGTTCCTCCTACATCTCTACGAGAGCCTCCTAACTGGTCTTCCTGACTCCCTCCCTCCCCGACTCTCCATTCATCCCCTGCAAGTGGCCACTGATGTTCTAAACCCTGTGAATTGCATTGGAGAAAGCATGCGTGTCAGAATGGCCAGAAGGTGACTCGCTACCACGCTGGTAAGCTGTTTGAAGATGGACATGATTTATGCCCAGCTAGGTCCACCTCGAGAAGCGACAGCTGCCGTAGGAACATGGTCCATTGGCCTCTGTCTTGGAGTCATGATGGTTACATTTCAAACCTCACCCCGTTTCTCTTAACCCAGTTTTGATTTCATCCCTGAGTCATTGCATGGTCAGAATTTTGAGCTGAGCCTTAGTCGGAACCCCAGGCAGCTCTGGGCTGGATGGACTGACCCACGGCCCCCAGTGTGAGGATACTACCTGTTCCATTCCTCGGGCAGCGGAATGTCTTGGGAGCCAGGACACCTGGCTTCTAGGCCTGGCTCTGCCACTAGTTGCATGACTTGGGGCAAATCACATCACCTCTCTGGGCCTCAGTGTTCACACCTGAGAAATGAAGGGGTTGCATGGTATTAGTGATTCTCTACTTTTAATTTTTCTCCCTCCCAAATACAGCTAGTGAGATATAATTACCAGTGAGATACACTCCCATATGCGACTTCTGGGTGTTAAATTCCCCCCTTCTTCACTCAGGGAAGCCTATTAGAGGGGAGAGGGTATGTAGCTCAAGTGGTAGAGCGCATGCTTAGCATGTATGAGGTCCTGGGTTCAATCCCCAGTACCTCTTCCAAAAATAAATAAATAAACCTAATTATCTCCCCCAACCAAAACCAAACAAACAAACAAAGAAACAACAAAAAAAGAGAGCCTATTAGAAACAGCAAGCATCCACTGTATAGCACAGGGAACTATATTCAACATCTTGTAATAACTTATGATGGAAAAAGAATCTGAAAAAGAGTACATATCTATCTATATATATGTATAACAGAATCACTTTCCTATACACTTGAAACATTGTAAATCAGCAATACTTCAATAAAAAAATAAAAATAAACAAGAAGAAATTTTTAAAAGCCTATCAGAACGCAGGGAAATGGCAGAAAATTTCAATGTGTTTTTATTAATATTTTTTAAAAATGAATAATCTGTAAGCTTGGTATTTTGACTGTAATCAGGTTACACTTAGTGAGGGTTTAATTACCCACCTTCAGAATAAAAAGACAGAGAGAGGGAGGGAGACAGAGAACACAGGAAAGAAGAACTCATCACTTAGTGAAGAATGAGTGTGAGGTGGGAAATAGGGACCTGCTGGCTTCTCCGTTGGTCTCAGTCTTTGCAAACCTCCCATCTTGCCAAGGTCTCATTAAGCTGAGATTTACATATATCATTTTTTATATAAGGCCCCTACATGCAAACCAATGACATTAGCTCGTGTTCAATTAAAGAAATGAAAATCTGTACCTATGCTTTTGGGGGAAGAAAATGTGCCCAAAAAACAGCTTATCTCCAGTATGGCCTCTTCCTTCAAGTTTCTCACTGGAAAATTTGGTGCAGTTTTTACCGCCTCTGCTGGCTTGCTGATCCTCATGTCAGATGTGACTCTGCAGAATTCTACACAGTCTTGTTTACAGGTTTTGTGAGTCACCCTTGACAACTGCTTGGTTTGTGAACCAAGATTGATAGCTGCTGATCTAGGTCTCTTTAAGGTCTCACCCAGCATCCAAGTGCTGGAAAAGGCCTGATTGAAGCACCCCGATCCTTTACCTGGCTTCACCTTACCTCGTATACTTTTCCACTCTCCTGCCTAAGAGGAGTGCACCACTCTGCTGTGCCAGCCATTTTTCTTATCAGCATTTGTGTCTATCTTTCACTTTTATCCCTTTGTAAGAAAGGGACGTCACTGCTGTCTCACTGTGAGGAAAGGCCCCTCTTGATTAGCAGATACACACTACTATGTATAAAACAGACAAACAGCAAGGTCCTAGTGTGTAACACAGGGAACTGTATCCAATAGCTTGTAATAACCTATAACGGAAAAGAATCTGAAAAAGAATAGATACATATGGGGGGGGAGGGCACAGCTCAGCGGTAGAACAAGTGCTTAGCATGCACAAGGTCCTGGGTTCAATCCCCAGCACCTCCATTAAAAAATAAATAAATAAAACCTAATTACCTCCCCCCCCAAAAAATAAAAATAAACAAATAAATAAATAATATGTATGTATAACTGAATGACTTTGCTGTACACCTGCAACATTGTAAATCAACTATAATTCAGTAAAAAAAAAAAAAAAAGAAGAGATCCCTCTTGCCCATGTTAATTCTCCCCCTTGTACTTTGATTTAACACCTGCCCACACCACTCCCCCGCCAGCATCGTTCTTTCTGTCACCTATGTCTTCAGCGTCTCTCTTCCCTAATAGACTGTAAGCTGCATGAGGGCAGAGATTGTGTGTAGTTGTGTAATTCTCTGCTCTTTGTCAGCTTTAAGAACCTGTACAAGAGGGGGAGGGTACAGCTCAAATGGTAGAGCGCATGCTTAGCATGCGTGAGGTCCTGGGTTCAATCCCCAGTACCTCCTCTAAGAATAAATAAGTAAATAAACCTACTTACCTCCCCCCAAAATTGAAAAAGAAAGGCAGACCTGAGGAGTAACTAGGATATACCTTTGAAGACCCTGTACAGGAGGTACTTAGGACACGAATGACTAATGGATTGAATGCAGAAGTAAATGAAAGTATTCCTGTCCACTGATGTCTCGATTTAGCAAGTCATCATGCTCTAGTTTTTCTCGTCCTTTGTGATAAACACTCCCACATAATACTCTCCTAACTTTCAAAGTGCTGGAAAACTTGTCAGCATGCACTCTAGTTGCTCGCGTCCCATTTCTCCTTGAAGCCCTGCGTTCTGGCATCTGTTGCACCCACATGAGTAAAACTGCTTCCACCAACGCCATCAAGAACCTACGTGTCACCAAGTCCAGTGGACAAATATTTGGCCTCATTTTCCTTGATCTCCTGACTCTCAATCCTAAAATTGTTTGAATGTTTGCTGAATGACATTATTATTCTCATATAAGCAGAGGGGAGACAGAAAAGATTTTTTTTAAATACAAGAGTGACAGTAAAAATAGCTATTGCTTCCGTTTTCCCACGGTGATTAGTTTAAGGGAGGCTGGACACAAAGCCAGTCAGAGATGACACAGGTGCATTTGCTTACTGACTCACGTATTCATTCAAACACACACACACGTAGTGACTCCCTTTAATGTGCACTTTAATGGGAGAAAGATAAGGCAGTGGATTTCAGGGAGGGTCCCTCTGGTGGTTGTGTCTACCAGTGAGACAGCTAATTTTGAATTAAAAAAAAAATAGGGGGGAACAGTTGGTGAAGGAATAAATTGAGAGTTAGGGATTTGCAGATACTAACTACTATATATAAAATAGATAAACAGCAAGGACTTACTGTGGAGCACAGGAAACTATATTCAATACCTTGTAATAGCCTATAATGAAAAATAATATGAAAAGGAATATATATATAAATAACTGAGTCATTATGCTGTACACCAGAAATTAACACAACATTGTAAACTGACTATACTTCAATTAAAAAAAAGGAGGATGGGCAGTCATAACCAACAAGCCCTTCGAGAGAAAGAAGGAAAGGACGGAAGGAAGGAAGGAAGGAAGAAAGAAAAGAAGGGAGGGAGGAAGGAAGGAAGGAAGGAAAAAAAGAAAGAAAGAAAGAAAGAAAGAAAGAAAGAAAGAAAGAAAGAAAGAAAGAAAACTACTGACATGTAATATTTATATAAAAATGCACACATCACAAAAGTTCAGTTTGATGGATTTTCACAGACGGAACACACAGCTGGATTAAGAACAGAACATTGCCAGAATTCACACCGTGTCTCCTTCTAGACGCTCCTTCTCCTCCACAGTAACTGCCCTCCTGACTTAATGTCCTAGATCAGTGTTCCTGCTTTTGTGCTCTGCATGAATGGAACCACACAGGACACACTCCGGCTGCCTCACTTCTCCTGCTCCATGTGGTATTCGCAGGATTCACGGACCTCGCCCTAAGTGGGTGCGGCTCATTCACTCTCATTGCCATCTGAATTCTTTCAGCAACACTTTCAGCTTCTCCACCTGGGACCTTCCTTCCCACCGTAATGATGGTTCCCTCTCTCCCAGTAACATTTCCGGTCCCCCTTCCCTGCTCTTCCTCCATACCTCTAATCACCACCTAACACACCATACATTTTATTTATTTTGTGTATTATTTGCCGCTGGCCTAGAAGGTGAGTTCTGTGGAGTCAGATAAGTGCTCAATAGACACCTTTTGAACACATGAACCTCAGCTACTTCTGCATGGTGCCCAGCTCGCCCAGAGAGGGAGGGGGGTGGTTGGGGGTGGGAGGGGTGCCTTGTCGCCCAGACAGAACAGATGGGTGAGAAATGCAACAAAATGTCATTTAGCAGGAGACGCCAGCCTGATGTGGAACCAGGTGTGACTCTCCTGGGACATCTGTACCACAAGCATGAATACAGACGCAAAAATCCTATATAAAATGCTTGCCAATGATTTTCAAAGGTTTATTAAAACTGAAAAAGAAAAAGGTCCAGAAATTCCTATCCCTTGGGATATGGGGAAATTAGATGTGAACTTTCTGGCTTTATATGCTTTTGCATCTTTTGAATTATTAATAATAAGATCTATTGATTTAGTAATTAAAATTTAAAGAATAACACACCACAGTTAAGTAGAATTTATCCTAGTATTGTAAAAAACCATCGAATATTGACAAATTGCTATTAAAGAAATCACAAGGGCCTACAGTATTTTATGAAAAAAATCACAAATTTAATATCACAATAATAGGAAAATGCATGGCTTTGAGTAAGCACTCAAATATTTCCTGAATGAATGAATGAAAATGTATTAATACGTTAAATCATCCCAATAGGTCAAATAAACAAAAAACTCACCATTTAACTAATAAATGCTGAAAGAACATTTAAAAAAGAATTCAGCATCCATTCCTGATGAAAACCCTTTGAATGTGTTAAAGGTTTCCATCACGTGCCTCCCTGCAAACCACTGCAATCTGGCTCACGCTGGCACCATGCCATGGAAACTGTGCTCCCCAAGGCGCTCGGTGCCCTACATATTGCCAAATCCAATGCACTTGGATGGGGACCAATAAATATGTAATGAATTAAGGGATGGATGATCAAAGAATCTCAGATCAACAGTCAACATCATACTTAATAAAACACCGGAGTTGTCTCTTTAAAGTCAGAAACTAAACCAGGATGTGAGCTACCACTGTCATTTGACGTTTTCCTGGAGGCTCAAGCAAAAACAAACAAAAAACCATGGAGACAAAACAAGGTATATAGCTCTTGGAAATGAAACCAAAACGATCTTGCCTGAAACCTTGGAGAGTCATACAAAAACGATCAGATAGAAGAAGAGAGTCCTCAAAGTTTACAAAATAAATACCCGCAGAACAATAGTTTTCCCCTAAAACCCAGCAAATGGAACGTCTATGGAATGAGATGAATGATGAGACAATGGGGAAAGTATGACATGAGGGAGGCACCGGATCCCATGAAGTACAAGTAATTAAGAATCTAGGTGAAAGTTGCAGAATTCCAGCTTTACACATTAAAAAAGAAAACAGTCATATGGAGAGTAAGATTGTTTTAAATTGGCTAAATGTGCAGAATAAATGACGCTTAGGTGGTGAATGTACTACTAAATTCTGGGTGGAAGAGACAGGCTGGATTCCCACCATAAACAGACCAGGTCCAGCGTAACTACAAGAAAGAGTCAATGTGGTGGAAGTGGGGCTCGTCCTGCCCTACCCTGGAGAGCATATTCTGCTTCTCTTGTTGCTGTTCGTAATCTCCGTCTGAGGTTCCTGAATTTATAACCTCAGTTTCCCTGGGATGATAATCTGCTCTTTTAGAGAAGTGACTTGACAAGACGTGGGAAAGTATAAAAACAAGAACAGAGATGTTGGAAAAGAAGTTCCAACATGAACCTTTAGGTTCAGCAGAAAATGTTCACGGTCCTTGTGATAAGTTGTGGGGTTTTGCATATTATTTAAGGTATGTAAAACACTTAGAAGAATTTTACTAACTAATGCTCATTTATTTTGAAATTTTATTATTGAATTTTCACACTATTCTAAGCACTGGGCATACAGTGATGAGAAAGACGGATGAGTCCCTGCCTTAATGGAGCTTAAGTTCTACTCAGAGAACAAATACACAACTAACATTATTTTAAAAGTGATTGGCACACTTATGGTCAATTAATCTATGACAAAGAAGGCAAGAATATACAATGGAGAGAAGACCGTCTCTTCAGGAACTGGTGCTGGGAAAACTGGACAGTCACATGCAAAACAATGAGATTAGAACATTCCCTCACACCATGTACAAAAATAAACTCAAAATGGTTTAAAGACCTAAATGTAAGACCTAAAACCATAAAGTTCCAAGAAGAGTCCAGGTGGAAGGTGATACTGGCTGGGAAGAGGACGGCAGCACTGTAATCGGAGAGACGTGGAGTAGCATGAAGGTATGTTGCGGAGGTAGGACCAAAGACTGTACCTGTGGGTTGATCGGGCGTGGGAGGTGAGGCAATGAGAACTCAGGGAGAATGTCTAGTGCTTTGGACTAAACGTCTGGGCGGATGGTGGAAAGATATTGGAGGTGGGGTGGGGGGAGCAACAGGTTTGTTAAGGGGACATCAAGGATTCTGGTTTGGACCTATAAAATCTGGGGTGCTTATTAGGTACCCGGGTGGCAGCGATGTAAGCAGGCAGCTGGATGTGGGAAGTCAGAAGTGTGTTATCAGCCTGTAGATGGTATTTACAGACATGAGACCTCAGATAACAAAGGAGAGGATTTAAGTGGAGTGATGCTGAGGTCCGAGGCCTGAACCCTGGGGCATTCAGATATTTGGGGTGAGTGAGAAGAGGAGGAGGAACAAACAAAGGGACTGAGAGGGAGCAGGAGGCAGACCAAGAGAGGGGTGTCACGGAACTCAGGAGACGAAGGTTTTCATTGTGTCAAGGGCTGCTGAGAGGTTGAAAATGACGGAGATGCGGCTACTGAACTGGCAAGTTGAAGGTCATTAGCGACCTTCACTAGAGAGGTTTCGTGGGACTTGTCAAAATCTGATTGGAGGGGGCACTCGTGGGGCCAAAAGTACAAGGGGAGGGCTGCACATTATCCATCTAAATATTTAAGAGATATCAACTGAGCAAATTTCTAAGTAAAATATTATTATAGTCATCGTATATTGGGAGGTGAGATTCAAATTTAGAGTTCTCCGACTCCTTGAGTTCCTTACCAGATGAGCTGGCACAGAGAGAACTGGTCCCCTGACCTGCCCCCGCCTTTTCTTCCCTCCACTCCGACTGAACATCCAAGTTCCACCTACACACGCTTCCCTAACCCTCCATCTTAGCAGACAGCTGTCTCTGAGGCATAGAGATGAACGCACTGCATGCCTTGGATCTGGGGAACCACCCCCTCAAAGGCCCTGGGCGCTGGTTTGAGACCATTTAGACAGGGAATTCCAGAGTCCAGAGCATCCTAAGCGAGGTCTGGGGAGGGGGCAGGTCTGAGGGCTTGTGTTCCCCTCGTGGGGATGGGCATAGCAGGACGGAGGCCAGCGTGGGGTCCTCTAAAGCATGGAGCGTAGGGGCCATATCGGAGCAGGTTAAAGAGAGAATGGGGACTATGAGGTAAAGCAGTGAGAAAGCAGTGTAGACAGCTCTTTGAAAGAACCTTTCCTATAATGGGGTAGTAGCCAGAAGGAAAGGAAAAGCCAAAGATAACTTTGTGTTTTTCAAGACAGCACTCTTGCTTGCTGATGGAAATGATGAGTAGGTGGGAAAGTCGCTGAGGAGGAGTGGGTGGGATGATGCTGGGCACAGAGTCCTTCAGCAGGTGGGAAGGCAGCACCTGGGGCTTGGGTGGGGAGACTGGCGTGGACAGCGCCTCCACTGTGAGACAAGGGGAAGCATATTAAAGAGGCATTGATCTAGGTGGGCTGGTAAATCCGGCAGTGGGAAGGAAAAAAGATTGTTCCTTTCAAATTATTTCTAATACTTATTTTTTTTCTTTACATTTTCTAGGTGACTTCATTTATTTATATATTTTTTTTAGTTTTTTGCGGGGGAGGATAATTAGGTTTATTTATGTACTTTTAGAGGCAGTGCTGGGGATTGAACCCAGGACCTTGTGCATGCTGAGCATGTGCTCTACTACTTGAGCCATATACCCTTCTCCCCACTCCTAGTGCTTATAATTCCATAGTGAATGAGGTCATCCATTGAGAGTAGGGAGAGATGAGTTGTGAAAAGTCCTCTGGGACACTTAAAAATGGTGAAGATGGTAAATTTTATGGTACGTGTATTTTATCATAATTAAAAATAGTAATTTTCAAAAGGTGAAAAAAGGCTAATAAATAAATCCTCTCCTTCTTCCAAAAATAAAAAAGAAAAAGAAAAAAGCTACCTGGGAAAACAGGAGAGTAAATATATTAGGGAAATGTAATATTAGAGGGCAGTCCTAGGGGCTTACTGGATATTTGTGGACGTAAATCTAGGGCAAAACCAATAAGCTTAATTGTGAGAGTTTTTCCTCCTGCTGCCTTCAGTTGCCAGGGTACAAACAGGTGAAGTAGTAAGAAAGTTGGGTTAAGAGAGTTTGATTGCTGTAAGAAGATTTGTGACTTTAATTAAAAATATTTAAGGGAATTTGACGGACTTAGACTAAAACTGAAATGTTGAAAAACCTCTGGACTAGTAAATAATTTCAGGTTTGTAAAGAGTGTTTAGGTGCTTAGCAGTTTTGTTTGTTCCATTTATAAACGTCTGCTTGGTCAGACATTTGAAGAGCCGAAGAGAATCAGATCTGTAATTGTGGTTAAAAATGCCAAAGCGAAGGGAATGTGGTAAATCAAGTTTGTAAATCATGTTAAATATTCAGGAGAATTTACTGTCAAATTTATAAGCTAATTTAGCGTTGACATAAGAACAAATGAAAATTAGTCATTAACTTTAGATAAGACATAGGTAGACTTATAACAGCAGTGGGATCTGTGTTAAAGGCTTAGGGAAAATTAAGATTTTAGATTTACAGCCTTAGCAAATTGAGCATTAGTTAAAATACAAGTTACTGTAAGTACACTCTTGCATGCACTAAGGCCCAAATTTAGATGCTAAAAATATGGCTGTTCCCTATGAGATGCCATCTTATGCCAGTCCCCCCCCCCATTTTTTTTCTCAGCACAAATATCTACCCCTGTGTTCCAAAATTCCACAAAAATGACAGAAAAATACGCATATTATCTATACATACAAAATTATTTACATGTGCAAGAGTATTTATATTTTAATATTATTTGTATACAAAATGTTTAACAGTCTGGCAAATTTTGCATATGGGTCCGTGATTAACAAAAAACAAGACAGAGTCCGATTAGTAAATCAGAAATGGTAAAGAATGGTAAAGAAAACACAGAAGGTTTGCAATCAGTGGAAAAACCACGGGAGAGAAACTTGACACTAAACACTCCTGAGGGAAAGTAGCTTTTCCGAGGGAGCCAGGGGGAAATCCAAGATTAAACAAATATGAAGAGAGAGAGAGGTCCCCCTGGACAGTCGTTAAGGTAATTAAATACAGGGCTGCCTTTGGCCAGGCTGGGTCAGACATCGCCCTCTAGCTGGCAGCTCCAGTCAGATAAAGTTCCCAGGATAAAGACCCCAGGACTACTTTCCGAACAAAGGAATGAGAGTAAGTTTCCTGGAGGAGTTTCCTTGAAGGCTGGTCGGGCTGGGAAAGCAGAGCTCTTTTTTAACAGGGCTTCCAGAACAACAGGGACCGAGGTTGGGGAAGAAGAGGAAAGGTCCTCGGGGCCTCTTCCCATCACAGCCACGTGGGTGGCTCTCCAAGGTAGGATGCTTCAGAGTAAACACAGGCTGCCGAAGGCACAGTGCCCCAGAGAACGCTTAGCACCCCAGAAGGACAGAACACCTTTGCCTCTAGAACATAAATGACCTGGTCTGGCAGTGCATTTACCCCTGTCCCTTCTAAGCCCGGGAACTGGCTCCTAAAATAACAGGATTCTCATTTGGACTGACAGCACTCCAGCTTCCAACTCGGCAAATTCCAGAGAAAGGGGTGGTGGATGGATACAAGAAACAGAATGTCTGAAAACACCAGTAAACCTTATGATTATATCTAAATAAATGTGGATATGTAAATCATGAGAAAAAATTCAAAGCTAGAACTAGGTTTTCATAAGATTTCAACATTGGAGCAGGGGACAGGAAAGAATGTGAAGGTAGGTTACGGCTTGAATTGTTCTGGGGGTGCTGTAAATGCAGAGTAAATCCAGAAACTCACAGGAAGGTAATCTGTCAGGAGGTTTAAGAGGAATTGGAATGGGTCATTCAGGAGGCTTCCGGGGTGCTGGTGATATTTCATTTCTCAATGTAAAAATTTTAAGTTTTGTTTGCTTCATTTTTTTCCAGAGTGTCTTCTATTTCTGTGCATGTGGTATTTTGTAATGAAACATTTAAAAAACAAACAAAAATCAAGAATGACTGATAAGATTTGAGATTCTGCAACCTGGCTGCATGGACTACGTGGGGAGGGTTTAAAAAATGCTGATGTCCAGAGCACACCCCAGACCACATAAATTAGAATCTCTGGGATGGGGTCCTACACATGCATCTGAGAACCACTGTACTTGAAGAATAAAAATTAAAATAAGCAAATTCATCAGGAGGAGACGTTCATCACAATTGATGTTAATGGGTTAAATTCCCTGACTAAAAGACTGAACTCAACAAGATCACCAAGATCCAAGTTTTCTGCATTTCTCAGGTTTCCTAGCTTGGTATTGGCTCTGGTCTCAAATTCCTTGTGGCTACAGGTCTGCCGTAGAAATACTGTCCGCATATCCTTTTAGGTTTGTATTAAGAGGGAAAGAACCCTTGGGTATGTGCCAGAAGTCTCAGCAAAACTTTCATGGCAACTTTTTTTTTCTACTGTGATCATACACAGGGTTTCTGCTGTAATCCTGAGCTAATCACTATGACAGGAGACTTTGGGATTGGCCAGGCCTGCACAACCCCTGCCCCAAATTTGGGGCGGACTCGATATTGCCAGAATGACATAGGATGAGAGTTTTGGGGAGAAGAGGTGCCTCAAACAAAACCCAGCAGCTGTTAACAGAAGTAGAGTGAATGGAGGTGGGGCAATGAGTAAGAAAAAAACGAAAAATTCCATCACGGAAACAGAGATTCAAGGCTTCAGAAAACAATGAAAACGAAACCAAAGTGGGTAGGTTCAAAGTGGAGGTTAAGAGATGGGAACTGGTTGGAAACAAACATCTTGCTCTGCAGAAACGGTTGCCTATGGCCTTGACCGTGGCCAGAGAGGAAGCTATTAAGGGCAGTGGACAAGCTGAGTTAATATCCACGGCTCCTGGTCCATCCTGTATCCGCAGCTCAGATTTCTCTCTCCACATTTATCTACACACCTGCCTTCTGGACAACTATCCTGCATGTCTGAGAGGCAGCTCAAATTCATCATGTCCAAAACTTATCAAAAGATGGCAAATCGGCTCTTCCTCTTAAATTCCTTTATTTTGTTAATGACCTCACGCTCTAAACGGGGAACCTGGAATCATCTTTTCATTCCTTCTTCTCTCACCTCTGTGTCTCATCTTTCTCTGGGAAGGGTTTCCATCTCCATACTGTGTCTGGGTCCACCCCTGACTCTTTATCAGCACAGCTATAATTTAATCATTGTGTGATCTGTTTAAATAGTGATCACTTCCACTGGGCTGGATCCAGGACAACAGGCCTATTGCAGTCTTCATTTTCTGCATTTTTGTTTGTTTGTTTGTTTGTTTGTTTTAAATTTTTGTCGAGGAAAGTAATTGGGTTTACTTATTTATTTATTATTTTGATGGAGGTATTGGGGATTGAACCCAGGACCTCGTGCATGCTAGGCATGCACTCTACCACTGAGCTATACCCTCCCCAACTTTACATTTTCGTATCCCCAAATCTGAGCTCTCTTGCTGGCATTCAGTAGATACTCAAATATTTTTAGACAGATGAAAATCAAGTCGGCCAGCATCAAGTTTTATGTGCTGCCTTCCAAACTCAGCACTATATTACTACCTGATAATCTTCTGAAAATGCAAACCTGACTATATTTTCCCCCTCTATTAAAAATCTTTGCATCTTTTAATGATCCTTCATTCCCTAAAGGAAAGCAATGTTTCTTAAATTTTCAGTAACTAATAACCACTTATTTATTGGCTGTCTGGAGCATATACCAACCTCTAATTGTAGGTAAACATTCACACATTTTTAAAATAATAAAATTAATACACATTAAGTTAAAAATTAGTAAAAAAAAATTAGGTAATATTCAAATATCCCTTGTTCTCCAATCCTATTTATCTCTTGAGTTTGAGTTTGGAAATCAAGTTCATAAGGCAAAGGATACAGTGTAATCTGCATACGCTTGGTGCCTGAATTTTGGATTACAAGTAGCAAGAGCTGGGATAGAGCAGTATATCAGATCTTTTTAGTAAAAAGGAGTATTTGAATATACTCAGATCCTGAATTTGGGTACAGAGAGTTGAAATAGCAAATGTAGGATGGTGAGAAATATCAAATCAGCAAAAAAAAAAAAAAAAAAAAAAGGGGACACTTATTTGCAGTCAATTATTAAAGTATATAATATGCACATATATGTGTGTATCTGTATGTGTATACATAGATATATATCTGGATTAATGACAGATTCCATTTATTTTTGTGCTACCAAATTAGAAAGCACTAACTAAGAACTGCAGGCTGTTAGATAAAGCAGCAAATGCTTGGTGGCCCTCCAGAGGTTTGGGTATATTTGGATGGGGCATATACCTAGAAACGTGGTGAAGTTTCTTGCTAAAGGCCACTTTTCGAAGCAGCTAAGTCCAAGAATGTTATCTCATTATCCAAGGCTGGACAGTTGGACGTTTTAAGTTGGAGAGCAGTTGCAAATGAATTTCTAATGTTTTTTCGTCTGGGCTCAGCTCTGGAAAGGCCTTCTCTGTGATTTCTAGGACTGTGGCTGGTTTTTAAATTTGCCCAATAAAACGTCACTGATGTCCTTCTCCAGAGAATGGAGACAATCAAGTGTTAGGAAAGAGTCAGTGCCGACTGACAAAGCCTCCTGCATCACAGTTCAATTTCCTGATATCTTATCCTCAGCCCTGAATATCCTATTAGGTTGGGCCTGAAATGAGAGGTCTGAGCTTTGCAAGCTACTGACCGTGGCGTGTTGACACACCACTTGAAACCAGTGAGATAACGTTCCTCACCACGCTGATAATGACGACAACGACCAGATTTATCACTTTTGGTTTCTCCTGGCATCATTAGTGTTATGAAGGAATCTTATCTCCTCCCTCCTTTCTGTTATTCACAGGAGTACCTCCCCCTTGGACAGCCAGCATGCTCTTGCATGGAAAAGCAGTTTTAGCGCACGCCGCCCATCTCTTCCCGAAACCCAGTGGGAAGACATATGCTCAGTGATGGGGACTGGCTTGTGCCAACCATTTTCGTTCCTCCTTCAACGCTTAATGGAGATCAGCACACATAGCTGTTCTTAGTGAATAAAGCAGCATGCAGTTTTAGCCCCCGGATACAACCATTGCAGAGCAGTCAAGTGCGGTGGATGGCTAAAATGGCCCCAGCCCTTCCTCCCTCCTGGTATCCATGTCCTTTGTCACAGTGTTGTAGCATCCTCCCACTCTGTCTCTGAGTTGGCCATGGGACTTGCTGTGGCCCGACGGGATGGCAGCAAATGTGACCAAGCAGAGACCTGAAAAGTGCCCGTGTATCTGGGCTCGCTGCTTCTTGATCCTCTGCTTTCCCCACAAGAACGTGCCTGGGCTAGTCTGCTGAAGGGTGAGATGTGCAGAGTAGTGTTGAGTTACCCCAGTTGTCCCAGGCAAGCCCGTCCCAGACGAGCCACGCTGTCACCCATACACATGAAAGAACCCAGCCGAGAGCAGGAGAGCTGCCTACACGACCCACAGCCTGGACTGGCTTCATGGCCACATGGCTTTTGTAGTCACACAGGGTTCTGTGCTAAGAAAGGCCCCTGGCGTGGTTTAATGGTCGGCTTGACATTAATATCATCTTGAAATGAATGATTTTTGAATAAAGGGCCCTGCATTTTAATTTTGCACTGAGCTCCCCAAATTATGGAGTAGGTCCCACCGACATCTAATCACTGACACCCGGGTGAACCTAGCTGAGATGGAAAGAACCACCCCACTGGCCTATGGACTCAGGAGATGAATAAATTCGTATTTTTTTAAGTGACTGGGTTTCACAAGTGTTTTGCATGATTGCAGCAATAGATACTGATATGCCAAAGCTTTCTTCACTAGACTCATGGCTGGTCCTCCATCAGCATTACCTTAAGGATACTCCCAGTCTGCGTCATGTCTTGCAAAAATAGTATTAGATTAATTGATAAAGAGAACCCAAAATTATCAAGCATGTCTTTCTCATTCACATGGGCACCACAGAGATGCAAAAACTGGTTTGTTCTTTTACCACTAGTGGTTTTGCTTAACTGGAAAACAAAGTATTGGCTGTCACCATTACAGTAATAATAGTTCCACCACCTTTGTGCCCCATCCGTGCTAGGCAGCATACTCTCCTGATACAAGGTTTGCTTACGGCCACTTTTGCTTTCTCTCCCAGCATTTGCTTTGTCCTGAATTTGAGGCTGGTTTTAGAAGCATGTTGACCACTGTACGACCTGCCTCTGTTGATGCTGTTGTTTTGGCCTCTTTGCCTTTAGAAATAAAATTAATCAGTTTCATACCAGGAAAGATGACTTTGGTGCATGGTCCAGGAGAAACTCCTGGTTGACCTATGAGGTTATTCTGTTTTGGAAATGATGTGAATTCTCTGAGAGCGCCACGAAGCTCTCTGACAGAGTTTTCGAGTAGAGGGCACGTGGGAGACGAGACGGGGATACGTCCCTTGTTCAGTAAAAACCAGTTTTTAGATATTCACAGCCACACGTCCCGTTCGCACTTTCCCATTCAGCTGCTCGGGTGAAATCATCACGTTCACAGATGCTCTCGTCCCAGCAGATCCCGAAGTCCTGTCCGCTAATTAGGCTTCTGAATCGTAGTGTTTGCATGACTATTTTTATCATGGCTCTTACACTTCAATGAACCGCTTCTCAGTCATTAATCTATTTTTGTTAATCAGAGCCATAACACAATAGTAACAACAAAGAACGCAAATTCTACACATGTAAACAATAATACTCCAGTGACATAACTAAAATAGACGATGTCCTAGTAACTGACTTCAACCACATCTTAAGGGCCTGGCCAGTCTGAGCCATCTAGATGCGTGCACCATTATTAAGAATGTAATGGTATTTGATAATTTTCTTCCGTTTCAGATTCATAAAATTCTTCAGCACATAGTTTGTCATAGATGCTGCTTGAGGACCATTTGTTTTATAGATTAATTGATCACATTTTAGAAATACTGACCTAATAGAAAAAGTCTGAACTCTATGACATGGCATATAGGCCATTTCATAATCTAGTCCCTTGATTCATGTAAAACAACAGTTGTACAAAAAAAAAACCCCACAACAGTTGTTATGTGTGTGTATCACACACACACACACACACAAATATATGTTATTAGTATAATAACAACAACACTTTCTGTTCACTGAGACCTTAAACGATGCCATGTGATCAAGTGCCATTCTAAGCATTTCGAATGGATTCTCTTATTTCAAACTCATAGTAACCCGAGAAGGCAGGTACAGCGTTTATGAATTTACTGATGGGGAATTGTAAGTATTAGAGAAGGACTTGCTCAAGATCACAGAGCTAGTAGGAGGCTGAGCAGGAATCTGACCCCAGGCTTGGCTAACTCTTTTTAAAATTTTTTTTTCATTTTTAATCAGTCTTCTTTTAGGGGGGAGGTAATTAGGTTTTTATTTATTTATTTTTTTTAATGAAGGTAGTGGGTCTTGAACCCGGGACCTCGGGCATGCTAAGCATGTACTCTACCACTGAGCTATACCTTCCCCGCATGGCTAACTCTTAAGGACTGTATTATATGATCCCCACTCTGCCTCGTCAACCTTCCCTTCCTGCGCGCTCTCTCACAAGCACACGCAGCCTCCGTACGCCCCAGCCTTTCTACATTACTTTCCATTCCCCAGCAAAGTGGTCTTTCATCTGTGTCTGTGCCCATCTTGTTCCTTCTGTCTGGAATGCCCCCCGTTTTCCCCGTGTCACCTTGTGAACTTTCACTCACTCCTCAGCACCCAATTTAAGAGTCTTCTCTGTGAAGTCTTTCCTTCCACCCACATCCCGGATTTTTGCCTTGTCTGTAATATCAGCCTGAATTTTATTTCTTTCCATCTTCCAGACAAAGACACAGAAATGTCTAGAGTGACAGCTGAGTTATTAAGAATTACAAGATGACAGAACATAATTTACTACATTGTACCTGACTGTTCCCTGGTCTGTCATTAGCCGACTCCAGATATTGACTTATGCCTCAATGAATAGGCAATTCCTTACCTTAAAATGTTATTCTCAGGTGATCAGAGAGCAGAATTCTTATTGTGTCTGAAAAAGCAAGTAGTTAACTTCCTGAGGCACAGGGAGTATTTTACCCCATCCGATTTAGTCTCTGGGACCCATGATAATAGGTAAAGTTCCTAAATTTGCTGTCTCCAAGAAATGGTAGTGATATTATTTTATGGGTAGTTAGAAAACACAGCTCTGTCAAGGTGGCAAGAATTTAGATCTGCTGGTAGTTAAGAAAGCTGTTAAGTTAATCAATTATGTTCTCTCTGAAGAGAAAGTAAAAGGTTTAGAGCAACCATCTCCAAACTCTCTTGAATACTCACTTCAGCAGTAGACATTGAACCTGCACCGACACAAATGCGTGTGTTTATTTCTAGTTTATGTATATGTATTATTGAATTAACATTCAGTATGTTACAAAACATGCATGAAATGGAAACTCAAAGGAATGAGGTAAGGAAGAAATAGAAATAGGAAGTCCAGTATTTTCCTTCCTGACCCAATTATGTTCACACTAGTGTTGATGTCCAAAAGTCTACTGATCATTCGCTGGACAAGTACCAGCTGGCCCCCACAGATCCAGATGCTGGGCTCGCCCCAGTGGTCCCCAGGACTTAGCTGGCTCCTGTGGACCCAGGATCCAGGTTCACCTGTGCAGATTCTGATCCCAGGCGCACCACCCCAGACCCAAGCACCAGTCATCAAAAACCTCTCAACACAGAAAACTCCAGGACCAGATGGTTTCCCTGATGAATTCTAGGAAACAGTGGAAGAAGAATTAACACCAATCCTTCTCAAACTCTTCACAGAAATTGAAGAGGACAGAACATCCCTAAACTCGTTTCACAAGGTTAGCATTATCCTGATACCAAAGCCAATTCGGGACGCTATAAGGAAAGAAAAACACGGGCCACTTCACTGATGAATAGAGATACAAATATTCTCAACAAAATACTCACAAACTGAATTCAACAGCACATTAAAAGAATCATATAACATGATCAAGTGGGATTTATCTCTGGGATGCAAGGAGGTTCAACATATGCAAATCAATAAATGTGATACACTACATTAATAGAATGAAAGATAAAAATCCTCTGATCATCCCAACAGATGCAGGAAAAGTACTTGACAAAATTCAACATCCTTTCATGATAAAGTCTCAACAACAAATTGGGTATAGAAGGAACGTAACTCAACATAATAAAGGTCAGATATGGCAAACCCACAGCTAATATCATATTCAACAGTAAAAGGCTGAAAACTTTCCAAAGATTAAGAACAAAACAAGGGTCCCCCTCTCAACACTTCTACTTAACATAGTCCTAGAAGTCTCAGCCCGAACAATTAGGCAAGAAAAGAAACACAAAGCATCTCAATCAGACGGGCAGAAATAAAACTGTCTTTGTTTGCAGATAATATAATCTTATATCTAGAAAATCCTAACGACTCCACCAAAAAAAAAAAAAGTTAGAACAATTCGATGAATTCAGTAAATTTGCAGATACAAAATCAACTCACAAAAATCAGTTGCATTTCTATACACCAGCAAGAAACCACCTGACAAAGAAGGAAAGAAAACAATTCCATTTACAATAGCATCAAAAATAAAAAAATACTTAGGAATAAATTTAACCAAGGAGGTGAAAAGTCTGCACACTGCAGAAGATACAGCATTGATGAAGAAATTGAAGAAGACACACACAAATGGAAAGATGCCGTAAGTTCATGTATCAAAAGAATTAATGTTGTTAAAACGTTCGTACTACCCAAAGCCATTTATAGATTCAGTGCAATCCCTATCAAAATCCCAATGCATTTTCCACAAAAACAGAAGCAGCAATCCTAAAATTTGCATGGAACCACAAAGACCCTGTGAATAGCCAAAGCAATTCTGGGAAGGAAGAACCAACCCAGAGGCATCACACTTCCAGATTTCAAACTTTGTTACAAAAAGCTATAGTAATAAAACAGCACAGCACTGGCGTAATAACAGACACATAGATCAATGAGATAGAATCGGAAGCCTAGAAATATACACATATACAGTCAACTAATATTTGACAAGGGAGCCACGGATGCTCAATGGAGAAAGGATAGTCTCTTCAAAACATGGTGTTGGGAAAACTGGATATTCATATGCAAAATAATAAAATAGAACCCCTATCTTACACTACCCACAAAAATTATCTGGAGATGAATTAAAGATTTAAATAGAAAACCCTAAACTGTAAAACTACTAGAAGAAAGCATAGGGGAAGAGCTCCTTGGCATTGGTCTTAGCAACAATTTTTAGGATTTGATAACAAAAGCAAAAATCAATTAAGTGGGACAATATCAAACTAAAAATTTCTGCACAGCAAAAGCAGCAATCAGCAAAAGGAAATGGCAACATACGGAATGGGAGGACATACTTGCTAACCATTTATCTGATAAGAGGTTAATAGCCAATATACAAGGAACTTGTACAACTCAATACCAAAATAACGAATAACCTGATTTAAAAATGGGCTATGGACTTGAATAGACATTTTTCCGAAGAAGACATATTAATGACCAACAGGTACGTGAAAAGATGCTCAAAAACATCACTAATCATGAGGGGAATGCAAATCAAAACCGACCCAACAGACAAGAGAAACAAGTGTTGGTGAGACTATGGAGAAAAGAAAATCCTGGGGCACTGTTGGTGGGACCGTAAATTGGTGGAACCACTATGGGAAACAGTATGGAGATTCCTCAAAAAACCAAAAATAGAACTATCTTATCATCCAGCAATCCCACTTCTGTGTATTTATCCAATAGAAATGAAATCACGGTCTCAAAGAGATATGTGTACCCTCGTGTTCATTGCAGCATTATTCACAGGAGCTAAGACACGGAAACAACCTAAGTGTACATCAAAGAGTGAATGAATGAATGAAGCAAATGTGCTGTGTATATGTATAATAGAAAATTATTCAGCCATAATAAAGAAAGAAACCCTGCCTTTTGTGACATGACACATGGATGGACCTCAAGGGTATTATGCGAAGTGAAATCAGTCAGACAGAGAAAGACAGATACTGTATGTTCTCACTTACATGTGGAATCTTAAAAAAATCAAACTCATAAAAATAGTAGAATGGTGGTTGCCAGAGGCTGGGGCATGGGGGAAATGGCGGAGATGCTGGTGCAAAGGGTGCAAAGTTCCAGCCATAAGATGAGTAGGTTCTGGTAACTAGACTTAACAATACGTTATATTCTTGAAAGCTGTTAAGAGAGTAGATCTTAAACGTTATCGCCACACATATAAAAAGGTAAACCTGTGAGAGAATGGAAGTGTTAACTAACCTTAATGCAGTAATCACTTCACACTATATATGTGTATCAAATCATCATATTGCATACCTTACATGTATGTATGTTATATGTCAAGAATGTATCAATAAAGCTGGGGAAAGGAGAATTAATCATTATAATTCACAATACTAGAAAAATAATGTAGGAAAATCATTTTATCATCTCAAAAGATACAGAAAAAGTACTTAATAAAAGGCAAAAATAATTCATAGTTTTAAAAAAATCTCTGCACAAAGGAGAAATAGGAATTTTTAAAATTATGGGGGGCTTTTTGTTTTTTTAATTTTTTTATTGAGTTATAGTCAGTTTACGATGTTGTGTCAATTTCCAACATAAAGCACAATTTTTCAGTCACACATGAATACACATATATTCATTTTCACATTTTTTTCCACCGTGAGCTACCACAAGGTCTTATATATATTTCCCTGTGCTATACAGTATAAACTTGTTTATCTATTCTAAATATACCTGTCAGTATCTACAAATTTCGAACTCCCAGTCTGTCCCTACCCACCCACCTCCCCCTGGCAACCACAAGTTTGTATTCTATGTCTATGAGTCTGTCCCTGTTTTATATTTAAGTTCCTTTGTCTTTTTTTTTTTTTTTTTTTGGTTTCACATATGAGTGATATCATATGGTATTTTTCTTTCTCTTTCTGGCCTACTTCACTTAGAGAAATAGGAATTTTTATAATCTGATAAGAGATAAAACTCTAAAAGCCCCCTTCCACTAAAAAAAAAAAACCAAAACAGTTACTTAATTGTGTCATGTTGAATACCTTCCCTTTGAGATCAGAATGAGACAAGGATCACTGTTTTCACCATTTCTGTCACACTGCGTTAGAAGTCTTAGCTGGCACAATGAGGCAGTGACAACAAAAATTAAAAGGTGTAAAGATTGGAGATGAACAAAATCAACTTGCAGACAACAGTTCGGCATTTTCTTGTAAAGTTGAACTTACACATACTCTACGATCCAGCACTTCCACTCCTAGGTAGGTAGCCTGGAAAAATTCTTGCTCAAGTACCCAAGACACATACAAGGCATGCACAGTACGTTCGCATGGTGGATTATTTTACATCAGCAAAAATGAATGAACTGCAGTTACATACATAAACATGGATGAATCTCAAAGACAAAATATTGCTCAAAATAAATGTCACAGAAGAAATGTCACTGATTACATTTATATACAACTCAAAAAGTTGGGAAAAAACTGATATAGCGGTTAGGGATGCATGCCTAGGTGACAAAATCAGCAGAAAATTTATTACAAAAGTCAAAATAGAGGTTATTTGAGGTTTTGCATC